>NC_090928.1:927081275-927384305 GCF_040938575.1 Ambystoma mexicanum | reverse complement strand
TTTCTGGACACACATCCCAATTTTCTCCCAGTGGATCTTTCCCTACTTGCACTATCAACACCTGGAGGATGAACCTAGCTCACCCTGCCATTATAGTCTTCCAAATGAACATAGAGATTGCACACAAACATTCAACCTTTTTTATGGAAATCAGGATACTGTTAGAAAGACTAATAACAATTGCAAAATTGTCTTCTACTCATACAAATACTCCTCCAGTTTTAGGCCATACATCCCCACTTCCAGGTCTTGATTCTCGAGACTCTTTGGCGCCAACGGGTGTTGGCAGTCTGGGGACTGATTTGAAGCAAACCTCAGCCTTATCCTCCTCGGCCGAGTTTTCAACCAAAACAGGAACCATTCCTTCACCCATGGTTGTACAATCTGGAGTAATTATAAAAAAAAGGAAACCTAATAAAAAAAAAAATTTGAATGTGCTATTAAGTAACACAAATAAAGAAAACTTCCAAAAAAATCATTGTGAAACTTTGTTAGGGTGGAACGTGAGCAACTAGTCTTTGTTGGACATGGCTTAGATTCTGAATCGGAAGACAGCTCTACGAATGATATAAGGGGAGGGGTGCTTGCAACCAATACCCTGTCTGCGGAAATGTCTCACAAAAAGACAAAAGGTCAGAAGCGTAAAGACAAAGGTGAGATAAAGTCCATGGAAAAACCCATGGGGCATTCTGCTCAGGCAAAGCCCCAAAGCGGGAATGGGAATCGTGGAGTTTATAAATTGTTTTCTAAATGCTTAATTACAAACCAAGCAACCTTGCCTCTGCGTCTTTCCCCTAATACAGAAATTCATGTTCCAATAACTGGGACCTGTGCCCTTTCAATGCCCACTCAGGCTGTAAATATGATAGATCCATCACAACATGATCTATCAGGACATGTAAATCAAACATATCCTCAAGTATTACCAGCTTTACCGAAAGGGACCACTCCTGTACTGGATTTAACAAAAAGTGAAAATACATTGGAGAGTGGCCTTCTCGAACCAACTAAACCTGAAGCCCAAATGGCTGTGGATCCCGCCCTGGAAATTCTGATTCATGCTATAGCTGAGCAAATCTTAACTTCAGGGAAATCCTAAGCCGAGAAGGGAAATAACTCATGCCCAATAGAGGGCCCTCTACAACAAAATCTTAAGGGGGTCCAGATTATTGAAAAAATGGTAGGCCCGGAGAAAGTCAAATTAACAACTCGACTAGGTCACCAAAATACATCTCCGATGGAGAAACCTGAGAACTACCCCACAGTGGAAAATCAGTCAGTCTGTAGTGAACATTTCCTGCTGAGTGATACAAATCAAAGAATCCCAAAGACCTATCTAGAAACAGATCTAAAATACATTCATTGGAGAAAGCCCTGCAATATGGACCATCCAAGTATCATTTTATATCCTCCATTCAATTGTGGCAGACAAGACTCAATGAATAGAGAGAGATCCTTAGCATTATTCAATGATATTTCAGCTTTGGGAAATCTATCCTCAGCTGACATGAAGAGGATTGATTTCATCCATCCGAGATGCTATGACCATGTTAGGGTGGTATTTCACTCAAGACTAGTGTTTGAAAAGGTTTTAGTAGAACTGGACCAATTTAATAGCAGGGGCTTCAATATTTTGATATTTGGGAAAGGTGGGCCCCTCCCAATTGACAAAAAACAAAGAGATCTGGCGCAATCCTGGGCTCCTCCAGAATTAAAATTAAATAATGAAGCAGTTACTAACATGGAATCAGAACCAAGTTGGAGATGGCTGGCCTTATCACTGCGAGGCTCCATTTCCCAACTAAAATCCTTAAAACAGCAATTTTAACCACAAATATGCCATTGCACTACTCTCGTGGAACTCACAAGGACATTCACATCTCTCATCTTCTCCCACGTTATGCCACAAATTGATGGGAAGAAATCTGATATGTATACAAGAGACTTGGATGACTTCCCCTTGGCACTTCGATGGTTTTGAATGCCCACATCTCCTAGCCAAGAAAGTTTTAAGGGGTCGTCCATCAGGTGGGATACTTACTGCAATCAAGTTCGGAGAGGGTTTAATAATCAGGGAAACATTTTCTTTCCCTCCAAATGTGTTGGGCATAATACTGGAAATTGACCGCAAGAGTTCATCAATATTTCTTTTAATCTTTGTTTATTGGTCTCCAGGTCAGAACCTTCCGCAGCTGATTGCTAAAATGGAGATATCAATAGAGAATTATATGAATAAATATAAGGGAACTCATGTTTTGGTACTAGGGGACCTAAACGCTGGAATTACAAATATTATTGATGACTCTGTATTACTGGATGTAGCCCCGGAGTACCTCCAACAAACTGAGTGACAGCGCAAGCATTACAAATACAGAATCCATAGTGTTTTCCCAAAAGAAACATGATTGCTCATTTTGGAATATCTTCTTTACTACTTGGGGCTTGCGCTGCTGGAATTCGACCCTAAGCCGTCAGAATTATCCAAATACGTGGTCTGTGGGAAACAGAGCTTATGCCATTGATTACATTTATTTATCTGACTCCTTTTTCAATTTGCAGACTCCTTCTCTATAATACTGTCCTTACTTAATGATCATAGATTCCTGGAGGCCTAGATTTGCATTACAAGATTTATGTCTCCACATTCACGTATGAACCAAGACATATATGTAAATTCAGCAAAAAATCGTGTAACATGGCATACTAGAAATGTACAAGAATGCGATTAAGTATTCATGTTGGATCACCATAATACAACACTGGAAGAGAAATTTGTGAGATTTACACATACAAAGTTTATTCCATATATTGAATCTCTTATCGAGAACTCTATTAAATCTAATACAAAAACATCTATTACACCATGCTCACAGATATGATAATTCAGAACACATGGCTAAAAATTAGCTATCAAGACATCTAAGAAAACTTAGATCTTTAGATATTTCTGGGGAACTAAAAAAAAAGTGCGGGAGCAAAGAACTTAAAGCAGCTATTTAAAAATTGGCTAAAATGTCATAAAGCCTTGATGATTCAATCAGACAATGAACAAATGCTAGATGTCTTGAAAGATACGTCTTCACAGCAATTCTGGATACTTATGAATGCAAAGGACACCCCTATAACGAAGCTGCAATTAAATCTCATCACAGAACAAATATGAGCAAGGCACTTAGGGGCTCTCATCACCTAAAGAGAGACAATGTTTCAAATGACGCAGCCAATTCTCCAAGCCCCCTGGAACTATTACTTTTCTACTGCAGAGATCCACACTCAAATTATGCGAGCAAGTTCATTGCGGGTATGTGGCCCGAATGGTGTTGCTAACATTGTCCTTAAAGGAAATCCGGGCACATGGTCTAAAGCACTGAGTCTCTTGTTTGCAAATATAGCTAGGACAAAGAGCATTCCCAGTTCCTTGAACCTCTCACATATAGTTCCCATATATAAAAAGGGCGATAGAACTTTGCCGCTTTAATATCGGCCCATTGCATTATTAGATGCGGAATCAAAAATCTATGCTAGTCTAATATTACAACAACTAGAAGAGTGGGCGACATCCCACAAGGTTATTTCAAACCTGCAGTTTGGTTTTTGAAAAGGAGTGGGCACTGAGGTTGGAGGTCTAATGATTACTCTACTACAAGAACTAGGGTGGAAAAAGAACGCCAGTCCGGTTTATCTTGCAACAATGGATCCATCCCTTGCGTTCGATCTTGTCGATAGAGCCAGTCTGTGGAAAAAATTAAACTCTTTAGGTATTCCTTCAGACATCCTGGCATTCTTAATACATCTTCATGAGGGATCGAAAATTCAGATTCGATTAAATAACAAAGGCTTTCTTTCATTTCCAAAAAAGACCTCTAATGGACTATGACAGGGATGTATCTTTGCTCCAGCCCTTTACAATCTTTACATCTCGGACATTGGTCCCTGTCTACAGAATTCCTCATTTATCTGTCCTACCCTGGAAGGCATGAGAGTTAGTTTGTGTGCTTACGCCGATGATTTACTGATGGACAAAACACCACTTGGTCTTCAGAATTTATTATTGGCTTTCCCAACCTACATTTCGCTAAATGGGCTGATTGTAAATGTAAAGAAATCCCATGTAATGTGATTTAGTTTAAAGGAAAAACTATGCCCATATAGTTGGTTCTTAGAAAAGAGAAAATTGGAAGTCAAACATTCTATGCTATACTTGGGCTTTCCAGTTTTCGATAACTCAAATATTGGGCAGTTAGGAAATCATTTTCTAATGAGAGCAAAGTTGAGTGTAGCTCAAATGAGGATGGTGGAACGCAAATATCATGCTTTTTCCTGGATACCTCTGTTACGCTTTTATAAACTAAAAGTGTTACCTTAAATTTGTTACGGCCTAGAGCTATGTTCTGTCATTGGTAATCTTGATCTTGGAAAACCAAAGCTAGAATATGGCATGAAATGGCATTTTCCCTTCCAAAATGCATCCCCATAGCTGCACTGAAATAGGAATTTGACTTACAATCAATACAAAGTATGATTGAATGGAAATATCTCTGTATGAATAGAAAATTGATGATGGAGGATTGTAAGAATATATACTTTGATTTAGGCCATCAACTTAGACATGATGCTTCTAAATCATCTTTTTTAATTAAGTTGGCAGACTTGTCACATCAATTATTGGAGAAAGTTATGTCTGACCCAGAAACGCTAGTGCAAAATCCCCAACGAGTTAAGAAATTGCTGCAATATGCAGATTGGGCGAATATGATGCATGAAGTGTCAAGGTCGAATCTATATTCTCAACTAGTATCACACTTCAAAAGCCTGGGCTGTCCAGAGTCATATTTGTGTCGCTTCCCCAATAGAAATTGGAGAAACTTTTATGAGATTTCGTTTCAATATACTGCAAACTGGTCAGATTGTGGAATTTTGAGGAACACTTCCATCAGCCTCTATTCTTTGCAGGCTCTGTAAGAAGTTTGGGATTGTGGAAAATTTGAGACACGTCCTGGTAGATTGCCCAGCGTTAACTTTGTGTAGATCCCAATATTTTGGTAAATTTGTTGGGAATCTTGAGAAAGTCAACCTTGACACACTTTGGCACTGCATGCTTTATGATAACAAGATAGGTTTGCAATTAGCGATTGTGAGATTTCTCGCTGAAAAGTGTGGCCTATTACATGCATAGGTCTTACCTCATCTCAAGAATTATAACTAATGGGTTGGCTGGGGAAAAGGTGTTAAAAGAAGGGGTATGATTTGGCCGCCAGGGGGTGCAGAACCCCTCCGTGTGAGCTCCGCTCCCCTAACCCCCAAAAGTGCTTTGAGCCCCCACTTTTGGCCCCCCCACCCGAGCAACGACGACGGACGGAGCCCCCTGAACCTGGCCCCCGACTTCCGGGCGAAACTCCGACGAGAATCGGGGCGTTTTTCCCACCGAAATCGCCCCGATTTGGGCCGCCCCCTTCGGGCCTCCTGCGCAGCACCTCCCCGGAGCACTGAAGCCGCGGGAACTCGCGAACGGCCTGCTCGGCCTCCCGCACGCCAACGCACCACCCCCGCCGGCCGCCCCCCCCAGGATCACAGAACTCTTGCGGACCCCACGGACTGGCTACAACCGGGTCAGGTGAGTGTTTTCCGCCCGCATTACGCGCGGGCTTCCCAGGGCCCCCGAGAGGCGCTCCCGCCCCGAGTACAAGGGCTGCCAGCAACGCCACCCTGCCTGCGGAGACACGGCGCTCCCTCCCCCTGGGACCACAACAAGTCGCCTCCTACCCGCGCCCCCCCTGAAGTTACAACAGGCGCCGACCAAGGAGACCAGGAGCCCCCCTCCTCCATCGACATGGCGGAGGCGGACCCCAGAGGCGCCGAGTAGGACACAAACTCTCGCGTCCCGCACGAGGGCCCCCAGGGCACCTGGAGGATACGAAATTCTTTGCTTCCCCCCACTCAGTAGGGAATGGCTCCCCCCACGCTACAGAGCTTGGCCCACACATTGAGGGCCTAGCGCGGAACTCCCTCAGCAGCCAGGCAGCATTTCGAATGGGGCCCTCCCCCCACAAGCCTGATCCGGGCCTCCTCTAGCCCCGAACTGTCCACACCGGACCCCCACGAGCTCAGTACAGTCCAGACAGGCCCCAAAGGCTACACCAGGACAGTGCAGTGGAACCTGAGTGGCAGAGGATACCAGACTGGAGACCACCACCGGAGACGTACTGTGCGAACGGAGGGTAGTGCCCCTGACCCCAGGGCGTGTGCCTCCTCTCGTCGCCCACTCCAGTTCACCGGGACACCTGAGTCACCATCCCGCATCCCGCATCCTACGCCGGCAACCAACCAGAGCCACGGTGCAGAGGGAAAGGCCCCCATCATAGGGGCGCGTGCCTCCTCGCACTCACACATCGCATGAGCATCCACAGCAAACTCGCCAGATTCGCATACGTCCCCCCATACGCGGACCCCGATACCAACGGAACGATGTCAGCTGAGCCCCCCGAGGCGGGTGCGGCAGCCACCAAGGGGGACATAGCCGCCCTCCTAAGCGAGATCAGAAGCATGGGCGCGAGCTTAGGAGGCAAGATCGACAGAATGACCCAGAGGGTCGATAACATAGAACAGAGGCTTGAAGGAGTTGAAAACAACCAGGTCTTGATCGATGTAATGGAAGCCCAACTGAACCTCAGAATGAGCAACATGGAGAAAAGAGAAGAGGACATCCGGCTAAAAATTGACGATTTAGAAAATAGGGAGCGCCGTAACAACCTCCGCTTTTTTGGGATCCCGGAGCGCGAGGGTGAAACAGAGTCAGATCTTAAACACACCATACACGATATCATCAGGATATTAGTCGCAGATGAGAATGTGGACGAACCCGCAATTGAGCGAATACACAGAGCCGGCGGCCCATCAGGGGGCCCAAGATCCATCCTAGCCAAGTTCCACAGGTACCAGGATAGGACAAGGATTCTCACGAAGGCTCGATCGGCAGACTCCCTCACCCTCAGCGGGGCCCAGATAACCATTTTCCAAGATCTTTCATCGCTCACGTTGGCTCTACGGCGTCTCTGCAGCCCCCTCACGAAGTGGCTCACGGACCGAGGCACAAGGTATAGGTGGGGATACCCCTTCTCCCTCAACTTTGAGCATGAGAGCAGGCGGATAACGCTCCGATCTGAAGATGACATCCGGAACTGCATTGCGGATCTCGTGGGCCCCGACCCACGGGAGGAATCACACGGCGACTCGGCACGGGATGGAGCGAGGAGGAGACCCCAGGGCCCGAAGCGGAATAAAGTCAAGGGAGCGAGAAAATATAGACGTCCTAATGACTCCCCGGACGTAAATGGATGAGGCGGCACACACCCGCCATTTGCCCTGGGGAACCTCACTCGGGACCCCATGGGCCAGGGAGTTGGTACCTAGCGGTGGGACGTCGTCACGGACCCGCCGGACACCCCACATCGTGCGCTTTCCACTGATGTCATAGCTGAGGGTCGACCGGCGAATGACGTCCCTCGAACCCATACGTATCGTTGCATTTCTTTTCTATCTTTTACCTGTAATAACAGTTCTTGTTGCTTGTTATTCTGTGATTGATGTTCAGCAATCAAATTGGGGGGGAGGGGGCTCAAAACCATAATACGCTACCATGTGGGGGGGGGGGTTGCGTGGCTATAACCCTCACGGGCGGTCCGCTGAAAGGCCGGCTGCGTACATCTGGTCCAACGCGGGCGCCATCACCTTTAAGACTCAGTTTCACATGGGTTTGAAAGATGCAGGACTCAGATTGAAAACGGGAACACTGGGTATGATGACCAATACCCAAAGGGAAGGGGAGGTGGGTGGGACGATCGCAAATGCAATGCCTCACGAGGCACGAAACACTTATCAGTGTACTTCCACTGTGGCAACTAATCCTCGAAGACGACGCGACACACACGACGAACACACTATGTGCAACAATGTCCACGAAACGTAACGCAACAGGTGACAGGCACGGCACCCTTAAAATCGGCACCCTCAATGTCAAGGGCCTCAATTCCCCCACTAAGAGATCTCTAGTATCCCGAGAATTCAAGAGGGCAGGCTTTGATATCCTCTTTCTACAAGAGACTCGATACTCCAGAGGCGAAGAACGAGTTTTACACCCCAAACTAGGCTCCGAACACTGGGGTTCTGGCCCCTTGAAAAAGGCGGGGGTGGGCATCCTGATTAACAAGACCCTACAATTCGAGATGATGAGATCTTGGTCCGACGTGAGCGGTAGAACTATTGTCCTTGTAGGCAATATACAAGGCACCACCGTCACGCTCGCATCCATTTATGCACCAAACACCGGCCAATCTCGGTTTCTTCACCAAGCGATCCCCAAGGTTATGACTGAGGCACAAGGCGAAGTAATCCTGGGTGGGGATCTCAATACGTGGATGGACCCTGAACTCGACAGGCAAGCCGGCGACCCCTCCGCAAGCACCCCAGTCACCAGCGCATGCTCGAGGGTGGCAGAACTGATGGATGTATACAACTTAACAGATGCCTGGAGACATCAGAACCCGTCACACACAGGCTACACCTTCTATTCGACTCCACACGCCACGTACTCCAGGATAGACTATATATACCTAACGCCTGCACTCACAACGGCAATGACGGAAACCAGTATATCCCTGGTCTCCTGGTCGGACCACGACGCGGTGACGGTCACATTGGATCAAATGGCCCTTCCCCAGAGGTCGACCAAATGGCGTTGCAATGAATCGCTTTTTAGAGACTCGGTCTTCCGTGAGCAACTCGAACAGGACATCACCCACTACTTTGAAGAAAACAACACAGGTGACGTCTCCACGAACACAGTCTGGGAGGCGGGCAAAGCCACCTGGAGAGGGGTGCTCATCAGGGAGGGTGCGGCCAAAAAGAGGGAACGACAACTCATAGAAAGTAGGCTACGGACCGAAATCACTCAACTGGACCAATTGGCGCAAACCGCGACTACGGAGAGGCTACACAAGATAGAACAAGCCAATGCCAAAAGGGAGGAACTGCGCCGGCTCGAAACAGGGGCCATTGAGCACCGACTCCAATGCCTAAAGCAGAGGCACTATGAACATGGTAATAAGGCGGGGGCACTACTCGCTGCTAGACTCCGAGGCCAGCGTCGCGAGAGGTGGGTGCCCACTATACAAGAAGAAGAACCACTCCGAGTCCGTTGCCCCCCCAATATCCCTGAAGCCTTTGCCACTTTCTATGAGAAGCTCTACACCTCGCAAGAAGCCCCCGGCTTGGAAGCAATTACGGATTACTTGTCGGCGGTCTCCATGCCTTCTCTTCCGGCAGATATAGCACAGGCACTGGACTCCCCCATTACCGCAGAAGAAGTAGAAAACGCCATTAAAAGACTCCCAACAGGGAAGGCCCCCGGGAATGACGGCTACACGGCAGGTTTTTATAAGACCTTTCAAAGTGCCCTCCTCCCCTTTATGGTTGAACTCTTCAATAACATTCTTCTCTCCGGAGTGGCCCCCGCGTCCTTCTCAGAGGCACTGATAGCAGTAATCCCCAAAGAAGGAAAGGACCCGAAGTACTGTGCCTCATATCGTCCGATATCACTGCTGAATACCGATGCCAAAATATACACAAGAATCCTCACAGCCCGCCTAGAGACGCTTATGCCCTCGATAATTCATAACGATCAGGTTGGCTTTATTCTGGGTCGACAGGGCGCTGACTCCACACGCAAGACCCTCCACCTTATACATGAATCTAGAACATCTCCAGATATGCCAGCATTGCTGTCAATTGACGCGGAAAAGGCGTTCGACAGGGTCGAATGGCATTTCCTAGAAGCCACGCTGAAGCACATAGGCCTCGGCCCTGTCCTCCGCCGAGCGATTAAAGCTGTCTACTCAACCCCGAAAGCCTCAGTAATGGTGAATTCCCAATTTTCGCGCTGGTTCCCACTAACCAGGGGAACGAGACAAGGATGCCCCCTTTCGGCGATACTCTTCGCACTGTCCCTGGAACCACTTGCCAGAGCTCTCCGGGCGGACTCCACCGTGGAAGGTATCCGAGTGAACAGTAGGGAATACAAGTTGGCCCTGTACGCAGATGACATCCTGCTGCACATACTCAACCCCCTGTCGTCAGTCCCGCGGGCGATCCATCTCATTGAAGAATATGGAACACTCTCCGGCTTCAAAATCAATAGAACTAAGTCTATCCTCTTCCCGCTCCACGTACCCTCCCCCGAACAACAAGGAGAGCTGGCACACCTCGGCCTAACCATACAGGAATCCACACTACGCTACCTGGGGATTAATATAACAAGAGATCTTTCACAGCTCTACGAGGCGAACTTCCCCCAGCTCCTAGCTGCCCTAAAGGCTGATTTACTAAAATGGAAGCCACTCACAATCTCCTGGATGGGACGCTTGAATGCTATCAAGATGGTGACCCTCCCACGCTTCTTGTATCCATTTCAGGTCCTTCCCGCCATGATCCCAGAACACTTCTTTAGACAGGTCAAGAAAGTTATACTCGATTTCCTCTGGGATGGAAGAAAACCACGAATAGCATATGACATCCTGATACTACCGAAGGAGCTGGGAGGAGTAGGTCTTCCAGATATAGAAATATATTATCAGGCAACACAATTGAGGATTCTGGTCCCACACCTACGAGACAGGAAGGACCTCCAGTGGGTCCAACTCGACAATGACTTCCTACGCAACGTGACCCTCGCAGAATGGCTATGGGTTCCCAGATCGAAGCTTGTAAAACCACTGCGCGAACACCCGATATTGGGCACCATGTGGAACATTTGGAAGAAGGGAAAGGGTATGACAGGAGTTACAACATGGCCCTCACCCCTGAGCCACCTCTGGTCACCTGGCATCCGTGAGAGGACCCCCGAACACGCCAGATATCACACCTGGTTTGATGCAGGTCTAGAAAGAGTCGGTCAGCTGTGGAGGAAGGAGAAATTTATATCAATCTCAGAACTGGAAGATGCCCTCCAAATCCACCCGATCCCGATCTTCCTGTACCTACGGCTGAAAGGGGTGCTGTCAAGAGAGGAATGGAAAGCCGCCACACGCAGAGAATTAACGCCCTTCGAAATGATCCTTGACACGACCAACGCGACCGAAGGGTTGATATCCCGGATGTATAAAGCTCTGATCACCAAGGACCACTCCCCGATTCTCCGCCTCAAAGGACAATGGGAAAAAGATTTCGGCAGGGAATTTGACCAGCAGGCCTGGGACCGAATATGCGGTACGCCCGCCAGAGTGTCTATTGCTACCCAATACAAATTGCACGCTGTAAAGCTACTCCACCGTTGGCAGTATGATCCGCATAGACTTTCAAAGATGTTCCAAACCTCCAGCCCCAGATGCTGGCGCCATTGCGGAGCGGACGCCAACTACTGGCACATGTGGTGGGGGTGCCCCAAAGTGCGCATTTATTGGCAGGAGGTCCTAGGGTGGATTAAGCGTCTAGATGGCATAGACAGAGAATCTTCTCCCCTTTTGATGTTGTTCGGTCTTGAAGATGACAATGACGAGCTGGTTCATGTGAGAGGACTGGTATCCCCCCTCCTATTAGCGGCCAGGGCAGCCCTAGTTACAAAATGGAAATCTCCACGGCTGCCGAACGAAAAAGACTGGCTGAAAGTCGCCACCAACATCTACACTATGGAGAAAATAACGGCAGCCCTGCACGACAAGGCGGCGAAACACGAAGAAGCGTGGAGTGACTTCGCAAGCCATTACATGTCAAGACCGAACGCCCACCCAACATCTAGTCAGTAAAAGCATTCACCAACTGCCTTTCATGATGTATGAAAATTGAGATCCTTATCACTTAAACGCCTGTGCCTGTCACACACCCGATCACATTACTAATGATTTACGATCCATAACGACAACGACCTTCGGATGTTGCCGCGTCGCAAGTTTCTTCAGACTACAGCAATCATCATGCCACGGAAGTGTTATGAGCAATAAAAGGGGAGGGAGGGAAGGGGAGTTATATAGTTCACTCGTTAAGAGTGGACCCATGCTTGACTGTACTGTCATTATAGTTATGCTATTTGAATCTGAGTTGGGGAAAGAGGCAGAAGCGATATATGGTTCCTAGGTATGCTCGACTGTGCTTCTAGCTCATGATTCACTTTTGCTGTTGAAAACCAATAAAATTGAATTTGAAAAAAAAAAAAAGAAGGGGTATACCACATCCCACCCGTCGGTGTCCCACTTTCACTCCCCGATGACCTCCCCATCGTGGTGATCCTCCCTCACTGGTCTACCCCAGGAACTGGATCCAATAGCGATGGCCGTGTCCTGGCCACCTGGATGATTAGCCATTTATACTAGAGAACGGAGTGACTTCCCAGAGGAGTTCTACGCAGATGGAGATGGCTTTTTGAAGTTTGCTTCAGAACTACAAGAGGCCAGTCGCCTCAACACTTCTCCAGCGCTGGTTATGTCCTACTGGTGCCAATTCCAGGTAAATTCCAGGCCTCTTTTCAGCAGCTTATGGCCAAAGTGGTTGATCCCCTGGGGTTATGATATATATATATGATGTGATATGGCATTTATAACGTGCTTGTACACAAGTGTTTCTAGGCTTGAGAAGACAAGGAGGGGGAAAGAAAGGGAGGACAAAATAACAATCTTACTAGGCCCTGTGTCATTCAGATCATGCTGTGTTATTCAGATGGCGCAAGTGCAGGAAAGAGGGAAGTGCAGAATTGCCATGGGGGAATTGAAGTCGGAAGTGCAGTTAACTCACAAGCGCAGCCAGCGGGTGGCTCGTAAGTGCAGAGGGAAGGGACTGTAGGTTTACAGATACAGTCCCTTAAGTGCTGGGTTATCTGCCCCATCCAGACCTGAGGTCTAATTTGAACTAACAGGTATCCTGGCGGAAGGCCCTTTAAAGGAGACCCTGCGGGGTTTCAATGTAGCAGTTGAGGCCCCGGTGCTAGAAGCCTGCAAGAAACCTGCATCAGTCCAAGCAGTGGGCTGGGAATTGACAAGGAAATGCTGCCAGGCTCCTTCTGACCCAGATGTCCTGTCCACCCAGGCCTCCCCTGAGATTTTAGAGCTGAAGGGCACTAATGCCCAACTGCAGCCATTCACATTCCCTTCTGTGCCTCGGTCAGGGAAAGGAAGATATTGGAGACATGGGGGAATAAATGTTGTGCCTTAGGCAGCCTTGCCCTCAGAGTGATAAATGCCTCCTGTTCCCTGGCCACATTTTCTTTTGGCCTCATGATGGCAGCAAAGCTTCCTGGCAAATATTGCAATCAGGACTAGATAAGGCTGACTGTGTGGAGCATGCTACTGTAGAACAGTTGTCATGTCTGCATCCAAGAATGTCACCTCAGGCTTTGCACAGAATGGACAGATGAAACTCCTGGATGTACCCTTTGACAGATATAACCTCTTTGGGACTAAAGTCGATGACACCTTACAAAGGTTCCAATCCTCTAAATTGACATCTAACTCTTTGGTTCTGGCTGTCCATCACATCCAGCAGAGGTCATGGATTTTGATGCTCCGACCCCTATTTGCCTCCTAAGAGCAGTCAGGCTCTACTGGGAAGAAAACAAACTTGCTGTTTCCCCAGAGCTAGAGCCAGAGGTGCTCTTGAGAGGAGGAATCACTGCTTCCAAAACTTCCGTCAAAGGGACTTCTTCCACAAGTCACCAGTGGGAGGGAGAATTTTCTAGTTTAGCTTGGAATATTCCCACACCACATTTGATGCTTCGACTTTACAATTGTGCAACAGGCTTACTGTCTTACATCCACCAATCTCCAGACCATCCTCCTCTCAGCTCCACTTTGCGTCTGGACCCTCTCCTTTTGGAGGAAGTTTGTCAGCTTCTGGCAAAGAGCGATATCGAACTGGTACCACTCTCTGAACGAGGGCGGGGATATTACTCAACCGATTTTCTGGTTCTGAGGAAGGATGAGGGCTTACATCTCATCCGGCATCTGAGGCTGCTAAATCTGCACCTGTGCAAGGACAAACTCAAGATGGTAACTCTAGGCTAGATCGCAAGCCCTTGATCAACGGGACTGATTGGTGTCACTGGAACTTTAGGTGCCAACTTCCATGTGCCTATTCACAAGTGGCACAGGGAGTACCTTAGATGTATTGTGTGCCATCGTCACTACCAGTCAATTCCTGTCGTTTGGTATTTCTTTGGCACCAAGGGTTTTCACCAAGCTGCTGGCAGTGCCTCCTCACCTCAGGAGTGAGGGCTTTATGTCTTGCCCTACCTGGACAGTTGGCTCCACTGAGCTTGCTCCCCATACTATGCATCAGCATCTCTGTTCCGCACGTTCAGTCTATCTCACAGCTTGGGCTTTTCCCTGAACATCAAAAAGTCTTTGGTAATGCCATCCCAGTCCCTATGGTTTATTATGGAGATTTTGGTTCCTCACCTGGGCAGAGCTTTTTCGCCTGAGTACCGAGTGGTGAACATTTCTTGAATAGTACATGTTCCTGGGCTTGTTGTCTTTCATGGTCCCCTGCATTCTGGCAGTCCCAGATACCCAACCCTGCATGTGATTGCTTCAGTGACTCCTCAATTGCCAGTGTCGCGTTTTCAGGAGAACATGTTAGATCTTCTGCAGGTGTTGAGTTACTTTTCTCAAGACCTTGTAGGGTGATCCCTGCAAGACAACCTTGTAAAAGGGTGTTGCTTTCATAACACTGGCCTCAGGTAACATAGGTCACTGATGCATGCTTAAAGGTTAGGGTACTCCTCTGTCGGATCTGGTGGTGAGCAGACTGTTGTCTCCCTTGGAGTCTTAGGAGCAAATCAACTTGCTAGAACTTAGGGCACTAAGGCTGGCCCTAGTTGTCTATCTTCCCTGTGTGCAAGGCAAGTCTGTGCTAGTCCTAACGGAAAGCACAGTGGCCAAGCACTACCTGGAGGTTTTGTGGGGTCTTTTCCGCTATGCAGAGAAGCAACACGACTATGGTTCTGTGCTGTGAAGAACAACGGGTCTCTGATGGTCGCTAACATTGCTGGAAAGGAGAATGTTATGGCAGATGCTTTGAGCAGGCAGTCGTCGGCCTCCCACAACTGTGGGCTCTGACAAGAAGTCCTAGAGGAGATGTGGGGAACTCCTCAAGTAGACCTCTTTACTTTCAGTATTTACTGGAAGTGAGGGTGGTTCTGCTCCAAGGAATTTTCTCAGTGGGAATCTCTTAGAGACGTTTTGATCGGCAACTTTCAGTTTGACCTCCACTATGCATTTCTGTTGATTGCTGTGATCTCGCTGGTTCTCGGGAGACTACGCCCGTCTGCCTGTCCAAATTGACCTTGATCACTGGGCTCTGAGAACATGATACATGAAACGTTCCTCGATATGCTAGTCTGCCTTCTCTCGTGCCTTCCGAGGAGTGGATCTGCTCTCTCAGTTGGAGGGGTGGGGCCTCCATCCAAACCTCAGCAGCTGGACACTTCATGTTTGACTACTGGGAGCAGGAGATACAAGGAATGGGACTTGTCGGACGACTTCCTGGCTGTATCCTGTGCTCCTCTCAGCTTGGAGTTCTGACACAGAGTATTTTTAGGCCTGCAGATGGCAGAGGTTTGTGGGTTTGTGCCTGAAAATGGCTCTATATGCTCTATCGAGTCCCATATCCTCTGTTTTTAGTTTTTTTGCACTCCTTGGCCTAGACATGCCTTGAGAAAGACACTGTGAAGGGGTATCTGGCTGCTATCTTGGTCTTTAAAACGACCACTGAGCAAGGTTCTTTCTTCACAATTCCCACTGTTATGCAGTTTTTGCTGGGATTTGCAATCAGTTTCCAACATGCCAGTTTGTGGTTCTGGTATGGGATTTGAATTTGGGATTGACATTTCTTATGGCTGCTTTGTTCGAGCCCCTGCATTCATGATCTCTTAGATTGCTCGCCGTTAAGGTGAGTTTTTTGTTTGCCATTGCTTCCATGAAGTGAGTGAGTGCACTCCAGGCTTTGTCTGTTAAACCCTCCCTATTTGGTTTTCTCCAAAGTGGTGACATTGAGAGTGAGACCCTCTTCCCTTCAGAATGTGGTCTCTGATTTCATTTCTCTCAAAAAATCCATATTCCAGCGTTTTTTCGAACACCCCAGCCTTCTAAAGCAGAGGAGCAGTTCAATCGCTGTACCAGTGCAGGCTGTCGGCTACTATGTCTCTTGGACACAGCTTTTTGTCGATTATGTTGGTGCCCGTTCTGGCAAGACTATTTATAAATTGTATATATTTAGGGCTATGTCTGTAGACTGTGCAGTGATTGACAAGGATTTTTCAATTCCATGTAAGTTAGCCTTAAAAATGTAAGGGATCGAAATAGTTTTTACAATGATGTTGCAATGGATTCTTCGACATGTCTTTTAGTATTCAAATTGATAACAGAAGATGAACCTGTGATAAGTATAGACTCAATGGCAAAGCTAAGTGGTCACTATCCTCTATGGGGAATACTACAAATTATTTAACAAGAGGAACCCACAAGGGTGCTTTAAGACGAGGTAACAGTATCTCAGATGGATGGGGATGCAGATCTTACTCATACATCAATAATCAGACAGACTCAGGAAAAGTTGGTAAACATTAACCTTTTTAATAACAATTCTTTGAAACGGGGAGTACAACGGACATCAACAGACGCCACACAGCTCGCTTAACAAGTTCTCAAACATTTAATAAAAAACACAACTTTATACTAAAAATTCCCCAAAGTCTATTTTCATCTGACCCATGTGATTAGAGACCACGTTTAGAACTCCTTTGTTGCATTTAATACTTCCTCTAGAAGACCGTCATTTCTCTGCGGATACATATAGGGTTTTCTGAATGGATACCTTGTTTCAAGGACTCTTCGCGGTATAGGTACCATTACTGGCTTTGTGCATTTTGCAATTTCCGGCTGTCACCATATAGGCAGGATGGGGGCGGGACTTCCGGTAGAGGTACTTGGCTCCTTCTCTACACTCCCCCCTCTGGTTGATTTATCGACCACTCTCCCATCAGTATTTGCGTCTAGACATCCTCAGCTGAAGAAGTGCTTCTTTGGAGTCCATATCTTAATTGCTCCTTTCAGACATCCTGCTGATTTGATATGTTCGTCAATACTGCAGGTCATAAGACTGAATTGCCATTCGGGTTGCAGCAGGTCCATCTTCCTACATACTTCTTGTGGTTCTTTGGATACAAGAACTTTGTTCCCTCAGGTGCATGAATACTGGCTTTTACATAGTCTCTGATTTCCTCATCTGTCAGATCTTTGGGTGCAAACCCAGTCTCGACATCTATCATGATCTTCATTCCTGTTGCTTTCTTTGCTGTCTTCTTGCACTGTGTGATTATTATTACAACCATACAGAATCCAAATGTGATCCTCACCAACAAGGCTCCAAGGAACTTAATGTTCTCCAGCATGGGGTCTGGCATGGATTCACATGCTCATGAATATTCCCTGTCTTCAGGCTGGGAATCCTCGGTAAAGAAAAATCAGTATCAGTTTTGTTTCTGATCTGCCTTTCGTAGTAGTAACCAATCACTGATCTCTGCGTCATACTGACTACAGCCAATGACTGCCCTCTACCTAAGCCCCGCCTCTGGCAGCCATCTTCAGATTTTTACCGCACATTCAAGTGTTGGGAGTCCTCGTGCTTAGCTCTCGAGCTTTTACTGCGTGTTTCGCGCTTTTTCAGGTGAATTTTCACATTTTTTCGGTTAATCGAGCCTCAAGCTCCACCGTTTCTACTCCCGTTAACGGCTACCCGTTAAGGGATTTTCCTACACCCCTCAAGGGTGAAGATTTCGTCGAATCAACTTCTTGGAGGATTCCAGAAGATTTGCAGCCTACTTCGAGATGGCCCAGGACGCGAGTTCGTCACCCGGACCCAAGCTGTTTCGCAGCTGCCCTGGATGCGGGCTGCAGAATGTGTTTAAGGAAGACGAACATTTGCGATGCCTCTACTGTCTTCATGGGGACAAGACTCATGTAGAGAAGGACTGCCAGTTCTGCAAGAACTTGTCGGAGCGGACCATGAGCGACCGTCGATCCCGTCTCGCCAGCTGGTTGGAGAAGGGCTCAACGGGTGAGAAGAAGAAGAAAGGGTCCGAGCGGGCTTCTAAGTCCTATGCGGGCGCCCCGGCGACGGGGGCCCAACACCAGGCCAAGCGCTGCGAGTCCGCTGGCTCCGGGAGCACCGAAAGGTCAGGCTCTTCGGTCGCCAGGCAGGGCGCGCCTTCCCCGGCCCAGTCAACCACAAGCCAGCACTCCGGTTCGGGGAAGAGGAAGTCTGAGACCCCGTGTAAGCTTCGGGAGAAGCCCCGTCCGATCTCGGAAGAGGGGGAGCGAGGCGTTGCCCCTCCCCCTAAGGAGAAGGCCCGGGACGCACCTAAGGTGGTGAAGGCCCCTACCCAGCAGGCAAAGGCCTCTATCGAGGCGATTGCGGCGACTCTGGCCAAGCCGGCAGAGACCCCGCCAGTGGAGACTGCCTCCAGAACTAGAGTTTCCCTGCCGCCAAGGAGGGAATCCTCTTTTCAGCCCATCGTCATGGCCACCATGATGGAAGAAGCGAGGGGGGGGCACGGTAGCCTCCTCGAGCTCGGAGTCAGCCTCGGAGGAGGAACTGACCGAGGCCGTGAGGAACCTCGAAGACCAATTCGAGAAGGTTCGATCCCGTAAGGAAGATCCTCGGAAGATAACTGAGGAAGACGACGATGGCGAGGAAGAGCAGCCTTCCCTTCCGGCGCAGCCGGAACCTAGGCCTCAGGATGGCTCGGCGGCCATTTTGTCTGCTATCCAGTCCTTATGCTCTGAGATGAGGACGAGATTCCCACGGCCCAGGCCGGAGGACCCGCAACCTGGCCCATTGTGAAGTCCTCAGAACAAACGACGGAGGACCCAACCCTCTCCTCCACTCGCCCCCGTAAGGCCTACAGTTCCCTCCTCATTCTCCCACGAGTCGGGAGATGACGGTGCGATGGGCTCGACGACGGGTTCTGAGGGCGACGACGACGGAACGGGTCTCCCGTCGCACAGGCCTCGCCGCCCGACGAGATTGGCTCATTCCACGCCATGATTGCCAGGGCGTCCGAATTGTTCCAGCTCTGCCCGGAGGAGCAGAAAAAGGAAGGTTTCCTCTATCAGCGCCGGGAGGCCAAGAGGAAGACTGTCATCGCGGTGCCTCTAACCGATGACATCTGGGAGGAGGGCCTGTCGGTTCTCAAGAACCCCTCCACGGCACCAGCCAAACTGGACCGGTACGAGAAGAAGTACCGGGCCCCCGAAACCGCTCCCCTGTGCCTCAGGGCCCAGTCAACGCCAGACTCGGTCGTCTCGGCGGCGGCGAAGAAGAAAGCGGCGGGGTCGGGACCCTCGACGTCGAATTCCCCGCCGGACGGTGAGGGAAAGAGGTTGGACGCCATGGGGCGGCGGGTCATTTCGTCGGTGGCGACGACGATCAAAGCGGCCAACGCCTTGGCGATCGTGGCCCGTTACGACAGGGAGCTCTGGTTTAAGCTGGCCCCCATATTGGACTTCCTACCGGACGACAAGAGGCCCGAGGCCCTGGAAATACTTCAAGAAGGCGAGGTGGCGTCGGACCACGCCATAACGGTGGCAACCGATATTGCCGATACCGGGGTCCGCCAGCTGGGCAACGGTGTTTGCCTACGACGACAGGGTTGGCTCCGGGCGACCGACTTCCGTCAGGACGTCCAGACCAGGGTGTTGGACATGCTGTTCGACGGCAGCAACTTGTTCGGGAAGGCGGTGGACGAATCCGTCCAAGCCATAAAGACGGACACGGCCCGCGCCCTAGGAGCCCTTCAGCAATGACGGCCCTTTTGGAGCTCCGGAGGCAGACAGGGTGCCTCCAAGGGATCCAGCTGTGGCTCGTCGTCCTACCGCCAGGCGGCACGCTCCTCGTCTCAGGAGGCCTACAGGGGTCGCGGCAAGCAGGGAGCGCCTCGCCGCCGTCGGCAAGGTGGCCAGGGCAGCAAGGCCACCAACTCCAAGCAGGACTGAACCGGCCGTGGTCTTGGGCCCCCACCGAAGCACCCCGGTGGGAGGCCGGCTGACGAATTTTGTCGGCATATGGAAGTCCATCTCCACCGACCATTGGGTGCTGGATACCCTGGCAAGAGGACACTCTATCGAATTCCTGAAGAAGTGCCCTCACGTTCCACCTGTGGCCAGGAAGGAAAATCACGTCCCGCAACTGCTGTTGGAAGTACGGGCGATGCTCAGGAAAGGCGCCATTGAGCTTGTCCCGAAGAGGCTCCGGGGCTCCAGGGTGTACTCAAGGTACTTCCTCGTCAGGAAGAAGATGGGCGGCTGTCGCCCCATCCTGGACCTTCGTCGTTTGAACAAATACATCAGGTCACAAAAGTTCAGGATGGTCACCCTCCAGCACGTACTGGGACAGCTGGAGGAAGGCGACTTTTTATCGTCGTTGGACCTGGAGGATGCATACTTCCACGTTCCCATCCTCAAAAGTCACCGAAAGTTCCTCAGGTTCGTCGTCCAGGGACGCCACTACCAATTCAGAGCACTGCCGTTCGGATTGAAGTCAGCCCCCAGGGTCTTTACCAAGTGCCTAGCACCTGTGGCAGCGCGGCTGCGCCTGCAGGGGATTCACGTCTACCCCTACCTGGACGACTGGCTCATCCGCTCAAGGACGAGGGAACTCGCCATCGAACACACTGCAAGGACCGTCCAGCTACTCACAGACCTGGGATTCGCCATAAACTACCCAATGTCCCACCTGGTGCCGTCACAGGTGGCCCCGTTTCTGGGAGCGAAGCTCGATACAGTGAGGCGCCTGGCGGCACCGTCGGAAGAACGGACGAAGACCATTCTAGGCAAAGTGCAGCGCCTGCTAGCCACGGACGTGGCCAGGGTGAGGTCCATCAAGTCCCTCCTGGGGATGATGTCCTCTTGCATCTACCTGGTGCGCCTCTGCAGACTACGGATGCGCCCTCTTCAAGAATTTCTCGACGCCCATTGGATGCAGGTTACGGGCACCTTCGAAGACAGGGTCCCCCTCAACGAGGTGTTCCGGCGGGCGATTCACTGGTGGGGCGTTCGAGCGCACCTCACGGCGGGCAAGGACTTTCAGATGCCGGCGTACCAGGAGACGGTGACGACGGACACCTCCCTGGAAGGTTGGGGTGCCCACACCGGAGATCTCCACGCAAGAGGCCTCTGGCTCCCAGAGGAGAGGCTCCTGTACATCAACATCCTGGAACTCCGAGCCGTGTTCTGGGCTCTCAAATCGTTCCTCCCGTCGCTCAAGGGCAAGGTGGTGCGGATCTTCACGGACAACACCACGACAATGTTTTACATACGGAAGCAGGGAGGCACCAGATCCCCAGCCCTATCCAAGGAGGCACAGGATCTGTGGCACTGGGCGGTCACCCAAGGGATGTTCCGGGTTCCCTTCCACCTGGCAGGAGAAAGAAACACCATCGCCGACTCGCTCAGCAGGGAGCTGCGCGCGTGTCACGAGTGGGAACTGCGCCAGGATCCGGTGGATCAACTCTTCCGACGATGGGGCAAACCCCAAATCGACCTGTTCGCAACAGCGACGAACTCGAAGTGCAAGAGGTTCACCAGCAGGTTTCCCCAGCCGGGAAGCATGGGCGATGCGTTCTCGTTCCCCTGGGACGGCCTATACCTGTATGCGTTCCCTCCGTTGCCGTTGCTGCTTCGACTCATCAACCAGCTCAAGAGGTCCGGTGCGGGATGATCCTCGTCGCACCGGCGTGGCCGAGGCAGATCTGGTTCCCGGACCTTCTGGATTTGTCAACGTCCCCTCCCATCAAGCTGTCGGCAGACGCGGACCTTCTCTCCAGAGAAGGAGGCGCCATCTTCCACCACGACCCGGCGTCGCTGAATCTGCAGGCTTGGCTCCTGCAGCGCTAGAGTTTGGAGGCTACGATATACCGGCCGATTGCAGAGAGGATCTTGCAAAGGCCAGGGCGTCCTCGACTCTCAAATGCTACGGTCATAAGTGTAAGAGGTTCTCTATCTGGTGCCGAGCACAGAAGATCAACCCCCTATGGATTACGGCCCCTCAAGTGCTGCAGTACCTGCTATCGCTGGCAAAGGCTGGGCTAGGCCATGCCTCCATTAAGATTCATCTGGCGGCGATCTCCAGATATACCAGAACCACAGGACGGACGTCCCTGTGGTCCCATCGACTGGTAAAAGAGTTTATGAAAGGACTGTTCCGGTCGTTCCCGCCGGTGAAGGCCCCGGCCCCGGCGTGGGAACTTAACATGGTGCTGACCAGGCTCATGGGGCCCCCATTCGAGCTGATGCACTCCGCACCGATGAAGTTTGTGTCGTGGAAGACTGCATTCCTGGTGGCCATTACCTCCGCACGACGAGTGGGAGAGATCTAGGCCCTATCCTGCAAAGCACCGTACTTAACTTTCCATGCCTCGAGGGTGGTGTTTAGGACGCACCCCTCCTTTATGCCCAAGGTGCCGTCGGACTTCCATCTTAACGAGCCCTTGGTGTTACCTGTTTTCTTCCGGTCTCCTTCGTTGCCAGCCGAGAGGACTTTGACTCGCTGGATGTGGCTAGAGCGCTGAAGTTCTACGTGGACCGCACGAAGAGTTTCCAGAGGACATCACAGCTGTTTGTGAACTTTGGACCTCTGAATCAAGCGAAGGCTCTCTCGAAGTCTTCTATTTCCAGATGGCTCTCCGGCTGCATCATGCACTGCCACCGGTTGGCTAACCGACCGCTGCCAGGCCGTCCGAGAGCCCATTCGACCAGAGCGATCGCTGCTACTACGGCGTTATCTGGTGTGCCCCTGCTAGACATCTGCAGGGCGGCTACGTGGAGGTCGACGCACACCTTCACGAGATTCTACTGCGTCGATCGGGATTCCAGGGAGGAGTCCAGGGTCGGCCAAGCAGTGCTGCGCAACCTGTTCGCTTAAGGTGAGCCTGGTGTGGAGGTAAGAGATGCTTAATGTTGAGTTTTTGTATCGCTTAATGTTGAGCCTTTTGCCACCCCCCGTGGTTGTGCATGTGTGTACTGCTATTTATTCTTATACTCATGAGCATGTGAATCCATGCCAGACCCCATGCTGGAGAAGTAACAAGTTACTTACCTGTAACTGTTATTCTCCAGCATGGGTCTGGCATGGATTCACATGCGAACCCTCCTGCCTACCCCTCTGCGGCTCTTCACTTGGTCATACTGCCACTTCACGTGCTACCAAATCTGAAGATGGCTGCCAGAGGCGGGGCTTAGGTAGAGGGCAGTCATTGGCTGTGGTCAGTATGACGCAGAGATCAGTGATTGGTTACTACTACAAAAGGCAGATCAGAAACGAAACTGATACTGATTTTTCTTTACCGAGGATTCCCAGCCTGACGACGGGGAATATTCATGAGCATGTGAATCCATGCCAAACCCATGCTGGAGAACAACAGTTACAGGTAAGTAACTTGTTCCATATTCACCATCCATTGTGGAACCCTTGAGAAGATTGACGCAAACTAGCTGTCATCAGCAATGTCTTCCAATTCATCTTCCATCTTTAAGTGCAAGTTTTTCAACATCGTTATGGCCTCTGTCAAGGTCCCATTCTCTTCATTGTGAGAAGGTATGAATGTGCAACAGGATTCTCTGGTTTTGGCACAAATACTTCCATCCATAGCTGTAATCATGTCCAGGACATATCTGTTCTGGAGAGTCATCAGTCGTATGGCTCTCAACTCTTCCTTGATGGCATTGAATCCCCTTATGGTAGTGTTGATCATCTGCAGAAGCTCCCATCTCGTTATCTGTAACCATATGGCATTTGCCATCGTCTGGGTCCCTGACATGAAGATTGTTGTGAACTCTGCTGAAGTTTGACTGAAAAAGCTGTGTTCCTACAGAATAGAATTGAAAGCTTCTATCGATTTGGCTGAGAAGTAATTCTCCGTCCTTGTTTGATTAAGGAATCCACTTGATCTCCTCTTTCTTAGGTGAGCATCTCCTTTGGGAACTCATGTTCAGGTCACTTAGTCCTGTGGGAAGCTTCATGTATGCTCTGGATCCACATGCCCAGTACTGATCCATTATCACTACTGTTCCATCCTTCATTCCTCGTACATCGAAGATTCGACCGCACTGCTGATTCTCTACAACTTTTCTTGTGCCGTTATTTCTGAAGCATAGCTCTGCACTATCCGTAACGGGTATCCTTTGTCTTCGACCCATGTCAGCAACTTTGCAATCTTCGGCCATAGAGGTTTGCATCATTTTTCCACACGATCTATAACAGGTTTGTGATGTCATGTTACTGAAACAGCTCTGCATATGACTATGCCTTCTTCCCAGCCATCTGAGAAAGTAATGTCCCCCAGATCTGCATCTGGCCTCTTTCCTGGCCTCTTTCCTTGCATCTTCGTATTTCTTCATCAGTCTTTCCTTGGCAATTGAGCTTCTTGTTGATCTCCCATCGGATTCCTGCTCCCTTCATTCCAGGATATTTGTATCTTATCACATGATCTCTGGTGTGTGCTCCTTCTCTTGTTTTCAAATCTTTAACATAATCATCTTCTTCTGGAGCCGACTATTCCGTCACCCATAACAAGGATGCTGTTCGACCCTGGACCTGACCTCTTGTATGGCAGAGTGCAATGTGAGTCAAGCAATGAGCCGTCTGGACGTCTATTTCTATAGGTAGGAATAGCTCGAAGTTTCCCATAGGATACGGTAGGAGAGCGCATACATAGCAATTCTCCACAGAGGTTCTCTTTCCCACCTCTTTCATGTGTTGATACCACATGTTGTTCCCCAAATGTGCTGTACTGTCTAGATCATTATTTAATTTATAATCATCTTCCCTTGCACTTCGCTTGGGTCACTTTCTTGTAAAATGAGTGTGTACCTAATGATCATGGAGTATATCTAAAACAGCCACCACATAAAAGACGGGGCAAATTAATGACACAGGGATTCAACACCGCAACAGGCAAAGGACACTCCAAAACTAGAGAACCCAAGTGTAACTTCAATCTCTCCTCATGTTTTTACACCACTCCTACTGAGTCCATGTAACAAATAAGCACTGAGTGATGCTTATTGCAATAAATGCTGATGCATACAATTTTATTTTACAAAATAGATTTAAAAGCATCATAAAAACTACATATAAAAAATCATCATAATACATAATCCATTTCATTGACATTACAAATACAGTAAAACCACATCATACCTTGTATAAACATTACAACAGTAAAAAATCGCAAGGCAGTCAGATGTCTGCCTAATAATTAAACTACCTCTAAAGTGGAAAATACAAAGATACGTTGGTTGTAGGACAAAGGGCCACTGTTATTATAGGTCAACTTATAACCTCATAAATGGTCATAAGTAGGTAAATCCTTTCGCTACCGAAAGGTTACTAACACAAAACAATATGTGATTGAAAACACTTCTACTCAATCGAGTATTGTGAGTCCCAACATGTTTAGTTCTTCTAAATATTTAAACAAAATCTCAGAGAACTTCTTCAGGTGGCCAACGCACTCAGAAAGCAATGCACATAATTCAGTGACATCGGAAATTAGCAATTCCATAAATTATGCTATACGTCCAAAATCGTGTACTTTAGATCGCACATATTCTTGACACGGCCATGTTTGAGTGTCTTCTAAGTCGACAAGGATCTTGCATCTCCTCAACGTGAGTGTATGCCACACACTAGCAGTGTTCAATCGTTGTTCGAGCAGCTTAAGGTCTCAGCTGCGTTCTGATGTACCTTCTTAGTGCCGAGTCGGCTTCATTGTTTCCAAAACATGCCTGGTTGTACACAACGCTACTGCAGTGTCGCTCCTTCTCGGCAAGTCTTCCGCTCTATGGTACCGGCTACCTGACTCCTATCAAAAACAGACCTTCGTACAGGGGGAATCATAAGAACACTTGTCAGAGAAATAGGTGACCTTACATGTGTCACTAGTGTAGGGATAATCACATATGACCTCGGTTTCCTTACATCTAACTCTGCATAGGTACTGGAGTGGGGAGAATCGGAGGGACTTCTACCTTTCTGGAACCAACAATGTAAGCAGCATGGATTAGCAGGAACAGAAAACAATAATAAATGCTGAGCACGCATATATTATGCACCAATACATGAGACCCCACCACTGGCGTCCCTCCGCATGTTATTGAGTCTGCTCACTTTCTGGAACTGCGTTATTCTCAATGGACCACATTGTGGCTGTGTGTTACTTTTAAGGAAGGAAAACACTTTTTAATCGGGCAGCCTTGTTAGATGCTCAGGTATCTGCCAAATCTGCTCAATAATCGCTGCCAACAATCTTCTAATCGTAGGGCCTTTCTTAGGATCCTGCACAAAAGTACGATTGTCAGTGCTACGTCCAATAAGAGCAGGATAAGCCACAAGTATAAAAACAAAGACAGCGGGAAGGAGTCTATGGACATCAACGTCAGATAGCACCATGAATCTGACAAAAAGAAACTCAGTAAGGAACGAATCAGGGAACTGCTCCCTTTTCCAGTCCTCAAATATGAAGTCAAGATTTGCCTTTGCACACCAGCACTTTCTAAAGTCCAAATTGACACAATCCCTGTGGCTCAAGAACAGTTAATTTCTGCACTCCTGCTAAAATATCTATAAAGTGTGTTTGGGGCAAGCCGCAGTCCAAATGTACACTTGCATTTGTTTAGTCAGCAATTTTAGCATCTTTCTTTTTCTCGTCATAGATAGAGTCTGCACTTGCTGAACTACTTCTTCTGGTCTTGCTTCCGAATCGGGTGGGGGTGTTCCGGTCTCACCAGCATACAGATAACGTCGCCCAAGTTTATCCAAGCGCACCGGTTTGAAATGTTACTGCTGAGGGAGTGACATCCTCAACAAAATATGGTCCACTGAAACGGGGCTCATGCCACTTCCTGGTGAAGTTACGTATTAAAATGGGATCTCCAGTAAATTATTTAGGTACATTTAGTTCTTTAGTTCCGGTTGCTGAATGGTCTTCATCTGTGCCCTAAGACCGACACCCCTACCGCTTGAGTTGATCTGAAATGACTGAGATACTAGTGGTCATACAATTCAAATACGCACATAGCTCATTTCCTAACAATTCTGCATTTGTCTGGGCATCCTTGAAGGAGTAGACAGGGGCGTTCTCATACACCTTCCTGTCACTAACTCATGGGGAGTGAGGTGATGGTTCGACCCAGACTGATTCCTTAATGCATATAATGCAAGGGGCAGGCAATACAGTCATCCCGTTTTCAGTGTCAATTTTTGTTTGGCAATTCTTTCCTTGAAAAGACAGTTGAGTCTCGCATATCCCGTTCGCTTGTGGGTGATAAGCAGAAGAAAACTATGTTTTATGCTAAGCAATAGCAAATCTGTTTGAATACTTCATTAACAAAATGGGGCCCATTGTCGCATCTCATCACCACACATGCTCCCCATCCAGGAAAGACTTGTGAACTAAAAACTTTGCAGCACAAGTGGGATCTGGGTGTGTACATGGACCAGCTTCAATCCATCTCAAAAAGGGGCACACCACCACTATCATATACCTATATCCACTACATATTTGCAGCATATCGACATAGTCGATGTGTAAATGCTGAAAAGGACCATTCGGTCGAGGAATCACTCATCTGATTGCTCGCAGTGTGTGACCAGCGGTAAACCTTTGACATACAATGCAATTTACTACATAAAAGGCAACGTGTCATAACAAATTTGGTACAAACCAGTCCTCCACAATAGCTGCTGCGAGGTTTTCCCTAGTTACATATGCACGGTAGTGTAGCTGTTCTAGCGCTACCCTTAATAAGGCTACAGGCATCACCGGTTTACCAGTGCTGTCCTCTTGACACAATGCTTTAGAGGGGAATAAAGAACACCCCCTCCATGTCCATAGCTCCTTCTCTTCCTGTGGAGCACTGCCTTGAACTTCCATCAACTCTGTTCTAGACAAATTATTAAACCTTTCATATGCAATCATATTCATGACCATTTTTTTTCATTTAACTCTGGAGTATCAAAACTAAAAATATCTGGAGAGTATCCGACCCTTTTGGCCTCTTCGTCTGCGGCTTTGTTCCCGTGTGAGAAAAAAACAATCCTCTTAGTGTGTGCTGCACTTGTAACTATTGCGATGCCTACTGGGAGTTGTAGTGCTTTAATAAGCCTGTCCAATAATGCAGCATTTTGCGCTGAAGTGCGGCCCGCTCGGAGGTGGCCCCTCCTTTTTCAACATGCTAGCCTTGCATGCACGGTTGACGTCACATAGGCAGAGTCACTGTGCACATCACTTCCTGCCCTTTGTATTTTTCGAGCGCGACAATAAGCGCCACCAATTCTGCAGCCTGTACCGGAAAGGTTGGTAGTCTTGCACTTGCTATCACTTCACCCTTGGGATCTCTGCATTGGAACTCCTCATAGTTTGAGCAATCATGCACTTGCTCATCCGCTGTTACAGGTTCGGCTACGAGCATGGCAGGGTTCACTATTTTACACCTGACTATTTTGATCGCTGGATTCGAAATAACTACCTCATATGCAGAAGCCCGCTGAGATGTCAGTGAACCCTTCGGTTTCTCCAAAACAGCAAACAAAGCATGCTCAACAAATAATGTCATGGAACACCCCATCACAATGCTTGTAGATTCCTCAATGGCGAACGTGGCTGCTGCCAGCGATTGTTCGCAAGGAAAGTGTCTTCTCATAATTGGATCTAAAATACCACTATAATATGCCAGTGGTTTATACCCTAGTGTGGTCCTCTGTGTAAGCACTGCTGCCATAACTGTTCCATGTGTGTGCAAAAACAGATAGAACTCCTCAGAATAATTGGGAATTCCTAAAACTGGAGCTGTACAGATTGCTTTTTTTCAATTCTTCAAACCCTCCCTCCATTTCCTCAGTTTATTCCATTTTCTCCTTGTTCACTTGGGCTTTCTTTAAAGCCTGCAAAAGGGGTCTCGTGTATGAACTATAATCAAATAACCATGCTCTAACATAGTTGCACAATCCCAGAAACTGCTGTATTTGCTTTATCGTGTGTAGTCTTGGTGTTTTGATAATAGCCTCATCTCTTTCAGGTATGACTTTCTTTCCCTCGTGCGAGATTAACTGGCCTCCTGGCAATATTGCAATTTTTCTTTGTCTACTTTATATCCCTTGTCTGCTAGAATAATCATTAACTAAATCAAATCTTGTCTGCACTCCACTTCTGTCATGCTACAAACTAAAATGTCATCTATGTACTGCAGCACAACACTCAAACTATCGCCATTTGCTGTGGGATTTCCCTTCTCTCTATTCTGATCCAGTATGTAATACTCATCTCGAATACTACTTCATCGTCTGACAAATAAACTTAAAACTTAACTTCATCTGAAACGACAGTCAATCTATACCCTTCCCCATTGAGAATTACCATTCTGCGTGGCCTGCCCTCATGATGAAATCCTTCTAGCATGGCCAATTCCACTCGCACTATGGCTGCCTGCAGCTGTAAGGGAATAATCTGTCCCCCCCCTCTTCTTCCATAGGTATCTGTGGCCTCATAATCTTTCCCACTAAGCCGGTAAGCCTTGTCAACAAAATGCATACCCCATAAAAAAAGACTTCTTTCTCCAATGGCATTTCTCGCATAGCCATTTGCCCTGTAAACACCATGATAAATTCACCCACGTTTAAATAATGTATCCCTGGAGTGGAACACACAATGCCTTCATCAGTAAAGGAAATCGTCATATTTAGCTTTGTCATTAGATCTCGGCCCAGAATATTAACCAGTGTCTACCTTGAATACAATAATGGTACAGACATGTCACACTCTCCTATTGAGACTGGTAATTCATCAGTAAAAGGAACTCTACTTCTAGCTCCAGAGAAGCCCTGAGCATTCACAGCATTTCCCGATAACTGATTTTTTCCCTCTCGTATACATGACCGAGTTGCCCCAGTGTCTACTAAAAAAGAAAAAGATTTGCCTCCTATGGTAACATCAACCCTTGGATCCTCTTGAGGATTCGGTGTCACCGATAGTTCTGACCACATCAGGTCATCCTGTGAGCTGTCCTATTGTGGGTACATGCTTATTCCTATTCCTGTAAAAAGGACTTCCTCCCACGACAACGACACCACCTACTCTAGGTGTCAATAACTGTCCCATGTTTGCACTCTGCTGTATCTGCATGGGTGCATGCTGTGACTGCCCTTGCAGTGGATTCAATGGTGCTTGCTGTGGTTGCAAAGCCTGTTGTATTTGTGGCGCTTGTGCTTGATACACCGTCTGATCTTGGGGAAATCCATCCCTATTTTGAGAGCTAAATGCTGGAGGATTAGCTGTCCCCCCTCTTGAGAATTTCCCTTTCTGTACATACATAGGCTCCCACATGTTCGCACAATGTGCCCTGTCATACCACATGTCCAACATATAGGAGAGAGCCTTCTAATTTGCCCTCCTTGCATATTTTGATTGCCATTCTTCATATACTGCAACATGCCATGGTTATTTTGAAAGCCACCCTGATTATTCTGGAAACCACCTCTTCCTCTGAACCCCATTCCTCTGCCTCGCAGCACAAACCCATTCCCTCCTTGATCTGTTTGACATTGATTATTCGCCTGTGACATACCCACTGCTTGCTGCATTCCCAGCCCTTCCCCGCTTTTCAGTACCGCACCTTCTATCGTGTACTTTGACCATTTTTTCTTAGCCTTCTCAAGTTTCATAGCATCCTCCTTCTTATTCTTCTCTTGCAGCAGTCGACAATGATGCACGATAGTCAACTGTATCCCTGCCCATGGCTGCTTTGCTTCCATTCCCACTAGTTTCTTAAGCTGTCTATGTATCTGTTCTGGCAATCCCTGACACAAAATGTCATAAAATACTGGCACTGATTTCCCCCACAGCTCCCGCGTTTCCAAGGTCCACCATTCCTGAATACTTTGAATGTAAGCAAGCAGATCTTTGTCATCTTTCATTTTACATGCCGTAATTGCACCCATATCTGACGTATCAGAATACTGTACTCGAGCGCTTTCCAAACAGCCGCCCTACAGTTATTAAATGGTGCTCTGTCATGAGGTGTGTTCTGTGCCGTGACACTTGAGTAACCTGCTCTCGTCCAAATGTCATCAGCCCTTTCCCCAAGAATGGCTGCTAGGAGACCCTTAATGTCCCCTATAGCTGGAGTATTTCCTCCTGTCATCGTTCTAGCTCATAATCCATTTTCCCGCACCCGCCGTTAAACAAGGAAGTTTACACCTTAAATGATCCTTGTTCATCTGCGGCCAAGGGATATACTGTGGTCTGCCCCCCCCTTTCTACAATAAGGGGAACTGCGTGAATCCAAAACTGCAATTGGCTCCCATCGTCTGCCTATCCATAGTGGGGACAATGGTTCCTGATTGCCTTCTGCCTGGCAATGACTTCAACCTGTTCACATATGGTGAACTTGAAATGTATAGTCAGGGTACACAGCTACTTTAGCAGAGTCTCTTTGTATTGTCCTCTCGGCCCTAGAGAAAGCCAGTATCTTTTTGCTGTCTCTGTAATTGAGCACCTTGGCTATCGTTGGCCTGGGCAGAGTGCCTAGGGGCAGTCTTCTGTTGAGGGAGCAATGCGCTCTTTCTATTGTGAAACCTTGAGAGAGTTCTCCCGCTCAGAGTTCCTGTAGCAGTAGGTTTTCCACATAGGTAGTGGGGTCTACTCCCTCAATGCCATCTGGCAGGCTGATGATACGTATATTGTTCCTGCTGGCTCACCCTTTTACTTCCTCTGCCATGTCTTCCAGTAGCTTCACTTTCTGCATAAGGATATCCACGTCTTTCGTCGTCTGCGCCCTAACTTCAGTGTTTTCTTTCACTTGTTCTTCTAGCTTACTCGTGTGTTCCGCAATTGCGCGGACATCTTGACGCAGCAGTGCCAGATCGATTGCCACCGCGTCTATCTTGCCCTCCAACATGGTTGTAATCGCTTCCAGAATCTGCAGATTGCCTGGTTCTGTGTCCTCTGGGGTCAGCGAGTGTTCCTTCATTTTGTCCTCTTCTTTGTCTCACTGGGACATTTGGCTGGATGCGAATGATTCTAGCGTGGTTTGCTTATTTTTCATTTTGCCCCCTTTAGTCGACATTTTCCTTCTGGGTCTTGTAGGGTTTACTTTTGGTCCAAGAATTGCGATTCTCCCTACGCAAGGATCTGAAGAGGCAGTCTTGACACTGACCCGCAGGCGTGTGGCTCGGTTGTAGTTTAATCCTGCTGTGCAACGTCCTGGGGTGCTCTGATCAGGAGCGCCCTTGCCTGCTCCATCGCTTCTAGATCACACCTCCTTATTTCTAGCATTAGGACGAGAGTCCGCACTTCAGCGCCCCGGCTCCTACTGCTCCAGTTGCACTGGTGCTTCAACTGGCTGCGCCCCGTTGTATCCTTCAGCATCCGTCTTCTCTGATGTCTTACTAATTGTGTGTGGGCTCAGCCGGTAGGCTGTGCCCAGGTTTTGTTGTGTGCAGGGGGAAGAGGGGTCTCTGCGCAATCTCAGGGATTGGCAGGGGGGGGACCCGCTATCTGTGTGGGTGTTACGCTTGTCCAGTCAGGGCTCCCTTCCCTCCCATTTTATTGCATTAGCCACATTTAGTAGCCATATGCGGTAAACACGAATGTGCACACTAGAAATAACGCAAACGTTGTAAAATTGTTTCTGATGCTTGTGTATCTGCTTGGAATCACACCGACATCTGGTGCTAATCGCGGAATATTGCATCTTTTTTCCGACAATCGAAAATGGACGTCAACCTGAACGTGTCTGCAACACTGTCCCTATTGTGACATCTAGTGTACCCATGAACCGTCACGCGCAAAGGTGCATCCAGATAGATTTTTTGCCGCCATGCTGGTCAGGCACATTAAGACAGAGCTCCAGACAGCAATATTGATTTCTTAAATAAATATCCATCTTATCGTGTCTTCGACACACCTTTTTGAAGTTCATTGGTGCCCGTTTCCAGGTTCCCGTCTTCAAATTTCCATTATTGAATTCTTGACGGCTGCCTGCGGCTTTCACCGTCGGGCTTTGGCCTTTCACAGTAGGGAGAGTGGGGGACCTTTTCTTCTCAACATCCTCCATTAGAGAATGCCTTTTCCTATTCTTTATCTTTCTTTCTCTTGCATGGCCGCTATTTTTCTACTTAATAATGGAGTAACTCCATTTAAATTTTGCCCTTCCTGTAATAGGAAGTTTCCTTGGAGGGACACTCCCAAAGAGTGTAACAACTGTTTGCCTTGTGACCACGACGAGTGGCGTTGCAAGGCCTGTCCACTCTTTACGCTCAAGACACTTAAAGAATGTCGCACTAAGCGGTGGGAGGCCTGCGCCTGCAGGCTGAATCCCACTCCCACACCAGTGCTGTTGCATCAGACGATAGACTTTCTAGATGCATTGGCTCCAGTTCGGAGGTAAAGAAATGTTTGCGGAGTCCGCCGACATCCACATGCCCTTCCCCAGCCCCACTAGGCATGCCGAACGCAATGCTATGGGGATATCACCCACTGGCGACATGGGCACAAACCCTCACAATAAGGCAAAGCACAAAACCCCCCTGGCATCTCTCGATGGTACTGTCCAAGAAGTCGATTGCCACTGCAGGCACGTCAAAATCTGGATAACCTTCTGGTTCTCGACCATCTGCACTTCCTCCTCTGCGTTTGGCACATGCTCCGAAGTCTGACTTTCCATGGTGCTCCCCCCAAATCTCAGACACCTGTTTCATTTATTAAATATCTCCCTAAATGAAGGGAGTAGTTGTCTAAGACACTTACACTGCCCGATTCCCAATTTTCTGGCCCCGAGGCTCCTCCAGTTGTATCTCAGGGGAATTGCCAGACCTCTTCCCCTCTGTCAGTCTTTGCAGGGTCATAAAGGTCCTGTTCCATATGAGTTGGCTTTCCCTCTCCCTGAAACTCCAACTACAGGGTCCTCGACTCGGGCAAGGTTTGCGGAATGAATGGAAAAGGTGTCTGAATTAATTGATTATTCAGACAGATTTGATAAGAGAACTCATAAGAGGTCTCCTCCCTTAGATAAGGAGCCTAATCCCTTCACGTCACCTAGACTTCAGTCTGCAGTTTTCCCCTCTACCTCTCCTGTACATCACCTAGCTGATACCTCGGGGGATATATTTCAAGATGTTCAATAGGACAAATCATATTCTGTTCCAGACCAGGGAGACTACTCGCAAGATCCTGCCTCCCAAGACCAAGACGCATGGCTTGATGTCACTGATAACCAGGGGGCTTGGGCCACTACTACTCGTGAGGCAGAGCCTGACTACATCTTTGTAGATAAACAACTGGTCGGCCTAGAGCACACCTACTTTTAATGCGCTAAATATTTTAGGGTAATTAATGGGGTGCAGGGGAGAACACCAACCCTGACACTGGGTTGTATCTAACAATGTGAAAAACAGTGTGGACACCTGCTGTTGTTTTACATCTTTGTAGATGCCATGCCTGTCGTACAGTCAGGAGACGCTTCTCGTATTGATGAACAGCTGCTCTTTAACAATATTCTTAAAATGGCAGCAGATCATTTCAAGATGCTCACTTAAGAGGCAGTGCCTGACTCTGACTTTGTGGAGGATAGCCTCAAAGAGAAAAAGACTTTCAGTCAATCAATCCGCTTTCTTAATTGTATATAGAAGCGCATCACCCCTTCTTTACTCACACCCTCCCTGACACAGGCAGTTAACCCGTGCATTCAGAATGTTCAGGCCTGCTCCTTCAGACCCCCTATATATTTAAGGACACACTATTCCTGATTCACTGGTGGTCACCACAACCAGGAAGCGTACAGGCGAACCTTTGTCATCAGTAGGGAATCCTCCCAGAAGGGATGTACAAAATAAGATGCCTTGGGCAAAAGACTTGTCTTCTGTGGCCTATAGTACCTGCATTGCGAATAACTCTACCTTGCTTGTTTAGTGGGCTCTTGTGCAAGACGGGCTAGATAGTGTTCCTAAACCAGCCAATTCACAGCTGCTTGATACTGTTCAAGAAGGACTCCGCCGAGACAGCTGGGAGAGTGCTAGCTGAAGGGACTCTTCTTAAGCGCCAATCTTGGTTGAAGAACTTTGGTTTCAAACCAGAGACGCAGGGCCTCCCTTATAAACAAGCTGATAGGAGTTGGTTTTGTTTGGAAAAGTGCTGGAAGACGCACTTGAAATGGCAAAGAAAGAGCACAAGAATATGAAGTCTTTGGCTTTCTGGAAATTTGCTTCATACGTGCAGTGTTTTGGGTATCTATTCAGTATACCTCCTTGTACCCAATAAGGATCTAACCATGTGCCCTGTATTAGATCTGCATCTGGCAAACAAGTATGTCAAGCCTCAGAGGTTCAGGATGACAACTCTGCAGGAGGTAGTTCCTCTGCTGAAGCACAAGAATTACATGGCCACCTTGAATATGAAAGAAGCATACTTTCATATTTCAATGTTGGCAGCACACAGACTATACCTAAGGTTCAAGATCGAGGATTCCAACTATTTGTTCAAAGAACTCCCCTTCGGCATTCCCTCTTCTCCAAGGGTATTTACCAAGGTTCTGGCAGTGGCAGCAGCTCACTTATGCAGACAGTCTGTTCTGGTGTAGCCTTATTTAGATGACTGGCTCATAACAGGCGACACACTTCAAGCGTGTCTAGCGAACACCAAAAAGACTGCAGACCAACTCTTTAAACTGGGGTTCTTTGTCAACGACAGAAGTCCAGCCTTATCCCCAGCCAAGTAAAACAATTTCTCGGAGCCCTAATTCGAACAGAAGATGGCCTTGTCTTCCTCCAACTAGAGGGTCCAAAACATATTGTTCCAGATCTCTTAATAAATAGCCGGTCATCAGATAACCGTACAGAGAGTAATGCAGCTTTTAGGAATTATGGCATCCTGCATTTTTCTGGTACCACATGCCCGTCTGTGCATGTATCCTATGCAAGAGTGGCTCTCGAGCCAATGGTGTCAAGCAAGCGGTTAGTTGGATGATCTAGTTTGTTTTAGAAAGCCTCTCTGCATCATTGATGCAGGTGAGCATGGCTGTTGGGTGGCATGTCCTCGCCAGCCCTTGGTTTGGTCAATCTTATGGTGTCTCGCAGCAATTTTTTATTTTTTTTATTTTATTGGTTTAGATTCAAACCTTTAAAATATTACATCAAACAAACAAGACAAACATTTAACAACGAAATAATGATCCCCAAATTATCCTCCTCCCTTCTCATGTCCAATGTTATATTATAACAGTTAAAACTTAAAGTCACTAAGTCGACCATAGATTTACGCAACCTCTTTAGCTGACGGCCGATCCAAGGCGTTTAGTCTCTCTTCAATTACTGCCAAAAAAGAAGTCGGGCATTATTAGTTTTATATCCAGACCATTCCACATTATCTGCCACCATTCTTCCGCGCATATGGACTGATGGTCATTGATCCACTGGCTCATATGAATTGATCTTATGTCCTTTAATGCAGGACAGAAAAGCACAAGATGCTTAAGTGATTCCGGGTCTTTATCACAGAGGCGACAGTTGGCATTTCCACCTACATTGCATGGCCAATGGCTAGTCCTCTCCTTTGTTTTGATGGCATTTAACCGGAATAACATAAAAAGTCTTCTTGCTTTCGAGTTTGAAAAGCGATTCAGGTACTTTTGAGGCACGTTAAAGGCTCTTGCTTCGACTGGAGTGTCTTTCATAGCACTAGCAGAATATCGCTCACTACATGTGTATATCCAATCGGCACGCCAGAGCTTCGCTTTTGCTGCCGTTGGATTTGAGTGGAGAGTTTCCAAACTGATGTATGTTATCAAAAGATCTTCACAACGTTTCGCCCACTTCAATAAGATGCCGCACCCTCTTGCTGATGCATGGTGTAGGATCTTGAATTGCAAAATTCCTTCCTCTGCTCTGGATTTCCGAAATAAAGCTAGTTGGTTCCAGATAACCCGAGCATGCAGTGAGATTAAGGCAAGTTCGTACCTTATACAAGCAGTCGAGATTCCAATCGGTAAACTTAGCGCTTTCATCCAGAATCTATGCTCCAAAGAAGCCCAATGAGTCGACGAGCATCCAAACGCGTTTCCCGCGCTGTAAGTCAGGATCGGTACCACTTTCTGTTCGTAAAAGTTTTGCAAGGGATGCATAGAAAAACGCCCAAACTTTCTGTGTATCACTAGACCCTGACAAGCTAACTGGTCACATTTCATCTTGGAATCGACTACCCAGGACTCATCACAGATACTGGAATTCAGTATCATACCTAGGTACTTCACTCTTTTTGAAACACTTAGCTGTACTTGATCTAATTTCCACACAAATTTTGCAGTATTTACCGTTTGGGTCATTCTTAAGTTCTCCAACACCAGTATTTCCGTCTTAGCTGCGTTAATCTTAAGGTTGTTCGAGCTTACATAACTTTGTACTGCATCTAGTTTCCATTGTAAGCCAATCGGGGTTAAGTCCAAGATTACTAAATCGTCGGCGTACAACAGCCAACTTAACCGCGATAAATTGAGCTTAGGTGGAAATGCTCTCACAGAGTGGATAGCCTCGCCGATGTCAGAGATAAAGAGACTAAAAATTGCCGCTGCCAGCGGACAGCCCTGTTTAACCCCCTTGTGTGTCTTTATCTGTGCCGACAAGGAGCCTGATTGGTCTAGCCGAATTGCAATAGAGGTATCAGTATGAAGCTCTTTAATCGCCGCTAATAGTCCTACTGGACAACCCCACTCTTCCATTTTTTGCCAAAGCACCTCACGATCAATCATGTCGAAGGCGCTTGAGAAGTCAACGAAAGCTAGGTACACTTTCGTGTTTGTTACAGGGCTTCCATTTTCATTAGGTTTAGGACAAGCAGGTTCAGTGAGCACCCGACCAATTTTACGAATCCTGCTTGTCTTTCGTCCACCCTCTTTGCTGTTTTAGCCCAGTCGATCAATTTGGTTTTCAGCAACGAGGCATAGATCTTGCCCAAGACATCCAGCAGAGCCACTGGTCAATAGTAGTTCGGTGACAATCTTTTTCCTTTTTTAAATATGGGGACTATTATCCCGGTTTTCCATGAAGTTGGCACTTGTTTTTGTATATTAATTCTTGCGAATAGATCGAAACAAAACTCGGTCCAGAGGTCAGGGCACAGTTTGATCATGAAATTCGACAGGCCATTGGGGCCTGGCGCCCTAGAGTTTTTGGCTCTCATGACTACCTCTCGGATATCATCCCTTGCAAAGTGTAAATCCCATGATACCGAGTTATGTTATGGAATGTTAGGAGCAACATTTTTGTGGTATAAGACGGAAAAGTGCTGCACCCACTCATATTCAGATATCAGGCACCCTGGCAAGGCCTCTTGCGATGTTTCCATCTGATTAATAGTTCGCCAGAACTCTCCACTGTTCTTATTGATTAGAATCTTCAACATTGCCTCAGCATCTTTCTGAAGTAGTAAAAATGTATGGCTTTTTATCCAGTTTTTATAGGATTGTTTAGTTACCCGATTTTTTGCTATTATTTCATGGGCTGGCCCTTGCTTGTTTTTCCAGATTTCAGCCCTCGTCAGTCTTTTGCGCTGCATTACCATCAAGTCAAAGCAATGTTTCTTCTGGAATGACCAGTTTTTCAACCCTGTGTTTTTAGCTTTGAATTGAGACAAAATAGACGCATATTCAATCTCCTCCAGAATAGATCTGAATTGCGCGCATATATTGGCCAAATCACCTTCATCCAGCCTCACCTGAAGGCGGTTTGATTCCACCAGATCTTTTGTTCTCCATTTTTGGCTTTGAACCTCTTTTGAGTCTTGAAATTTTAGCTCCAACATTTCGTGGTCACTGTTGCTCATTGCGCGTATTTTCAATGATTTTGCCCGTACCTGCATGATATCCAAGGCAAAAATATAATTAATAGTAGAGGATTGAGTTTCGCGCCGCCACGTAGGCTTAGCCGGGATGTCTCCTTGTGTGCAGCCATTTAGCATTGATAAAACTCTAGTGTTCAATTCTTCTAAACAGGTTTTGGCGAGTTGACCCTTGATGGCGTTCTGTGGCTTGGAGAAGTCAACGTTTAAATCACCACAGACTAACAAGCTGCCCCCTTTGCTTGCCTCCAAAAGATTGTCGATTATGGATGTAACCTGGTCGATGAACGAGTAAGTTCCAGTCCGTTGATGATTCCAGTATAAATTGATTATATGTATCGCCTCCCACACTTGTCGTGTCGCGTTGGTTTTGCCTATCTCACAGACTTGAATGTAGGGCATAACTTTAGTTGCATTTAGCAACCGGTAACCTGAAGATCGTTTAATCATCGTTAATAGCCCTGCTATCGGACGTCCCTTTTCTTCCTTGATAGCTGGATTCAATGCACACTCAAAATCTGAAGTCACTGGCATCTCACCCAACCAAGTCTCTTGAAGACAAATCAATTGTAAGTCGTGCAGCCAATCGTTTTTTAACAGATGTTTAAAGCCGCGCGTGTTCCATGAGGCAAAGGAACATAGCTGCACAACGCTGGCCTTTGGGCATTACCTGCGGATATTCCCGTTTAAAGCCGAGGCCAACCACTTCCAGTCTTGCGTAGTTTCTTTATCCAGTGGTCTGTTTGCAGTTATTGGTGTAATCCTGTTGGCTGAACTGCCATTATTTATGGTGATTTTAATTTTGGCCATTTGACTTGTTCTCACAGTCTCTACTTTATCTACTGCGGTTACACTTAATAGCGCAAGCGCTGGTGACCTGTCTTTAGGGGCCAGCCCGTTCTGGTCAAGTTGTTCCTGCTGGGTTTGATCTCTGGGTTCAGTTCTGTTTAAGCTTTTGTTGGCTCTTGAATTACCTTTTTGTATAGCCTCTGCTTGGGCTGATCCGTCCTTCAGCTCTACTTTTTTGCACATTACTGGTTCGATTTATTTTATGTGTCGAAACCCAGTGACAATAGTTCTTCATCTGATTCCAAAATTACATTTGCAATTATATTGGAATTTATATGCAGGATCACCTTGTCTGTGCATAGCTCATCTGGGAATTCGACAATATTCAGGTCTTTGGAACATAGGGATCGTAAACGAGGTACATGATGAAGCAGTCTTAGCACATTTGTTCGATCCAGAATTAATTTGTCACCACATTCCATCCTCTCCAACATCAGTTTAATTAGTGGACTTGACCCTACAGGTCGGACTGTTTCATGTCCGTTCCTGACTTTATGATTATTCACCTTCGCCTCTGACTGATGGTACTCGGTTTTCCGTGACGTGGATAAGTCGTCGACCGCCAGAGCCACGGCTGGCTCTCCTTTTCCTCTTTCGAAGTTTGCACCTTTCAAGAGAGGCTGACCTAAACCACCACCATCTTGGACCTTTGTTGGCAAGCTTGTCATTAGCCGTTCTCGTTTTTCTGTAAAGTGACAAACTCCGGACTCCTTAGCCCTTGGTCCCCCTCCAAGGCCTCTTCTTCGAGTGAAACTATCACACATAACCTGTCTCAGGACTCCGATGTTGTGTTATTGAGCAAAACTTGTTGGTTTTCCGGCACCTGGTGGTAAGAATTTGAAAGGCCTACTACTGATATCTTGGACTCACTATTCGTTCCTGAGCTTAAGGGCAACATGACTGCTTTATGATTACTTGGTGCGAACAGAGGTATTTTCGCAGGGACTTCTACCTCTTGAACAGGATCCTCTTAAACTGATAATTCCATTAACTCCTGATCATCCAACTCGGCTTCATCAAGTAGTGCCTCGGGTGCTAGCACGATATTTCCTGTTGCTGCAACCTCAACTTGTTTGTTCACCTTGATTGTATCTGCTAATTTTGGAGGTGGAGGTGATTGCTTTGTCAACCAGTTGAAACATATTGATGTTGCGAAGGAATTTTCGGGCTCCCTTTTGTTGAGACTCTTTGTGAGCAGGCATGTTCTTTTGCTTTTTCACTTGTGGGGGATTTTTTTTTCTTACTTCACCAGTGATTTTATGTTGGTCTTTGACCTCTAGACCTCCAAAAATGGGGAATAGGCCTGCAGGCTTTGTAGCGTCAACAGACACTATTTTCGGACATGGAACTTCAACCACTGCCTGTTGTGCGAGCAATGAGCCAGATGCCTTTTGACAATCATGCAAGGCGGGGTTTGATGCATTTTTGGTTTGCATGAACGCTGAATGAAACGAGCTTTCCAGTAAATTAGGCTGGCCTTCGCCTTTATCATGTTCTTCTCCGATGCTCATCAGATTTTCTACCTCTGGTGCCACCTGAGTAGAGGCACCATTATGCATCACCTTCGTCAGACCATTGGTTTCCATTAGTTGACTTGTCGGTTTCATGTTAGTTTGAGGAGCCTGATCTTCACTTTGAGGTGACTGCGTTTGATGACCGGTGTACTCAACAGTCTTTGCAGTAGTAGGTGGTAGCGGCCGGAGGGTTGCCTGCTCATTCGTAACCATGTGAGCCATATTACTGGCTCTGCCCAGCTCCTCTCCTTTTTGGTCCAAATTTGGTTTGCGGGAGAGAGACGACACTTCTTTTGCAACCGCCGCAAACAATTTTTTATCGATCATATCATTCCGTTTGGCCTCGTTAGCTGATTCGATTCCTGCCAATAAGTTTTGGTTTAACTCCTCTTGTTTAGTCCTCTGCATTCCCTCTAAATGGACGAGGTTTGAATTCATGAGTGCCAGTAGAGTCGTGACATCCTTCACATTTTCGTTTAGTGTTTCATACAATTTAGTGAAGGGTGTAAGGGAGATTGCCATCGAGGATGTCAGGGCCATTAGGAGGTCATTAGATGGTACATGTAGACACGGTGCTGAGCTTCCTCCACCAGAAATCTGATGTGCGTCACGTGCAGATCGTGAGAACCAAGCCTGTTCTCTCCTAATTTTTGGCAAGGGACGCTCAAGAAACGATGAATCTCTCGAAATAGGATCATCTGAAGGGTTATCACTATTTGAATTTTGACTTAAGTGTGGTTGATGTATTTGATGTTGCCTCACAAACTCACGGCCTTCATTATGATGACAGGCCAGTCTTTTCTGGGAATGTACCACCTTTCCCTCTGTTGACTGCACTGACTAATCAGAGGATGCAATTATTCGAGGCTTGGATATTTTATACTTACCAGACCCCCATATATCTCTGTTCACATCCATCATGTTTATGCATTGTCTTTTATGGGGGAATTTTTGTGGCAAGTTTAACTCTGGGGTGGACGCGTCCGTCAGTTTGCATGCACATGGTTTATTTAGATCAATCAGATTTTGTAAGACCGAGGAAACCACCTCCAAAGAGTTTCTTCTATCAGTATGTGGTACATAGTCACTTTCAGCGCCCTGACCACATTCACTTTGTAGTAACACATTGGGTACTGGTGATCGAAAATAAGGAGCCATCAGATCTAAGGCGGGGGCAGGGGCCATTTGTGATGTTGCTGAGACATTAATAACCTCGCCTTGACTGTCTTGTGTCGTTCCATGTGAGTGCAAGTGCGAGTTTGGATAATTAGGTAACTCAGAATTCACACTTACTTTACTTGCATTTACCGCTTTCCCCGCTCCAACATTACGTAGATCAGGGGAGACCGCGACTGGAGGATATACTGCATCAGCGTGGGCAATCAATCTGCTAGCCAGACGCGCCTCTGCTGAGTCCAGCTGGTGCTGCCGAGCCTCCGAGACTATGCCGTCATCAATCATGGCCGCCTCTACCTGCTCGGTCACAGTGCAGCCACGCCCATCTGCATCATCGGTCCCGGCCGTGCACAGCACCTCCGCAGCAGACAGCCGGTCCACCGCGGCACCCCCAGCACTGGATCCGCGCACTCCGTGCTCACCTCACAGCCTCCAGGCAGCGTGCCCGGCACCGCCGCTGCGTCCTCACCAGCCTCCGAATGAGCAAACGCAGCACCCGGTATGTTACCCATCGTCCCGTTGCGATTCGTATTATTGACAGTTCGAATCAAGGTCTCCGCGGGCTGAGTGAGATCAAAGAGCGGGGCGGAGATAATGAAACGGAGGTAGGGGATGAATGTAGATGATCAGTAGCTACTGGTGCCTCGCCCTGGGAATCTTCAAACACTTCTTCAACCGGCGCAGCTGTCGCATCCGCACATAATTCTAATATGGAGCCGCATGAATAATATTGGCTCACCTGTTGTTGGCGGGCACGTTTGACGGGTTGATCCTCATGTGTGGCCAAGCATTTGACTTAGGCTCTAGTCCTCGAGGTTAGTATAACTGGATCCATCAGTTGGGTTTACAGTTGGCCAGCACCCCAAACCCTCGCCACTCGCCAAACAGCAAACAGTATAGTCCACAGCCCTTTGGTCCTCAGGGCTTAGCGCTGCAAGGGCACTAGAGGTGGCCTTTTGTGCCAGGTGACCTAGGTCAGGTGACCTGACTCCTGGGTCAGTTGTTAAAGGTAGAGGCACACGCACCTCTGTACTCAGAACTCCTCAGAACTCCTCTCCAATTCACTCTTCCTGGATAGAGACACTCGCCACAGCAAACGGTATAGTCCACAGCCCTTTGGTCCTCAGGGCTTAGCCTCTCGCAGCAATTACATAGGGTGCAGTGGTTGAAGTGGGCGGGAGCGGTTGGGATCGGTGCTCTTCTACTTTTTGAAAATTTTTACTGTTCCAATACCTTTTTTTTAAAAAAAAAAACGTTCAAAATGGTTCCTTTTTAAAATAAGTGTATGCAGTGCTCCAGATAAGATTTTGAGGTGGGAGTATTTTACGCACGATTTTTCAAATTAGAGAGTAAATGCAATTTCAAGAGAGTAAAAATTGGTTTTCTGCTCTGCAAGAGAGTAAAACATATCCAACATAGACCCAATGCATACGTAACATCAGACCCGTAGACCAAAAGAGTTGTAGATCAAAGTTGTCTGGCTTGCCTTTAACCATTTTATTACACTTGTGTAAATTATTCTGCCATAAAATAACTTGTAATTTCATACTAAATATACAGCTTCATTTTCAAAATTCTGGAGTCTAGAAACTACTATTATAGAATGAGACTAATGTATTGCCTGGAGAGAGAGTGTGAGTAAGCAAGTGTTAGCAGTACAGAACTTGCTTACATTACTTCCCACCTAGGAATCCCAGATGAGCAGTCTTGATTGCCCGATAGGTTTCTTCCTAGACAGTCAAGAATCTGCATCTCTGGCATAACACGCATCACAGCCAATTCAGCCGTGATCGCTAATCACATCGTGGGGTAAAGCCGTGGTGGAAGTGGAAAAAAGGAACTAATGGTACTCTGGCTGCATCCAAAAAGGTGGAAGTGGGATGGCCGGACAGATTGGGGGGGTGGGAGAGGCCACGATCACAAACCTTTGCTGAACAGTGAAGCAGGGATTCGAATCCACTCTGCAAATTTGACCACATACCTTCCAAGCTTTTTGCAGTACAAATATATTAGATTTCAGGGCCTACAGACAGTAATGCCATTTTATGGAGTTCACTTACAAAAAACATAAATTGCATAATAACGCAACATGACACTTCTGAATGGTAAACTATAAGTCCCAAAAATCGAGTTAACCCCACTGTACTTTCAGTGTTTACTTTCAGTGCTTTAAGACGTGTAATATACAGAGATTCTTTGCAATAAACCTCCAGCTCATTGTTATTCATGATGTTGAAAACATTTGGTTAGTGACTTAAAGCAACTTTATTTTATTGCATGTCAAGCTAGTAGACAATCATGGATATAAAGCACCCATTTAATGATGTGTTTATAATGTAAAAACATCATTAAATGGGTGCTTTGTGTTGCTCACTTTAACTATCACAGATGTGCAAGGTAACAACTGGTGCTTTGCGAGCTCTTCCAGTTAGGAATGTACCATCATGCATATAAAAGGCTCTGGCACTGATGAAAGAAATGTTTGGAACTTGAGCACTTAACGACCTGCAGAGCCCTGTGTGTCTGCCTGAGACCTGGGAAACTGGCAATGCTGATGTCGGACTGGGCTGATTCTTTAACTGGCTTGGGTGAAAGAAAAAGCACCTAAACACGTTTCTTGAGCCCTGTAGAAAGCAAATGAACTAGTGGTAAGGCCGGCGTACCAATTATTTATATTACACTTCCAGCATCGAGGCTTTCTTTCAAAATCAAGCGGGTGGGGGAGGTGAGCTGTTATATTAGATATAGTACTTCAGTGCCCTGGGATCTTGACGCCGTATTTCTTACTAAACCATTCTAAGTTCCAACATATACCAGCACATTGACTAGGCCTCTCTAAACAACTGAGCACCCACTCCCAATATAAAAAAATCAGTACTCTACACACAACTCATCAACTTTTATAAACTGTGAGCCAACGCACCCTAACACTACTTACGGTACACGGGCACCCAGCACAGCAGCATCTGAATACAAATAGGTGAAGTACCATTTCCAAATCACCTTCAGAGAGCCTGGGTACTTTTCACACATGGCATAACGGCACACTCGTGTTACTCACCACTCCGAAATAGGCCCAAGATGTGGATGAGTGACCTTGGAGATGATGGTTGTACAAGAATCGATATTCAGCCTTCCATCCCAGCTCCCCTGAGTACAAGACTCGGGCTTCCTCAAAGAGGGGCTCTTTTCTACAATGTACCTCGCTGCTGTTTCGATTGCGACAGACAGAGGTGTCAATTGAATAAAAGAGCGGGGAGAACACACACCGCCAATAGTAAGTAGGTAAGTATTTGAGTGGAGCTTCCCCGGGGTGGATCTGAATATGGATGTTTTGAGGATGGAATGTAGTCCATGAAACAGAAGACAACAAAAGGAGAAAATAACAAACAGGAATGTTAGTATAGGGAAATAGCCCCGAACGGCACGAGGGTCGCACTAGTGCCGGGTTGGTGCAGTATCAGGAGAGCGTTAATATGCACTTGAAGACAAGTTCACAATATAGTCACTCAATGTCCCAGAATCCAACAGAAGACAAAGATCCAAACAAGGCCGTGGAGAGAATTAATAGCAGAGGTGTAATTGCCATTTACAAGTATGTACCTGAGTACACACGCATCCAGATAAGGCGTAGAAAAGTTCTGGATTAATGATAGCAAGTCACCTGCGAGGAAGGCAAAGTGGTTCCGCGTCCAGTAGCAGATAGCCGGAATAAAGTACCGCAAGAGACAGCAGGAAGCAGGATCCAATAACGTTCCAGGTCAAAAGCCAGACGAGCACGACAGGAATAAAGGAGGAGGCAAGCCAATCCAGAAGCCAGGTAAGGGTCAAAACCAGGAAAGCAGATTAGGAAATTCGTGCGGAGAAGACACAAAGTAGTAACAGACGTAACCGCTGTAGCTTGTAACGCTAATTAGCAGCAACGATCCCCTTGAAAGACGGTGGTTTTAAAGCCGTATGGGGGCGTGTCTTGCTGTACGTCTTCCACGTACAGGACGTGTCAGCTGACACAGACTCCGTCGTAGTTTGTACAGGCGCCATGGCAACCTGTATCTGGTCCACAGAGGGGCTTGTAAAGGAGTCGTATTCTGCAAGGAAGCCCGAAGTTTAACAACTCGTTTACATTGTCTCTGTCCCTACTCACCAAACTAATTTCTTAGGAATCTATAGCTCCAAGAGATTCTGCAATAGCAATGCACGATATTAATAAAACATTTAACAGCATAGCTATAAAGTAATGATTAACAGCTCTGACTGTCGTTATCAATTAAGCACTTGTAGCAGGCAGCATAGCAACAAAGCAAGCATTCCCCAATCTACAAACATCGATTTCCCGAGAAATTATCATGTAATGAGGCTGATGTAGTGCTGTGCGTGCTGCCTCTACCAAGGATAAACAATGATGCTAGGTTAAAAGGTAGGTGTACCACACACTTTCAGGTCAAGGGTCTCCACACAAGCACAGTGGCGCACAGCCTGCAATTTCACTTCAAGCCAAGATCATACCCACGCCTGTGACCACAAAGAGGAGCCCGGGCAAAATCCTCAAGGAGGAGTGTACAGACTGGAAACTCCTCCACTGTACAAGGGTAAGCAAAAGAGGGAATGGTTAAGGCCACCCGACACATCTTTGCCCTCGGGAGCCCCACGGTGTTAGCCATTCATCATCCCAACTAGGACACGCAGTGCTGGGGATGTTTTATGAAAATATCCAAGGGTTGCAAGTTCCTCAGATCTTCGAGGTATCATTGCAAGTCAGTATAAAAGTGAAAATAACACCCAAAATCAATACTCCTAGTCAGCATTCATAACACAAACATGCAGCTTCCTATAGCAGTCATTCTGGAGAAACAATGAACACTGCTCCAAAGAATGGCAAACAGATTCTCAGCTTACTTGAGTTTGGGAAATCTTAAGTGTTGAGGGTTAAAAGATTCATATGCTTGCACTACAGTTCAATCTATTGGAGGAAAGTATGCTTTTTTATGAAAATAAAGACAGCATAAACAGTATGCAGTAGAAAATGAAATGCTCCGTAAAGGCTAGAATTACATGCGTAAAATGGAACGATACGCACCTTATGTGTAGGGCTGAGTGTAGGAATAAATTGAAACTTGCACTACATTCCCTTAAACAACGGGCACCTTTATTTTTTGCATTTGCTTCACTGTAGATTTGAACCTGGGACAGGGAGGTCATTTGGGGGTCGCCAGGGGTCGCAGCTGCAACCCCTGTGGTCTCCCTTGCTACTTTTCCTTTTTTTTAATGTAAACTTCCGGGCTTTGGCCAGCACCATGTGGCTTGGTTTCTAGAGTGGCTGGCTTCTTTGTTAAGGACTCTTAAAAAATAACAAACAAAAAAAACAGGGGCATTCCACAGGTGTAACACTTTAAGCAGTCACTCTAAATAAGAAAGAATAGGAATAACAAATCGTGTGTATTTCTGGAATTCTATACAATTGATAGACTCATTAAAGGTTTATTCAGACACACTTCAGGGGGTGAGTCACTGATTTAGTCTGTTCTTAAACACAACTCAGCTTTTCATCCTTCTGAGGTTGATAGAGTACCCACACAGGTTGGGTGATATTGTATGTATATTTCTTCTATATGAAGCTCTTATGCAGAAGTGCTATATAATAACACATCATTATTATTTGGCCTTGGACGTCTGCTTGCATTCACAGCAATTTTTTTTAACATGTGCCTATACACACTGATATGTATATGGTGATCCATTCTTGTATGAAATGTATGTCACATTATAGTGATATCGTAACCATATTTTTCGTAGTGTACTTAGTAACAATGCTATGTGATGCCACTCCCTGTTTTGTCAAAGGGTGAAAGGTTGTGTTCCATCGCTTCCTGTGATGTCACTTCGGGGTGGTGTAAAATTACATCACTTCCTGTGATGTCAGCAGAGGTCAAGGGTTGTGTGATGTCACTTCTGCTATCCCTGGCATTCTGGTGAAATTAGGTCCCTGACCTGTTACCTGCTGGTGCAGCTCCAACCTCATATCACGGTGAGCCATAATGGAACTGCTGCATTGCTGTAATTTTTTCAGTAGCCTGCTTGGTTAGTTCCTTCCCAACCCCCATCATAGCCCTGCTCCCGCAGTAATCTGAATGCTTATTTTGCATTTAAGCAACCTGATGTGAAAATACTGCAGGCATATTTGTGTGTAAAGTCAATGGGTAGGTGCGAGGGGATGCCTTTAATCTTTAGCATGCCCCTTAAGAGTTTCAAGTGGTGCATGATTAGAAAGTGGAGGGTGTGTAAAGCTGCATGCTGTGGGGGACAATGAAAAAAGGTAATGGGTGTCGTTTAAAATGCATATTGTATTTTCTTTCACTGTTTCTTTCAGCCTTAACACAGTGGTTGGGGTGGAATGTAGGAAAGGGTGGAGGTTTGTATTGCGCGTGGGAGGAGGCATGGCAATGGGTTTTGTGGGTACCTGGGTGGGTGTGACTAATCAACTTTCGGGGCACCAGTGGTCTAGGGATGAATATCGGTTTCTAAACCATCAATCTTTCTCACACCTCTAGTGCACCAGAAGGAATCCAAACAGATTAGAAACACAAGTCAATTCTAAACCTCCTTGTCCAATGTTGGTAACGTGGACAGAACAAAAGGTCGTGGATCGTTGTAACACAGTGAAAATACAATTATTACCCAATGATAAAGGGACTGTCAAGGTTGTATAAAAATATCTGGTTTATTATTATTACAATACAGTTCAGGCACACTACAAAATACAACCCACCCTGTAAAGGAACACGGAGGACGGACAGTTTCACGAAGGAAAGAGATGCAATCTGTGGATACTGACAGGAGCCCAGTCGGTAAAGCAATCGGTTGTAACTGTTTAAGGTTATTTGGTTTCAGAACCAAGGGAGAAATGGTTTGTAAATGTCACTAGGAGCCTTCGGAGAAGGACCAGGGGGAGAGAACCACAATGTACCTGGTGCTTGGGATGTTCCTGATGCTCGACAGAGTTGAGTCGGTTCCAGGATGCCTGCAGCTCCTGTCGGAGTTCAAGATGGGAGACAGTTCTGGGTATCAGGCGGCAGGCAGTTCAGCAAGTGAGGCTGGACGATGGCTGCAGACTGACCTACACGGCGGCTCTGGGTCAAGAATCATTGCTTTGTGCTGGTTGGCTGATCTGGAACGCTAATCGAGGCATCTCAGACAGCTTTAGGGACTGCAGCTTGACACCAGTCAGTGGTACAGCCGGTCGCGGTTCGAGGGATCCACTGCCTCGAACATGTCCTTAAAAGATGGACACTGGTTGATGCTTGTCGTGGCACTCCTCCTAGATACTTTGCTGGGCTCGTATCATCCTTTAAGGTGGACGGCCGAAAGCTGAGGAGAGTGTTTGCAGGGAACAGACTTGTCCTTTGTTCAGAGACTCTCTGGCACTTCCCACCTAGGAAGCTTGCTTGCAGAACCTAGCAGGGCACACTGTGATCTGGCTGTGTGCTGGTTCTGGAGCGGCTAGTGTGTCCTCTGAATTCAGTAGCTCCCTCTATTCCCTGGGAGATGTTTAGGGGAGGGATCTTGCTTCCCTCTTGGAAATCCTGGCCTTCCTTCACTGGTGAAGCTGTAAGACAGACTGTACCTTCAGCCAGGATCCAAATGAGTCCTTCTTGTTACTCCTTGCAAAGTCTTCAGATGGTCTGCTGAGATAATGGCTCAGTCCTCTTTAAAAGCTAAATGGGCCCCAGCGATTGGTGCAGGCTAAGTCTACCTTAATCAACCAATCCTTGGTCCCCACCAACAACCTTCTGTTATGCGTAAGGTCATAACCAGAGTGCTTTGCTACAGGAAAGGTAAAGGGGTGAAAACATGTACTAAAAAGTCCCACCCATCTTCCTGTCTATTGTGGATCAAAGGGTCTCTGGTTAATTGAGCTCTTTGTGGGTCCTGATCAAAGGGCAGGTCTCCCTTGAAGTTGTGGCGAGAACAGACGTTTTGTCTCCATCAAATCACCTACTTCTACCCTCTGAAAGGGGGTCGCCCTGTGGGGGTTCCCTACTATAAACAGTTATCCCAGACATGACTGTTCACTGACCTTGATACTAAGGGGCGGGAGCTGACTTCAGCTTGACACGGATGCATATCAAAAAGGTGTTGGGTTTTCTGTCCCCTCTGTCATCAGTATGCGCCGCCACCAGCAGGGCGGACAAAGGATGGGGCGGATACATGGACTCTTTGTGAGTTAATGAGAGTGGCCATGGCAGGAGGAAGGTTTTGTCTTTCACATTCTTGAGATGCTTTGATGTACCCGTGGCTGCCACATTCCAGCTGAACATGACAGGAGGACTGTGCCTTTTGACTGTGTCCACCCAGAGTACACGTGACTGTGTTTGTTGTGCGGCGTGCATAGGAAAAGGTGTGTGGATTATTCCCACACTTTTTCTGGAGATTGATCTCCCAATGTTAGAAACCTGTGCAGTTCCCTCTGCGACCACTGCAAAAGATTTAAGACTACAGGTGTTTGGCAGTAAACCCACTTGGTAGCAGTCTGTACCACACAGATTCACTTGGTAGCTGTGGCTGAGCAGTCAGACTTCCCTCAAGAAGAGTTAGGCAGTATACAGAGTATTCACAATAGGTCAAAAGAACACAGTAGAACAAGCAAACACTGACCAGAGCTTGGTGTAAAAGAGATATAAGTATTTATTTAAAACCACATCTAATAAAACACACAGGCACTAATTTTAAGCAGTTCAAAAACACGGTCACTAAAAGATATACACTCCCTTCAACGATTAGTTAGGCAAGTCTTCAGTAAAGCAACACTTATTTTCAGACAGCGGTGAGCGCTTAACGAAGATGGCACTCTAATCAATCGGTTTAAAAGGGAGAGAAAGGCAGAGCAAAGATAGAAACAGATCCCAACACTTTCAGAAGAATACAGTAGGAGAAGAAGGCAGGTTAAAACCGTAAAGTCAAAGTTAACAAGGCCGGATCCACTGTAAGAGGCTCCGGTCGAAATTTGTCCACGGTCACACGGTTCAAAGTGCCCAAAAGTCTCGAAATCAGTTCAGAAAGAGTTGGACCAAAAGAAAGGGACCAGTTAGATGGTTAAGGCGGCCAGCCCAGTCCAGAAGTTTAAGGGATTATTATTACCTTGTAGCAATCTTTAGAAAGAGAGGCCTGGCGGACACGGTACCTTAAAGTGATGAGAATACTCCAGCGGGGGCAGTTGTTCCTGGCAGCGGATGCAAGTCGGTGCCTCGTCCGGGGGAAGAGAGGATCTCGCCGGGGAGGAAGACAGGAGTCCGTTGCACTGCCAGGGAAGAAACCAGCCGCGGAGTTCTCAGTTAAAAGGAGCAGTCTTATATTCGCGGTCCAGTGGTAAGTGGCTATCCGGTAGCCGGGGTGCTTGGCACGGGCAATTCGACCACAAGACGTGGGATGCGAGGAAAAGAAGGTAAACTGGTTGTGCCCACCAGTCAGGGGAAGAAGACTCTCCAGCCGGGAGATCTTCTCTGTCATCGGGAAGTGATGAGTCGGTTCCGCAGGGGTCCACCTGTGGTGTCGTCGTAGAAGGTCGGCTCAGCTTCTCCCTCGTCGGATTCTCAGGTCCTGTGGCGACTTCTGAAGTTCCAGTCCCAAAAGCCCTGCTTTTATGCAGCACACCCCCATTCACTCAGCCTAGCTGTCAATCAAACATGCTAAGCGGTGAGCCGGCCGGCTCACCACTTGGGCAAATCACACAAGAGTGCGACTTGAGTTACCAAGGTAACTAAGTCCAGGGTGCCTAAACCCCCTCCCACACCTCCTGTGGTACCCAGACAGAGTGGCACCACTTTTGGAGGCTTCTGTGGAGAAGCCAGCCAAAAAGTGGAACAAAGGGCTCGACTTGGGTTGGAGTCACAGAAGAGAACACAAACGCCATTTTAGAATCGAGTTCTGGCAAAAAATACCAACCAGCGAATTAATATTAAATAAATAAACAGGCGGTATGTTCGAGGCTTTGAGAATTAAATAATTAAAGTTGGTAGCCTCGAACAATGGGAAAATCCCATAGAGATATATTTGCGGTCGAATATAAAAAGTAGTATCCACTGCCACCAGCCAAAACTCGATCAGGGGGGACGGAGACGTGCCCCCTCGACTAACAGACCCGGGGCAATTGAATTGCCCCGACCAGTACGTCCACAATAAGATGGTTTGTACTGGTTTCTGTTCATAATTTGGGACTAGTAAAGCCAATGGTGACTTTACATGCCCTGGGAGACAGAAGTCAGTCCCAGGGTATGGAGTCTATGGTGGGGTGTCACTATGACACCCCTGTGTCACTGCACGGACGGTGCTGTGTAACACACATAGTAAAAACACATAAGACCCTATGGAGTAAAAGACCCCATAGCCCATAAAACACATTAACAGTCAAAGGAACCCCTCAAATCATGTCCAAGAGTGTGAGGAAAAGACTCACTCTTGGCAGGAGAAAAAAACAAACTCCAGAAATCCAGCAAAACTGCTGGGGGACTCACTAGGTTAGGAAATTCAGCCTAAACAGAGAATTCTCCCTAACACCCAACATTCCATTTCATTCCACCATTCTTTTTTAAAAGCCCAGGCGAGCGCACACACACCCCATGCGGATGGTCGAATTCCTCACGGGGGGGGGCAGGGAACATAGTTCCACTACTACTTTCATACACTTCGACCACTGATAGGGTTACACTGTTGGCTGGGTTGTGTTGGGGGTGGACATCTCTCGAGCAGCTCATGTGGGCTGCTTATCCTTCGGCCCACAGATGGGGATGCTGGTAGTGGTAGTTCTCTATGAATAAGAGGAAAAGGCTGACCAGCAATGGAAACTAATGTATGGGTAATAGAGTGGTAGCATATTCAATTACAGTGGCACATAGGCTGGAGGGCCCCAGTCCTTTCCCGTCACCTTCCCCCTCTGTGGTAGGAATGATCCGGCTTCTACCCTGGCAGGCTCAAGCTGATAAAGGGGTGGGAGGCCTTACTTCTTGACAGGGTAAGGCTACTGGCCTTGTTGAACACCTCCACCCTTTCCTCCACCACGTTGTCCTCTCCGGGACAACTAGCTGCCTGGGGATACAAGGACATGAAATAAACATTGGTTTGTTTCAACACTGTTCAATGTTCCACTCGGAAAGAGTATGGCTGCAGTGCTGGAAAGCACCTCAAGACAAACGGGGTTTGGTGTCCTTTTTCTGGGCCATGCACACCAAGAGCGCATAGCCTGTAGTAAGCTTAAATTGGCGACTGGTGATTTAGTATTTCAGACTATGGACGGCCCACTTAATCACCAGGCACTCTGATTCTTCTTTGGGGAAGTTTCTCTCTTGGTGAAAGAGTTTCTGACAGTAATGAGCCAAAATGTCGCCCTCATAATTCCTAATTCCTACTTTTTTCTTTTTTAACACCCCCTTAAACCACATATATGTGGGGGGGTATGCGATGATATTGTAATATGGGGCAGGGGTCTCCCCAGCATCTATATGTGGTGCAAAGGGGGTTAAAAAAATAAACGAAAAGAAAAATCGGCATTTTCCTTCATGTGAATTATGGGGGTTGCAGTGATCACATAGATCCGTTTCTGGCTGCTGAATCATACTGACTTCTCTTTGCCCTCGTGCATCTGAGCTACAACTGCACCCATGCTGGTTGAAGAGGGAAGATTAATTATTTTGGGAAGTCGAGCATGACCAACACCAGACTTTGGCAAAGATCATTCTTGACATTTTCTAAAGACTTTTGGGCTCAGAGTCGCAGTGGAAGACAGTGGGATTTGTTGTTTGTCGGTTAACAAAGCGGCTTGTTCTGAAAGGTTCGGTATGAACCTCTGATAGTAACTGACATGACCCAAAAATTCCTGAATATCCTTTTTCCTCCAAGGTTGTGGTGCTATTTGTACTTCTTCGACCTTGACTTGCTATTCAGAAAAGAAATCCCAATAAGCCACATTCAATTCCACTGTTATCATTGCAATGACTACTTCTTCATGAAACATGCAATCTGGGGAAAATGATAGGCGAGTCCCTCCAACATGCATCTTTTTAGTAACGCTGAAACATTTAGACAACCACTCAGCGACTTGTAACTAGCCTATACCTTTGTTCTTATACACGCAGGCTCCCGTCATATCTGATGCTGAGGCGCAGGAAGAAGTGCCAAAACATTTTCAACATAAACCCTGTCTTAAAATATCCATACTTTGATTTATCCAGTGCAAACAAATACTCAGTCTGCACATACCAACCTCTCTGACTCGTTTAGAGCGTGTTTCCATATATTGATATATTATTGTTCACGTACATGCTGATTCACCTGTATGCACTACTATATATATGAGACCAAACTAGAAAGGCTCACCAACACATGAAACTCTAAATCTGTTAACTTTGGTATCTTTGATTAAATGAAATAACATGAATTGTGTAGACTAACATGATCTTCATGCGATCTATTTATATATAGCACATTGTGGTTTATCATTTTACCCATTCTATGTCCTATATGCTTTTTACTGATATATACAGGTGATATTGTATGTCTTGCAGTTTTTGTATACACTCTCTATTGTGTTTCACAATTGTAACATATTTGAAATGTACTAATTTGCTGTAAACTATGTTTGAAGATGAATTATTTTTGAAATAAATATAAAATACATCACACACCTAGCTAATGCATACTCTTAGGAGTCCTGAATCTGGGTTTCCCAAAACATTTGTACATTGATTGTACATTAAAATGATCATTTGAATAATGTTTTGATTAAATTCCACGCAGAACATTTTGCTCTTACTAATTTAACTTCCCAGTTCCTATGTGAGCACGGGTTCCCTGCCCTCCTCTGGAAACACTGCTTTGTAAATGATACATGCCGTCTTGTACAGCATCCTGGCCTAGAAGCCAATGTAGGTCGCATAAGACGGGGTGATTTGGTCAAATTTCCATGCACCGCAATAAGATGTGCTACAGAATGCTGAACTGCTTTAGACGAGCCAAGTGAGCAGCATTTGCCCCATTGATGTGAGAAACCACAAGAGTCTGCACTGCGGTCCGGGCGTCCTGCGTGGAATGAAGGGTTTGATTTTGCAAAGCCAGGCAGTTTGAGCCTTCTTGGCTATGTGTTTCTGGTAGGACAGGCTGCTATCAATGGTGAAGCCTAAGGATTTTCCGGAGTCTGAGAGTTGTGGATCAAATTCTTTCAGGCTCTTCCATTGAGCCATTGCTGGGCAAGTTGTTGTTTAGCGGGCCGAACAATGAGGGTGAATTCAGTCTAGGATGGGTTTTGTTTGAGGTAGGCCATTGACATCCAGGATTGGATGATGGCTAAGTAATTACAGAGATGAATGATGTTTGTTGTCATGTACAACTGTGTATCGTCCACATATCGGTGGTTGTCTACATTGGGATCGTTGAGGAGAGTGCCTAAAGGCTCCATGTTAAGGTTAAAACGGATTGGTGCGAGGATTGAGCCTTGGGGGGACTCTGCCGAAGACCTGGAGTCAGTTAGAACGCAACCAGAACATCTGGTCAGCCTGGTGTCTGCACAAGGGGTAGAAGGTAAACCAATTCACTACAGTACCAGAGAGGCCCATCCTTTTGGCAAGGAAGATGCTGTGGTTAACAGTGTTGAATGCAGCCGAGAGATAAAGAACGACAAGGAGGTGTGAGTCGCCCTTAACACCTGGATGGTGGCTATCTCAATGGTACTGTGGGGGCAGAACCCTGACAGTCATTTAAAAGGTGAAGCAACTACTTTTTCCAAGATTGTTCCAATAACCTGGAGGTTTATAATGGACTTTTGCTATAAACTGCCTCCACACTCCCTTCCACCTCCTCTTGGTCTGCCGCCGCCCTCCTCTGAGCTCACTCGACTAACCAACACCACCTTGTTTCCTGTTGCCCCTTTTATCCTCCCCATCTTGCCTCCGTTGGCTCTCCCTGAACAATCTTTCCATTGCTTCCCCCACCTGGGAAGTGTTCCAAACAGTAAAGCACATATTAGGGGTCTAAGCCCCACCCCTTTCTCATGTAGGTGACCTGCGGAATTGCCAGTGTCGACCCGCTAACATCAATGTTCCAGTTTGAGTGAATGTTCATTATTTCTTAGGCAGTCTATTAATGAGCCTTCGGAGTAGTTGCTCTGGCGAACGCAGTAGACAGTTGCTTTTGGGAAGGTGCTCACAGCATTAGTTCAGGTGATCACGGCTATTGGTTGGCATGGATGGCAGAGATCCACACACTCAACAGCCCTCATTTCATCACACTTCTGGTGTATCTTAGCAATTACGTGGGGTTACGCTGTTGCCTGGTCTGCGTTGGAATTGTGTATCTCTCGAGCAGCACTTCTGGGCTGCTTTCTTTTCTGTCCTCTGCTGGGGCTTCTGGTAGTGGTATTACTCTAGGAAAAAAGAGCAAGACTGACCAGCATTGGAAATGGAGGTGTGGGGTGATAAGGCCAACAGTGGTAGCCTGTTCAATTATACTGCCACATATGGAAGGGACAGGGACTGGGACCCTCCAAACTGCCACTTCCCCCTTCGGGGTAGTACTGGTTATGGGTTACACTTTGGTAGGCCTGCCAATCTAGGCTAAGATGGGTCCCCATCCCTTCTTGACATAGGTAGTCTAGAACAGAGTAAACCGAGCCTTTACAAATAATCAAAATCATTGAGTGGAAAAGAGAATCTAATGGCTAGTAAGTGATAGTATTGAAACAGATACTTAAATAAAAAAAGTAAAAGGCCTCCCTTCTTTGGGTAGTCCCTGAAAAGGAGAAACAACTGTAGAAGGCTGACAAATAGCAGCTAACCATAGAATAAAAGAAATAATAAAGAAAAATGTTGACAGACCAGGCAAACCTGGAGATTGCAATTCTCTCAGAGTCCAGTTGGAAAGAATATCCCAGTCTACCAGCAGATGACCCCCAAAGGGAAGGCCAACAGGAAGGGAAGCCATCCATCATGTTATAGCAGTGAGATGGTGTAATGTGACAAGTGAGAAAAGCCCGCTTAAGAAAACCACAAGAAGCTGGCCCAGCATAAATCTACCAGTGTTTACATGGTACCTCGTACTAATGCCATATTAATGATGAATTGATTAATTCCTGTATCAATGCCCCCTTGGTGTGTCCAGGCACATATGTCACTCTAGATAAACACTTAGGGGGGGACAAAGTAACATTGCAGCCAGGTCTGACATTGAGTTTTGCCACAAGGACTGAGTTTTGGGGCAAGAACAATGACATCTTCCTGTCATGAAAGCGTCTTGTAAGATCAGTCTGGACACAGTCTCTTTGTTAGTCGTTTACTTGAACTCGCGTTTAAAATCAAATGTAATAATATTGTAGGAAGAAAGTTTTATATAGGGGAGGAAGACATCCACCAGCCCCCAACTCTGGCCAGGTCTCAATCCTCTGTCAACCCCCGAACCCAGAACGGGGTCGTTCAATACATCAACATTCCATTCCAATAGCACTTACTCAGACAAACCCCAGTTACAATATAACATATCTTCCCCCTTTAAAACATTGAAACACATAGGCGAAGCAGAGCCTGAGAAACCCTCAATCAAAACAACCTAAAGTAAGATTCCAACAAGCTACACATCACCTATCGGAAAATTCCGCCCAAACCATGCCACCTTACACATCCAAGCATGCGGGTCCTGCAGCCGGATTCACCCTGAGGAGACCAGCTCCAAATCCACCTCTCACAACCAACACAACAAACCACTTCACTCACCAATAATCAAACAACACTACCAGAGAGCAGCACCTCACTCTCCACATTCAGGACCCACTGGGCCATCCTGAAATATTCAGCCCTTCACTCTGCTGCACCACAACATCAAACACTCAGGACCCAACACGGCTATCCTGGAAACTGCAGCGCCTCACTCTGATGCCCCACAACACTAACACACAGGACCCAACCCGGCCATCCTGGAAACTGCTGCACCATTACTATTTACTCTACGGCATTTCACATCATCTGCATTGCTTCAAACAGCAAAACAAACATGAGAAAATCCCCAACATCATCTTTTGGAGTCCATAAATTACCCAACAAACTTGTAAATAAATTTGTCGTTAACCTAAATCTTCACATAACATACCCTTCGTACACCTTAACTAGAACAGAGGCCATGACACACAACTCCATCATACATCACTCTGCCACAATCTGCATCAGTTGCATTTAAAAATCTAAGGAACACAGGCCTCACATCACATGCCTGGCTTTTAACTCAATATCCCTGTTGTAACCCCATTTCTCATCCCAATGAGGATCCATCTCATTGACAGCCACCATGCAGCAATCGCACAGTGCTGTGCCCCTATCTCTGTACTTCCGGTAATTGTGAACATGCAATGTTTTATTGTCTCCCTCTGGCACGCCCACTTAAATAGATGGTACACTCTCCCTCACGCTTTGATGGACTTGCAACACCGCCTCCGATTGCCACACTGCCTCCGATTCCAACATAACACTAACATATGCATAACCCTAGAATAACATAGAAACAACTACTAAACCTAACACATCTCCCTCCTTACACAATGACCAATGAAATAGCATATCACTTGCAACAGAAATCTTTATAGCGGGTAGGCATTTTCCTTGCCCTTCTCCTGGGTGTTTCTATGACTGCGGAATGACCATACTCCCCACCTTCGCTTGAAAGTGTTTTATTTTCGTTCCCATTCACACTTACACTCACAACCACATCACCTTTTCTACCACACACTTGTCTATTACCTCTCCATCACGGACATCCACTGAACTTTTTACCAACCTCGCTTTAGACCAACACTCATCACCCTCCAATATTACAACACTGTCACGTACTGCCGCAATTCTCTTGGGCCCTAAATATTTACTCTCCACACACTTAGATGCAACCCGGGGATTTTTAATCAATACAAAATCTCCCACATCATACTCCACATTCTTGACCTTTGAAACAACATCTTCTTGCCGATCCACCTCAACACAACCTGCCTGCCATCTCCAACCATCCCGGACACAATTTAGTGGCAGGTTGGTGACCCTTTAAAGACACAAAGGGAGATATTTTTGTGATAGAGTGAGGAGTCCTGCAGTAGCTCCACACCATTTCCTTAAGAACTTTCATCCACTCCTACCCCGAACTGAAAACCAGTTGTACACTCCCCCCCACCCCCCTTGTTGTATCTGTTGTCTCTCTCAACCAACCCATTGGCCCTTGGGAGATACAATGCCGTGCAAAGGCGTTTGATGCTAAACCTCCCTAAGAACTCCTTCATTCTGTCAGAGCAAAATTGGACTCTGTTGTCAGTTATTATTTCTGTTGGGAATCCCTCCCTAAAAAATGTCCTAAAAAAATGATAGAATTTCAGTGGTTATGGCCTCTCTTAATGCTCTCCACTCCAACCATTTAGTATGATAATCCACCATTACAACAACAAATTTAAATCTATCCCCAAGACCTTGTATGGGGCCCATCAAATCAACAGCCACCTTTTTCCACAGTTCACTGGGCACCTGTACTGGAGAAAGTGATACCTCTTACCATTTTCCCTTTATCATTTTTTTCGCACTCCTTACATGACCAGACTCTCCTTTCAACTTCGCCATCCATGCCTGGCCACCAAAATGACAGTCTCTTAGTACGTCCCATGCCCAAATGACCTTGGTGGGCTATATTGACCAACCAGGCCCTTATGCCCAGAGGAGGGACAATCTTTGATCCTCTCCTAAGTCTACCCCATCCTCGGATAGACTTAATTCTAGTTTCACCTCATAGTATCTGTCATAACACCTATCCAAGTTCTCTTTGCTTTGCCATCCCTCTGTTGTCCCTTCCTTCACTGTGGTCACAATGGCATCTTCTCTGTCAGCCTCCAGCCACTCACTCTTGTTCACTACACCACATGCAACCTCAGCGATGACCATATCCTGCTCTCTGGTCACATAAGTAATGTCCTATCCTCCACTGGAAGTCTAGACGGGCAGTCAGCGACCACGTTTTCCCTACCAGGTACGTAACTTATTCTAAAATTGTAACCCAGTAAACTCACCATCCATCTGGAAATTCTAGGCGAACCACTAGCCCAATCAGAACTGCTCATAAGTTGAACCAGAGGTTTATGGTCAGTTTTAATCTGAAATTCTTGACCCCAAAGAAAGAATTTAAAATGATGTATTGCCCAAAACACTTCTCTCTCCATAACAGAATAGTTTTTCTCTGCTCCCCGTAATGGTCTTGAAGCAAACGCTATTATATGTTCCATCTTTCCCGAATCAAGTTGAGCCAGTGTGGCACCCAAACTTAAAAGACTTGCATCTACTGAGAGTACGATCCTCCTCCCAGACACAAAGCCACCCAACGATGGAGCCCTAGAAATGGCTTCCTTAATGGCTGTAAAAGCTAATTGGCATTCCTCAGACCATTTAAATGGATCCTTTTCTTAAGCAGATTCCTCAATGGAGTGGAAATGGAAGCAAACTTCTTAACAAATTTGTGATAGAATTGCGCTAACCCCATAAAGGATCTTAATTGGTCTTTGTCAGCCGGTGCTGGGGCTTTACAAATGCTCTCCACCAAATTACTCTTAGGTGAAACACCTTGACTGGATATTTTGTGTCCAAGATATTCTACTTCCTTGACCCCAATCTTCCATTTACTCCTTTGCACTGTGAGTCCTGCATCTCTCAGCCTCTCCAACACACACCTCAGCACCCTGTCATGTTCATTCTCACAGTCATGATATACTAAAATGTCATCCTGAAACACTGCCACACTTTTTAAGCCCCTCAGAACTTCCATCACTTTTTGAAAAAACGAAGCGGCCGAAGCCAAACCAAAAGGCATGCAAAGGAACTTAACAACTTTTGTCACCCCTGAAGGGACTTTTAGGTGTTGACACTTTTTTGACAGAGGTACTTGGTGGTAAGCAGCTGACAAGTCAAGCACAGAGAGCAATTTGGGCTCTCCCAGAGTGGCCAACGTTTTGGCTATAATGGGTAAGGGATGTCTCTCAATAAGAATGTTCTTGTTCATTCCCTGAGATCCACACAAAGTCTCAGTTTTCCATTACTCTTAGTCACTAGAATGACAGGTGAAAGCCACTCCGTACCACCAATGCGTTCAATTACACCCTTCTGGACCAGATCACTCCATTCTTCACAAAGCTGCTGCCTCATGTTTAGAGGAACAGACCTCAATTTATGTACCACAGGTTGGGCACGCATTTCTAACTTAATGTCATGTTCAAAATCCTTCAACTTTCCTAGTTTTTCTGTGAAGACTTCAGCAAACTCTCTTGTTCATCTGTCATCCATTTCTGCTATGGTTACCGGATCTAAAGCACTTGCTTGAATCCACACTCCCAATTTCCTCTGCTCATCCCAGCCAAGTAACGAGGCACCCTTTCTTGCCACCAGAATGTCAACTGTACACCTCCTGCCTTTGTATGATACCAAACTTTGGAATTCTCCCGCCAATTCAATGGCAGATTCTCCGTAACCACATGGCTGAACTCTGGCAGGATTTAGTAAAGCGTGTAAACAGAGAGCTTCGGTATGCCGTTCGTGACACGTAGCAGACTCGGGCATAAGAAATATAAAGACCAAGAGAGTTAGTACTGCTACTGACCAGGTCAGTTCCCACTAATTGTCAATGAATGAAACAACTATATCTTAGGAATGGGAATCCTGGTATTGTTGGTACTAATGGGTAAAGTATTTAAGTTACTGACCCATAAGTTTGTCCAGAAAGAAAAAGCAGATTGGACAAGAAAAATCACATACAATAAAGGTTGTGAATAGACGTGGTTTGTATTAAAATGGAAAACATTCAAACATGAACAGAAAAACACATTTGTAGACAATTTACATATAACCCAAGCAAAGTAATCTTAACATAAGAAATCAAAAAATCACAGTTTTTGCTTCAGTACATAAAACAGCTCAGAGTACTTGATCATGTAGCATAGCGTGAATAATTGGTGGAATCAAAGAGACTATGCTGCAATGCATGGGTAGATATCAAGTACTACCCATACATCATATTCAATAAAGCATCTCATATTGCAAGTGCCTAAACGCATCTTATATTGTAGGTGCCTTCAATGAAGCATCTCAGATTGCAAGTGCCAAGAGCATCTTGTATTACAGGTGCCAACGTGACGGGGGGGCCGTAGTTAGTCTTGATGCCAGGTGCCGGCCTGACAATAGATAGTTCATAGACCCCAAAAAGTACTTCTTGGTGCCAATGTCCCCCTTGCATATGGTACACGTTTCGGTGGGGAGAGTAACCAGCTCCCAATGCATCAGCCGGATAGGTATTACTCTACATGAACCACCTTCATCAGGGCAAGTATGTGGCCCCTGTAGTAAAAAAGAAAGAATGAAACACAAGAAAAGAAAAATAAATACAAAATTCTTGTGTTTCAACATCTTCATTCTTTCTGGACATAACTGGGTTGTATAGTACCCACAATTATATTGTGTAAGATGAACCATGTGTGTGGTTCGGTTTGATAATAGAGGGAAGGGCACAGAAATGCACTAACAAGGAAGCAAATGCATGCTACAGAAGTTAAAAGTGGTGGTGGGGAGGTTTTTGCCTGACTCACCACTACAACCTTGTCATGGATCTCGTTTGTGGGGCAGGCTCCCAGGACAGGTAGTGCCAGACAGTCAACACTGTTGTGTCTCTGGATATAGAATGGATAGACAGGAACTAGTCTATTACACTGGAGTGGCCGAATAGACGGCTTGCTCTGAAAACGAGACAAACATAGAGAAAAAAATCACAAAGCGTCGTGCTTGCATTGTGTGTGATACTGGTCACGAGTGAAATGCTCGTATTCATGGCGACCCAAAACAAAAATTAAGTAATCCCAAAATGTACCTGGGCTAGAAGGTAAGTGGCTGCTGGGACCCGGGAGCCGATCGTAGGGTACAGCAGAGTGGGACCAAGCCTTCATTGTGGTTGCAGCAAGGCTCTGAATGGCTGAGCTAGGGTGTCCCATACATCCTAATACAAAAGCCCAAACAATTTTTTATAAATTTTTAGTTAGAGTGGGCATGTCTCTGACTCAACAGAACACAAAGTAAGCAGAAGGGTAATGTGGGACTAGAGAGTGGAAAGCCAGTGTTACCTGGGAATCAATCCGTAAAGCACTGTCTTAGTTGTGCTATTGGAGCGGAGGGGTGTGTTCAGAAACCGCATGACCGCTGTGCTGTGGCGGGTGTCTGCAGGTCAGGGGCGATTTAGTAAAACCACATCTTTGCCCAGACAGTTCCTCAAAGTGTCTTCAGATATAATGGTCCAAAGCGATGCTGAGTCAACCTTCATCTTCAAAAAACTCCTATCGACTGTGAACTCATCGACAGGTCCGCTTTGTTCACCTGACACAGCCGAAATTTGAAAGATATGTCTCAGTGCTGCTTCCTAGACAGGTGATGCTGCACTCAGTGTACTTGTGCTTGACCGACTCAGCCCATCAGCGGCCTGTTCCCTCTGTTCCAACAAATGTATCGAGAGCTCCCTGCACACATTGGCAAAGTGACCTTTGCGTTTGCATTTAAAACAATCCGCAAACCTGGCAGGACAGCTGGGGAAGTTTGACACATGCTTGGGACTGCTACACTTGTTGCATCTTTGGTTCCACCCTTCTCTTCTAGCTGTTGACGTAGTTGACCTTTCCTTGGTCCGACTGAAAACACACCCTGCGACACCCGTTTGTCGACTTTCATTTCTTTTATATACTGTGTGGTTTGTTCAATGCTGCGGGCGAATTCGATGGCTTACTCAAATGTAACATCTTTGGCCAACAATGTTCTAAGAGACGTAATATATGACTCCACCGACTCGGACCCCTCCTGAGCGCGTTGAAAGAACTTGTGGCATTCGAATATGACGCTTTTCTTTGGCTCAAAATGTTCCTTGATCTGCTTGACAGCCACGCGCTCTGAAACACCTGTGTTTGAGCACGATATTAATAAAATATCATATCATATCACTGAATATTCATCTGCATCACCTGCAATCTCTCCTTGACTCCTTGCAAATCCATCAAATACGATGCGCCCTTCTGGCCCAAGATTGTGCAATAGAAGAGCCTTCTTTGTTGCTGCACTGAATCTGTCTCCACCAATGGCCACAACATAATTTTCGAATATGCCTTTCCACCTATCCCATCTAATGGGAGGACGACCTGGTTCCGCTAGGAAAGGTGCAGGCGGTGGGATGGCTGCAGCCATCACCCCTGCCTCAGTGGCTGATGGGGTGTATTAGTTGTGGAGTTCCCTGCAGTAAACTCAGCCCCAGCCGCGCTACTATATGCAGCACTCGAACAGAAGGTCTCCTTTTACCTTAACCCTCCTGCCACCCAAATTTGCTAAATAAGCCGTTGCTCACTTCCTCACTGCTGTTAATGTGCACCGCTCAGTGTTCCTTCTCTCACAGCAGCTTCACAGTAAACACCAAACACTTTACGATCGCCGTTTCAGGAGTCCCTCACTATCCCTCACTATACACAGAGTCAGCACCTTAATCCCAGCTGACGGCAGTAACACGCTGGTCAGCACCCATTCACGATGTGCAGCAGCAGCTGATACAAGGTTGCTATAAACTTTCCTTAGTGTATCCAGCTGCTAAAAAAATGTCCTTAGTGTAAGCCGCGTTTACCTTTATCCTCTTAACACGGCAAACATGTGCATGCACCTCCCTGGCAGGCACTCTAATTTTCTCCCTGACGTATGCTTGGAGCCTCACAGCCTCACCCCATAGTGCCCCTCGTTGTTAAGGCACAAGTGTCTCTCTGGGCTGGGGTAGGCTCACCACCGAGGCCCGGGGCGGGTGGATGTGTCCTCCTCTTCGCTTATGTCTTCCCTTTCGGCGGCGCTGCCCACAGCTCTGTAGTCTTCATCCTTGCTGTTTCTCCCCTTTTTTTTCCCTCTGGCCTCGTAACGCAGTTCTTCCAAATCTTTGTCGCCACTGTAAGATCTATAGATGAACAGATCAGTCTGGACACAGTCTCTTAGTTCTCCAGCATGGGTCTGGCATGGATTCACATGCTCATGAATATTCCCCGTCGTCAGGCCGGGAATCCTCGGTATAGAAAAAATCAGTATCAGTTTTATTTCTGATCTGTCTTTCTTAGTAGTAACCAATCACTGGTCTCTGGGTCATACTGCCCCCAGCCAATGACTGCCCTCTCCCTAAGCCCCACCTCTGGCAGCCATCCTCAGATTTTTACCGCATGTTCAAGTGTTGGGAGTCCTCGTGCTGTAGCTCTCGAGCTTTTGCTGCGTTTCCGCACTTTTTCAGGAGATTTTTCTAATTTTTCGGTTAATTAGAGCCTCAAGCTCCACCGTTTGTACATCCGATCAATGGGGACCCGTTTCGGAGTTTTCTTCGCCCCTCAAGGGTGAAGATTTCGTCGAGTTACGCTTTTGGAGGATTCCAGAAGTTCCGAGGCCTACCCTGGACATGGCCCAGGAGAAAGGAAGCTCGACGCCCGGGAAGCTGTTCAGGACCTGCCCTGGATGCCAGCTTCAGAATGTGTTCAAGGAGGACGAGCATTCGTTATGCCTCTACTGTCTCCATGAGGACAAGACGCACACAGAGAAGGACTGTGCGTTTTGTGGGAACATGTCGGAGCGGACCATGAAGGATCGCCACCTCCGTCTCGCCAACTGACTGGAAGGGAAGAGCCCGTCAGGCGAGAAGAAGTAAAAGAAGTCAGAGCGGTCTTGTGAGGGTTCCCCAGCGAAGGGGGCCCAACAAAAGGCCAAGCACCGCGAGTCCGCGGCCACCGGGAGCACCGAACGGTCGGGCTCCTTGGCTGCCAGGCAGGGCGCATCCTCCCCGGCGCCATCAACCACGAGCCAACGCTCTGGCTCGGGTAAGAGGAAGTCCGAGAACCCGGGGAAGCGTCTGGAGAGGCCCCGGTCGATCTCGAAGATTCTGGCAGAGGGGGAGCGATGCTCGGACCCTCCCCCCAAGGTGAAGGCCCCAGCCGTACAGAAGGTGACGATGGCCTTAATTCACCCTGCTAAGACCTCGATTGCGGATGTCGCAGCTGCCCTGGCTCAGCCTGTGGAGGCTACGCCAGTGGAGGCGACCTCAGGATCCAGAGTCTCCCTGCCACCACGGAGGGAGTCGTCTTTCAGGCCCATTGAGAAGACCCCCACAAAGTCCTCTTTGGAAAAAGGAAGTGGAGGGGCAGGTGGCCATCGTGGATACGGACACGACCTCTGAAGAAGAGCTCATCCAAGTCGTGGAGGAGGCCCAGCCCATCGGGAGGGATCCCGACGAGGGCGACGAAGAAAGCGACGGTGTCGCCGACGAGGTTCCTCAAGAGCCCTCGTGCACGTCGTTTCCGGTGCCGCAGGACACTTCGGCGGCCATTTTATCTGCGATTCAGTCCTTATGCTCGGAGATAAGGACAAGGTTGCCCCTCCCCCCCGACGGAGGTACCTGAGCCAGACCCGATGGGGGAACCGGAGCCAGGACCTTCGGAAAGTCCACCGCATAAGAAGAGGACGCATCCTCCGCCACCTCTCCCACCTCTGCGGCCTGCTCTGCCTTCCCCCCGGTCTACTACCCACGGGGATGATACAGGCACGGACACGGCTACGACAGGTACAGATGACGATGGAGGCGACGACGATACGTGTCCCCCATCACCCCCTGCTTGGGCGTCCCCGCCCGACGAGATTGGATCCTTCCATTCCATGATTTCCAGGGCATCCGAGCTCTTCCAACTCTGCCCAGAAGAGAAGAAGGAAGGGTTCCTTTACTAGCGGCGCAAGGCTAAAAGGAAGACGGTCCTCACCGTACCACTTCTTGATGACATCTGGGATGAGGGGGCTCGCCCTCCTCAAGAACCCTGCCACAGCGCCTGCAAAGAGGGACCGGTACGAGAACAAGTACCGGGTCCCCGACGCTGCCCCCTTTGTGCCTTCCTAGGCGCAACCTACCCCGGATTCGGTCGTCTCGGCAGCAGCAAAGAAGAAAGCTGGGGGGGCATCGGCCTCGACATCAACTTCCCCGCCTGACGGCGAGGGCAGGAAGCTGGACACGATGGGACGACGGGTCATCTCATCCGCAGCGACGACTATCAAGGCGGCCAACGCCCTGGCTATCATAGCCCGCTACGACAGGAGTTGTGGTTCAAAATCGCCCCTCTGTTGGACTTCCTTCCGGACGCCAAAAGGGCCGAGGCCCTTGAAATCTTACAGGAAGGTGAGATTGCTTCGGACCACGCCATCACGGTGGCAATGGACATCGCCGACACTGGCTTCCGTCAGTTGGGCAACGGTGTTTGCCTGAGACGACGAGGATGGCTCAAGGCGACGGATTTCCGCCAGGACGTACAAACCAAGGTTTTGGACATGCCCTTCGACGGGAACAACCTGTTTGGGAATGCAGTTGATGAGTCCCTACAGGCCATCAAGACAGACACAGAGACTGCCCGGGCACTGGGAGTGCTCCAACAATGACGGCCGTCCTTTCGGAGCTCCGGAGGCAGACAAGGTGCCTCCAAGGGATCCGGCAGTGGCTCCTTGACGTACCACCAAGCAGCAAGATCTTCGTCTCAGGAAGCCTACAGGGGACGCGGCAAGTCAGGTGGTGCCAGTCATCTTTGACAGGGAGGTCAAGGAGACAAGGCGGCCTCCAAACAAGATTGAACCAACCGTGGGGTCGGGCCCCCGCCGAAGCACCCCAGTGGGAGGCCGGCTGGCGAGGTTCGTCAGCGCGTGGGAGCCCATCTCCACCGACCGTTGGGTGCTGGACGCCCTGGCCCAAGGGCACACCCTTGAGTTCCAGAAGAAGTGCCCTCGCGTTCCACCCGTGGCCAGGAAGGAAAATCACATCCCTCAACTATTGTTGGAAGTAAGGGCGATGCTCAAGAAAGGTGCCATCGAGCTTGTCCCAAAGAGGCTTCGGGGCGCCGGAGTTTACTCAAGGTACTTCCTCGTAACGAAGAAGACAGGAGGTTGGCGGCCCATCCTGGACCTGCGACGACTGAACAAGTACATCAAGGCACAGAAGTTCCGGATGGTCACCCTCCAGCACGTGCTGGAACAGCTGTAGGAGGGCGATTTTCTGTCGTCGTTGGACTTGGAGGATGCGTACTTCCACATCACCATTCTAAAAAGACACAGAAAGTTCCTCAGGTTCTTGGTCCAAGGGCGGCACTACCAGTTCAAGGCCCTCCCGTTCGGATTGAAGTCGGCACCCAGGGTGTTCACCAAGTGTATCGCACTGGTGGCGGCGTGGCTACGCCTGCAGGGGATCCACGTCTACCCCTACCTGGACGACTGGCTCATCCGGGCAAGGACAAGGGAGCTCGCCGTGGAGCACACTGCGAAGACTGTCCAGCTGCTCACGGACCTGGGGTTCTCCATCAACTTTCCAAAATCCCACCTGGTCCTGTCGCAAGTCACCCTGTTTCTGGGAGCCAAGCTCGACACAGTGGCGCGGCTGGCCTCGCCGTCGGAGGAAAGGACCAGGACCATCCTGGGCAAGGTACAGCGTTTGCTGGCCACGGACATGGCCAGGGTAAGATCTATCAAGTCCCTCCTCGGGATGATGTCCTCCTGCATTTATCTGGTGTGCCTTTGCAGGCTTCGGATACACCCCTTACAAGAGTTCCTCGACGCCCACTGGGTCCAGTCGACGGGCAGCTTCGAGGACAGGATCCCACTCAACGAGACGTTCCGTCAGGCGATCCGGTGGTGGGGTTCCCGCTCTCATCTGTCGGCGGGCACGGACTTTCAAACCCCAGCTCACCAGGTGACGGTGACGACGGATGCTTCCCTGGAAGGTTGGGGAGCGCACTCTGGAGATCTTCACGCGAGAGGCCTTTGGCTCCCGGAGGAGAAGTCACTCCACATCAACATCTTGGAGCTCCGCGCAGTGTTCTGGGCCCTCAGGTCTTTTCTTCCGTCCCTCAAGGGCAAGGTGGTGAGGATCTTCACCGAAAACACCACCACGATGTTCTACATCCGGAAGCAGGGCGGAACCAGATCCCCTGCCCTATCCAAGGAAGCCCAGGATCTGTGGCATTGGGCTGTCGCCCAAGGGATGTTTATGGTGCCTTTTCATCTGGCAGGAATAAAAAACACCATCGCCGACTCACTCAGCAGAGGATCAAGTGGATCGACTCTTCCGACGATGGGGCGAACCCCAGATCGATCTCTTCGCGACGGCGATGATCTCCAAGTGCCGGAGGTTCGCCAGCAGGTTCCCCCAGCCGAGGAGCATGGGCGATGCTTTCTCGTTCCCCTGGGACGGCCTATTTCTTTATGCGTTCCCTCTGCTGCCGTTGCTGCTCCAGCTCATCAACCAGCTCAAGAGGTCCCGGAGCAGGATGATCCTCGTCGCACCGGCGTGGCCGAGACAGATCTGGTTTCCGGACCTTCTGGACTCGTCAGCGTTCACACCAGTCAAGCTGCCAACGGACGCGGATCTTCTCTCCAGAGAAGGAGGCGCCATTCTTCACCACAACCCAGAATCGCTGAACTTACAGGCCTGGCTCCTGCAGCACTAGAGTTTGGAGGATACGACATCCCAGCCGACTGCAGAGAGGTTCTTGCAAAGGCCAGGGCGTCCTCAACTCTCAAGTGCTACGGACATAAATGGAAGAGGTTCTCTGTCTGGTGCTGTGCACAGATGATTAACCCTCTGCGGATTACGGCCCCTCAAGTATTGCCGTACCTACTGTCATTGGCCAAGGCTGGACTAGCTCACGCTTCCATCAAGATACATCTGGCCGCCATCTCACGATACACCGAACTACGGGACGGGCGTCCTTGTGGTCTCATCGGCTGGTGAAGGAATTTATGAAAGGATTGCTCCGATCATTCCTGCCGGTGAAGGCCCCTGCCCCGGCGTGGGAGCTCAACGTGGTGCTGACCAAGCTCATGGGGGCCCCTTTTGAGCCTATGCATTCGGCACCGTTGAAGTTTCTGTCGTGGAAGACAGCATTTCTCGTGGCCATCACCTCTGCACGACGAGTGGGAGAGATCCAGGCCCTATCTTGCAAGCCACCATACCTGACGTTTCACGACACGAGGGTGGTGCTGAGGACGCACCCCTCCTTCATGCCCAAGGTGCCGCCGGACTTCCACCTCAATGAACCCTTTGTGTTGCCAGTTTTCTTCCCGTCGCCTTCATCACCGGCTGAGAGGACTCTGCACTCGCTGGACGTAGCTAGAGCGCTGAAGTTCTACGTGGACCGCTTGAATAGTTTTCAGAAGAGATTACAGCTGTTTCTAAACTTTGGACCTGTGAATCAAGGAAAGGCTCTCTCGAAGGCTTCCATTTCCAGATGGCTCTCCGGCTGCATCATGCACTGTCACCGGTTGGCAAACCGACCACTGCCCGGCCGTCCGAGAGCCCACTCGACCAGAGCGATCGCTGCTACCACGGCGTTCCTATCTGGTGTGCCCCTGCTCGACATCTGCAGGGCTGCGACGTGGAGGTCGACACACACCTTCACGAGATTCTACTGCGTCGATCGGCACTCCAGGGAGAAGTCCAGGGTCGGCCAAGCAGTGCTGCGCAACCTGTTCGCTTAAGGTGAGCCTGGTGAGGAGGTAAGAGATGCTTAATGTTGAGTTTTTTGTATTGCTTAATGTTGAGCCTGTTGCCACCTCCCGTGGTTGTGCATGTGTATACTGCTATGTATTCTTATATTCATGAGCATGTGAATCCATGCCAGACCCCATGCTGGAGAAGGAACAAGTTACTTACCTGTAACTGTTGTTCTCCAGCATGGATCTGGCATGGATTCACATGCAAACTCTCCCGCCTACCCCTCTGCGGCTCTTCACTTGGTCATACTGCCACTTTACGTGCTACCAAATCTGAGGATGGCTGCCAGAGGCAGGGCTTAGGAGAGGGCAGTCATTGGCTGGGGCAGTATGACCCAGAGACCAGTGATTGGTTACTATTAAGAAAGACAGATCAGAAACGAAACTGATACTGATTTTTTCTATACCGAGGATTCCCGGCCTGACGACAGGAAATATTCATGAGCATGTGAATCCATGCCAGACCCATGCTGGAGAACAACAGTTACAGGTAAGTAACTTGTTCCTTAGTCATTTACTTGAACTCACGTATAAGATCAAATGTAATAATATTGTAGGAAGAAAGTTATATAGGGGAGGAAGACATCCACCAGCCCCTAACTCTGGCCAGGTCTTAATCAACTGTCAACCCCCGAACCTAGAACGAGGAATGTTCCAATACATCAACATTCCATTCCAATAGCACTTACTCAGACAAACCCCAGTTAAAATATAGCACGTCTCACAGATTTGAATACCAGGCTTGCAACCTACCTTTTTTCCACATCTACATCACCTATTTGTCAGTCTGTTGCATCTCTTTCCTTAGGCTTTTCTTCCCCCTACTCCTTTTCCTCCGCAAATTAAAGTCTGGATATCCCAGGAGTTGGCACAATATGCCTAGTTCCAGACAAGCCAGACACTCTGAGACCACTACAGTGGTGCTTTGGCACAGTACAAGAGCCATCCTTTTAAAATAACATAGTACCTAGAGTATCCCTCCTACTGAAGGCAGTTTGGGCCAGTCAGAAGTAATACTATGAAGCCAAAATAGCAGCGCGGGGTGGGTGGTATATGAACTATAAGCAATCCCAATGATAGATTAAACCGCTGAGAATCAAACACTCCAGAATGGGACAATAGTGGGTAGCGCCCAACCACCATCTATGCAATAAACCAGCTCACATAGGTTGAGGGAGAGTAATAATCAATCCAAGAATGTCACCCATTTGCTCGCATTACAATACTGCCACCCATTCTTCCATTAATATCACTGATAGTGGTTGCCCTTTGGCTTTGGTGTCAGACTCAGGGCGGCATCACCAACAGACATCGGCGGGTGTTTCATCCAAGAGAAATGTGGTTTTCAAACCATATCTGCACAGTGCTGGGCTGGCCCAGAGCTATAAAGATAATTTTCCTTGACACGTGACACAGCCGTTTCCCGCAGTAATCCTGAAATGTCAAGGCTGAGTACTTTTGTTTGTATGCATGCTGTCTCTTCCAGTAGATTGAACACTGGTAACGCCGATGCAAGCAGCATCATTTCAGCTGCCACTTCCCCTGCGCTCCTTGGCAGCTGTCTGCTGCCACTTCTCCCCTCCACTCCTACCTTGAAGGATTATTGCATTATTGCCATCTGATGTTCCCTGCTGGCTTCTCCTAGTGATCGTGTTTTGTAGCGAGTACCATTCAGTAGGCTAAAATTAACCTGCTTATTTACAGGTATACAAAATAGCAAGGAGTTGGTATTAACACGCCATATCTTCAATCTTGTATGAAATAATGCAAATTGCTATTTTGAAATCTCGCAAAAACGTTAACTTAAAATTGTGCTGCATTATTTTTTAGCTCCCAAGTATTATCTATTCGTTCAGCTTTTGATATTCGTTCAGCTTTTGATATTATGAATGGAATAGCATTCACTTCCTAAGAGAAAACTGATTGGGATCATTAAAGCATTTTTACGTTATATTCAAGCAAAAAGAACATTTGCTTTGAAAACAATTCTTGTGGAAACCTAGCTCTCGCCCCTGGTTCTGTAAACTTCAAAACATTGTGTGCATTTTTGATTAATGAATACATTATTCATGCATGTAAAATTTGGTTTTATTCTTTAGGGACATTCCAGCTATATTACGCACCTTGACTGGTCCCCAGATAACAAATTCATAATGTCAAACTCCGGAGACTATGAAATACTATACTGTAAGTATGAATTCCGTTTTTGATCGTTCGATTTTGAAAACCTGTAGTTTTAATGTATGAGCAGATGTGTATGTAAAATAAGTGCCAATAAGTGTGAAGAAAAGTGTTTTGCCAAGGTTTAAGATTCAAGAGAAATGTTGTGTCTATCAATGCTCTTGACATGAGATAGTAGCTTGGAGGCATGAGATCCGGCTACTATAGCTTGAGTACCATTTTAAGTGAACATAGTATTGTCTCTACTGGGATTTCGGAAATGTCCTTCATTGTTTCTGTAGATATCAAGATTAATAGCAGACACAATAGTGCTGAAAGCAAACATCTTTACCCACACCACACCAATCCTTTAGAAACGTTGTGAACTATAAATTGATGACTACACTTGTTGTGTTCTGAGAAGATTCATTATTATTATAAGGGTATTTACTGAGCGCATACTTAGCTTTGGGAAGCAGTAGAGCATGATACAGTCCTAGAGGGAAGAACCTAGTGAGGGAAGCAGAGAAAAAGGGAGCAGGGAGCTAACAGGGGAGTACATGGTTGGGCAATTGACAGCAGAGGCGTCGCTGGGGAGGACGGAGGCTATAGCCCCAGATCTTTTGGTCGAAGCCCCCGCTAGAAGCTCTGGGGGTTACAATCAAAAGGCTAGCTCTCCCTGAGCCCCGACAGTCCTGACGTTAGTGTAGCCCCAGCTCTTTTCCAGACCTAGCAACACCCCTGATTGGCAGCAAGGGGTCTGCAAGCAACCAGGGTAGGAGACAGTGGGGAGCAGATGATGAATCTCGGGTACGGTCAGGAGTGCAGGCTGTGTGGACCTAGCTGTTAGGGAGGAGCCATTCCTTGAAGTGGAAGGTCCCTAGCTGTTAGGGAGGAGCCATTCCTTGAAGTGGAAGGTCTGTAGCTGTTAGGGAGGAGCCATTCCTTGAAGCGGAAGGTCTTGAGCTTTTTCCTGAACTGTAGAAGTGATGCAGCAAGTCCGATGTTGCCAGGGAGGAGGTTCTAGATTCTTGGAGCGTAGACAGAGAAGGCCTTTCTTTCTGGCTCTTTCCTTCCTGCTCCGCCAGAGTTCACGTCTGCATATTTCCTTACCTCTGGTGGATCGCAGGCCTCTGGAGATACCGGGTTTCTCAGTGAGGTAGCTTGGGGACTTTAGGGTGATAGCCGTGTAGATGGTGCAACAAGATTTGAAGATGATACAGGCTTGCAAGATTTCTTAGTATGATCTCTGACCATTAACTGAAGTGCACATGATAATTGCCAGACTCTTGAGTAGATATTCCATAGATCCTGTTCATTGTTAGAAACTTCATGGCCTTCAAGACAATACTCAAAACTCAACTCTTCGAACTGCAGTCATGCATTCATTGGCTGAGGCTGCTATTGCTCTTCTTTTGATTATCATATAATATGATGTTACTCCAGGGATTTAAGCTAGTATTAAAGCATAAGAGGAAACATGCACATGAGATTTGTAGTGTGCACTGTGCCATTAACACATTTTTTAAAAACTTTTTTTCAATATATATTTTTATTCAATCCTCCATGCAGTTGTTTTGCTGTAAAGTTATTTAAATAAAAAAATGCAGGGAGGAATATTTTTTCTCAGTATTACATACTTCAACCAATTACGAGCTGTTTTAATCTCTCTAGGATGCAAGCACCCACTATTTTGTCTAAGGAAATTTCCTATACTATGTAGGTGTGTATCTCCAAAACAGCCTCCATCAGAATAGAAAAATGTGATTTTTATTTCAAATTTTCAAAGCAAATGTATCTAAAAATGGAAGAATTTTGTTACAATTAAATGTACACACATCACCACAAAAAGATTTGACGGCCTTCTGCATATCATATTTTTTTCTCTGCTGGAAAAAGGACGGATTGGTATTTTTATAGTCTTTTTCCTACTCTTTCCATTTGTCAAACAAAGGAGGCCCACCTCCTCATTGTTTCTGGACCCAACCCTTACATTTGTGGAAAAAGTGGTGACTGAGCTTTACGAGTAGGATGGAAACATTACAATAGGGAGGATCATTATGGAAAAGTAACGCACAAGTACAATTTACAGTCTAGACATCACAGAAGAGACGACCATTTAATGGCTAAACACCCACATTGCTTACTTAAAAAGCAGTAAATGGGATACCGGCTGAACAGACTCTGAACTCGGGATAGATGTTCATATTTCTTCCATTCATTCAGGTAAACCCATGTCTGAAAAATAAGTAATCATTTAGATGAATGGTAGCAACGAGGGATTTCACATTGGCCATCTTAAATTTCTGTCAAACAAATGAGATGCTCACAGTACTCCATATATACTACAAGGGGTACAATTCTGTGATGGTAGCTCTTGAATACTATTGATTAGAGTAGTTATGATATAGTGACTCTGTGAAATATGTATTTCTTTCTCTTTTGTTGAAGCAGTTACGACGGTTCTATTTGATATTACCGTATATTTAAGACTGAAAACAAAAGAGACCAATTTGTTTCCGTCGATTGAGTGCGGTCCTCAATATATACACACACACACACACACACACCCCCCCCCCCTCTTACCTTGACCCCAGCGAGTTCCCTCTTCTGGCTCAGGCATGCCTGTCCGCCCCTGCGCACGCTCGTGTGCTTCGCAGGGGCTGACAGTTCGATTTAGAAAGACCACTCCGAGCAGAGCAGTTTTTCTAAATCGGTCTATGAAGAAAACTGATTTTTACAGATCGATTTCTCCACTATTATAAAAACACATACACCACATATTGCAAGTGATGGTTTCACTACCCTTTCAAACGTAGTCATGTATTAATCATTTTAAAAGACGGAAAAACTATTATGCAGGAAATGTCTGTAATTTAGATTTTGTTGTGTATTCCCTTTTATTTACAGGAGGGCAATAAGAAAATATTCAGATAAATGTTTCTGGAGCAGGTTTGGTATAATTGTGGATCTGTCAATGGGGCAACACGTATTTTGTCCACCCAATAAATTGAGAAATAATAGATACTAAGATGGATTTCCAAAATCAGACCTGGTGGACATATTTTAGGAGGATACCCTAGTTCTAGTGAACAGGGAGCTCTGAGAGTTTAGCCAAAACCCAATCAAGGTAGTGTGGCGAGCAGACAAGGTGTAGTCTCAGGAGACTGTGAGCATGGTCAGGGCCCCTCAATGAGTCCATACTGAATAACACACAATAATCCAGCTTAGAATGTTCATTATAAAAATATGGTTATTTATTTAGGCCTTTAGAACGCACTGAGAAATGGAACTAGCAGATAGTATTACAGTATGTTCATTCACAATACATCATCATAAATAACCATGGACAACAGGTAAGTAATGCAGTTCAAATGATTAGAACCAGTCACAAGTTCAATTCCCTATTCTTTAGAAGTCCAACACAAAGATGTAGGGGGCCTAGGGGCCAAAAGTCACAGGTTTCAACAAAAGGTTTATCAAATGTATGCATTCTGTAAAGGGGGCAATGGACTTGCGGTGTGGATTCAGAATAGTTTCAAACTATTCAAAAGTTCAGCAATAATTTACCATGAGACAATAAGCTCTCTTCTATACCCAAGGCTAACCCAGGGGCAGGATACTTGTTAGGTAAAACTGTGTGATATTCTCCTCCCCTGGTGAGTCCCCCAGCACTTTTTGCTGGACTATTGGGCTTTTCTGACTCTCAAGAGTGAGTGGGAATCCTTTGCGTCACTCACCCATTCTGATTTTTGTGCTCTGGGGCACCCCTTTTTGGGTTTATTTTGATGGAATCACTGTCCGTCCTCCATTCTTTTCTTTTTAATGGCATCTGTAATTTCCTTTTGCAGCACGCAGCACCTTGTGTGCACTGTTATTGGAAGCTCATTGAGCCTTCCCTCTTTGGTTTTATTTGTATTCCTTGCTAGAACTACTGTTTCCAAGGATAGGAGGGTACTTTTTATCTTACCTATACTGTTCTTGTAAGCCCAGTACCCCCAACCTTATGTGTAGTGCTGAGGGGACAGTTTCTGCCCTTTTTTCCCTTCTCCTTTAGCTTTTTGGTAACAGTAACAATTCTATCTGAGTGGCTGGTGGCAGTGAATACATTTTCTACCAATTTTGTGAAACTCTCAACGCAGTATGCATTCACAGCTGCAGTAAGGCTCAAATGTGACACATATTCTTTCTTTGCCAACAGGATGGTGTGTTCTTCCTTTGTCCTCTGCCGTGCTGGGTGGGGCAGGTGTTAAGACCAGTTTTTCTGAAGTCCAACTAAGGGCTTAGTAAAACCATTCAACTGAGACAGTAATCACATAATCAACCAACCCTGTTACCAGGCTACTTTTCTGAATAGTGAAACACAGATTCAAGCAACAGTATATACCTATAACTACATTTATGATAACACAGTTGTACTAGGTGAGTAAGACCTTTTAGTATAATATTCAATTACAGTTAATTTTCAGAAAAGTGGAACCCAGACTAAGGTCATCAATAACTCGTTACACTAATTTAGGATTGCACCAGGCAGACCAAGGGCAGCTACACCTAAAGACCACTTTTTAAGAATGGCACACATCTATTCTAGGCAGGTAAAACCTAATATTGTAATATACTATTACAGTTGCTTTTCACATCAGTGGAACACAGACTGAGTTAAGCAATACCTCTTTAACTTATTTTAGGATGGCACACAACTAACTCAAGTAAAACCCATATGTGTCTGTGTGCCCCTGATGCCCCTCGTGAATTGCCTGTCTGACCCCTCCCTCCTCCATGAATCCCCCTTTTTGCCTCCTTCCCACTCTTCACCCCCCTCTATTACTCTTCCCTCCTTCCCTCCCCCTTGCCTCCTCCTGTTAACTTCTGGCACTTCCTCAATTGCCGTAAGCATAGTAAATACATAGCTGCCTGTCTTTTGCAGCGACCTTGCCTCCCAATCCCTAACCACTCTCCCCCTTTCCTTTTTCTTTTTCTTTTAAACCAGGCACTATCCCAATTGCCGTCAGGCATAGTAAATCATAGCTGCCTGGCTTCGCAGCCACCCTGCCCTCCCCTCATCCCCCACCCCACCTTCCTTTGTCTTGTGCACTTACTCTTATCATTTGTCCCGTGACTTTTCATAGCAGCTTGTCTATCTCCCCTCCTTGTCTTCTCCTCCCGCTCTATAAAAATTTGTCTCTGGCCTATTTTGACAGTAGCTTGTTTTGTTCCTTGCCTTCTCCCTCACTCCAATCCCCCCTCTTCCCCCTTCCCCCTCCTCTTGTATACTTCATGCACTACATCAATTGTCGGCAGGCATAGTAATGTTACTACTGGTTTTGTCTCTTTCTTTTCCCTTCCCTCTTTGCCTTATCTGTTCCATGCACTTGCACTATCTGAAATGTCGCCCGGCTTATTACGATAGTTATTTTTCACATACTGTATTGTTTCAAGGACTTTAAGAATGTAACTGTATTTTCCCATGTTCCTTCCCTCCTTGAAGCGCTTTGAAACACATTGTGTATAGGCGCTATATAAATAATCAGTTCAATTCATATACTTTTTAAAGTAGCGATCAGCAACTTAAAGGTAGGTATAAACCTAAGACTGTTTTAGAATCTGTATAAAACAGACAAGAAAAGCAAAACGCAATGTTATACTTTATGAATGACTCAATCTTATTCAAAGTAGGTAAAACCCTAGGCTGACTTATTCTAAACAGTCTATACAGCAAGTTAGGGGAAGCAAGATCCAGTTGGGAAACGTATACACCTATTCTCTGAAAGAGATAATTAGTGAAGCCAACCGCATTACTTTTGGGAAAGAGGTACAACCAATTCAAAGGTGAATAAAACAACTTTACATACTTTTCAGAATGGCACAACACACATTCAAGGTAAGTAAGAACTTTTGTAACTGCTCACTCTCAGAATACATTACCAACTAACTCTTTCACAAGTAAGTACTTTTCAAAGACTTGCTGTTCTTTTCAAAATGGAATCCTTTACTTATCCAGTCCTTCCCTATTCTATTGCATGAGTTCACTCAGAGGCAGAAGAGGGACCCTAGTGGTCTAGGTACGGTTGCAGGCAAAAGTCAGAGTTCCTGTGGAAGACTGTTGAAACAAGTAAATAGTTCACTTTAATGTTAGTTAGGGTTCAGGGACTTCTGAGAAGACACCTTAGGGGGATTCCAGCAGTGGGCCTAGGTGAACTGGATGAGAGGACTCACAATCACAAGAACACCCCAAAGCTTTACATAAACCACACAGGCTTAAGGTAAGTAAGCACCCCAGCTAACACAGTACCTTAGCATGGAAGAGGAGTTGCAGCAAAAAGACTTCAGGATCTGCAGCCAAAAACCCAATTGTTGAATTCTTTTACTGTGAAGACTGAAGACAGAACACTGGAAGGGCTTTTGCAGCAGGGATCAACGGAGAAGGCTCCAGGCAAGAGTTTTCTCATGGCTGGATGTGGCTATCTGGTTTTGGTGCCCTTTTCAGGAGCCTGAAGAAGACTGAGTATCGCTGATTGGATTTGCGTTGTTTGTAATGTCCAGCATGCTGACGAGGTGACTTTTTCGGACTCCATTCACGTCTATGGAGGTCCAGTAGGATGCCACGAAAGTTGCAGCTCTATTTGGAATTTGTAAGACCGTGCCCCACACACTGGCTCGAGGTCCCAGGTTATTGCAGCCCTGCAAGGTCGCAGCACGACATAGGATGACTCAAAATGCAGGTCGTCTCGAGTCTAGTGGATCTCACCAGGCTATGGGTTGGGGTTGTTCTTTTTGTGTTCCCCAAGTCGATTGGAAGGATGAGCTACAGCAGGCTATGGATACACAGCAGGCTCTCCGGTCGTTGGAAATCACTACAGCCATTGTTTCTTCATCTTCCTTATCGGTTTCAGCTCCAGTGGTCGACTTTTCAGCAGCTTCCAGATTTGAAGTTTTTATCAGGATCTACAGCAAAACCTCTGCATTCTCTCCCTGCATTTTACAGCATGGGGTGGCCTGGCAGTCCAGACAGGACAGCCAGCCCTCCACTAGGATTGTTTTCTTTTCAGGCATGGTGGAAGACAAAGGACTGCAGAGTTTTGAACTCCTCCCTCGCTTCCTGCCTTTCCAGACAACCTTGAGCCTGGACAGGGAATCCAAAGGCAAGGGAAGACCTCATGAATAGCAATCACACAAGAAATGGCAAAAAAAGATGGAGCCCACCATTTAAGAAAAATGGTGGCCCTTCTGAGCATAACAGAGGCTGAATTAACAGCCTGCAAGTAATAAAGACTAAGTCATAAAGGTAAAACTACTGCCACCAGCCATTCAAGGAAACTTGCAATTGTAACAAAATGTTACCAGGTAAGTAAGAAATGGGATACATTGTATCCCCCAGCACTCCACATAAGGTGGGGTGTACTGACTCACTATATAAAATGTAAAGGGGATGAAAATCTTAGTTCACCCAAGTGCATTAAAGATAAATTAACAGGGGAGCCCATAGAGGCTACCCAGGCTAAGCGCAATAATTGTAGGAAACTATAACTTCAACCATACACTATGGAGAGACATAAAAATGCGACTAGTAGCTCGCCTGAGCCTCTTCAGTCGCCCGCGATGGAAATACTGAAAAAGAAACACTTTTATTCAATGCTGTGTTTTCGCAGTTATTTTCCGTGATCAGGATCTGAACCCTGGTCGTCCCAATTGCGGGCAGAGAGCTTGGCTGCTGTGCCACATGGAGCTGCTTGCAAATTCCCTGACAGATGTCAGTATCACGTTCTACCTCTGCAGGCCGCCTGTAGTACCAGAGTTGGCCTTGTGCTCCCCCAACACTGTTTTTCTTAAGCAAGCTGCTCTTGTTTGCCCGAGATGTCAGAGGGGTTGGGGCAGGATCAGGATCATTGTGACCATGCAATGAAAATATCACAGTAGCACTGCTGCTCGCCTGCAAATGTTGAAAATAATATTTATTTATTTCATGTGGCTTCTTTCCAAACTCCACACTGTACATTTCCACTTTAAATCACTTCCATGACACAGGTACACCCACTTTTAGTACATTAAGTGATCCATAGACACGCTGTACAGTAGAAGCCTACCAGGGTAGCTCAGCAGGTTGACAGACTGATGCTGGGATGTTACATATTCAAAACTAAATGTCTTATCAAATCATATCATAAGTGTTTCAAGGCGCGACGAGGCAAGGGAGGGGGAACAGAGAGAAGACAGACAATGATCCTTCTAGGCCAGGTGTCATTCAGATCACGCAAGTGCATGGGAAGGGAGAAGGAGGAAAGTGCGAGGGGAAGGGGACAGTGCAGTACATGGGATAATAAATAACAATCAGTAGCGTCCGCGGCCAGCTGGTGGCAAGTGCAAGGGTAGTGCAGACATCAGGTGTCAAGTGCTAGTGGTGGAACTATAGGGGTACAGAACAGTCCCTAAGTGCGGGGGGTTGCCAGGAAGGCAGTGCTGGTGTGCGACTGGTGGGGGGGTTGCCAGGTGACCAGTGGAGGTGACCAGTGCAGTTTCAGTATCAGCCAGGAAGTCAGCAGGGGAGAGGAGGAGAAAAGGCAGAAGCAATGAGAAAGGTTTCGCGGTGCTTCCGGAACCAGAGATGATTCTCCACAAGTTTCAGGGAGACAGGGAGTCTGTTCCAGAGGGAGACCCCAGCCGAGGAAAGAGATCTACCACCAACTTGTTGTTTGGAGAAGCGACTGACCCTGAGGGAGTTGGAGGCGGATGAGCGAAGAGCTCGAGAAGGAAGATATTTTGGAAGAGAGAGCTGAAGGTATTGAGGCCCCAGGCCTCAAGCCCCAGAAGGCCTTGTGGACCATACACAGGGTTTTGAACTTAATCCTCGCAGCCACTGGGAGCCAGTGCAGAGATTTCAGTCCTGGAGAGATACGATCCCTGGGCTTGAGGCCAAGGACAAGTCTCCCAGTCCTGTTCTGGATGAGCTGCAGAGAGTAGAAGCAGGCAGATTTAGAAAGAGGCTGTTGCAATAGTCTAGGCTAGAGAGAACCATAGCTCTGGAGACATTGGGCTTCTGGGGGAAGAAAGATGAAAGGAAGAATGCCTCTGAGGAGGTGCAGCTGGTAGTGTGACTTCTTGGAGATGTCAGAGATGTGAGGAGAGAAGGAGAGTGTGGAGTCGAAGAGGACCCTGAGGTTTTTAGCCTCACAGGTGCGAGCAGGAGGAGGGCCAAGGGAGGCCGACCAGAGAGTGACAGGAAAGGAGTGAGCAGGTGTTCCAATGAATCTCGGTCTTACTGGCATTAAGGCAGAGATCATTGGCAGCACACCACTCCTGGGTGGCAAACAGGCAGTCAGAGATGAGGGAGGGAGAAGAGGTGGCTGAGGGTAGCCTGAAAAGGAGCTGAGTGTCATCCGCATAGCACTGGAATCATAGAAAAAGTGCTATAAAATGTGTTTGGCCAGGGTATGGGTTGGGCTGGTTGCTTGCTTATATTCAGGACGGAGGTAGGGATATTTCTGCCCCTGTAAAAAAAAGTTGGCACCCATGAACCCACAGTTTAATATCCTAAAAACTGCTGTCAGCACAACAGAAGCATTTATTTGTGATTAATCAGTTTGACAAGCATATAACATCTTTATAAATATAACCTGCGCTAAAACACAGAGGGGTACACAAATAACAGAGTATGTGTGGTGTCTGACAAAAAAAACATTTCAACAAACTAGTGAACGCAAGCAGCATTTTTCAATTTGGAAATTAATTGTGTTTTTTTATGGAAGTGTGAAATGCACATTTGGAAAACAATAGTGTGCCTAGCATGTAGAAAGCTTGCATAAAACGCAAAGGAAGGGGCACATAAATTACAGAATATTTGTGTGATAGTCCAACAAATATCTGTCTTTTTGAGACAGCTACTAATAAATAATAATGCAACAAAGAGGTTTTTGAAGTTCTTAATATAATCATGAAGGCATATGTTATTCCATCTGTTTATAGAGAGGAAATAATTGGGCAAAACAAATATTGGTAAAAATTCAGAGGTTTATAAATATCCCCAACCCGATATCGCCCACTAGTAGCTCTCCACTGTTGGCCTCCACTACAAGTAGCTCTAGCTAACGTAAAGGTTGGAGACCCCTGATCTACACCATTCAATCAGCTTGTAGTTGTCAAATTAGGGACCCCATCACATCCACCTCAGTAGCAGACTTTCTGGCTCCTCCTTTAATGCGGAGTAGGATTAGTAGTCCCAGCCCCCTTCCTGGGCCACACACAAAGGCTCACTATCCCACAAAAGCAGCTGCTTTCCCGGGAAAGTGCATGACCTCAGAAGGACTTACCTCACCCGAGAAGGCAAAACTATTTGCCATTCCCTTTGACTGGGTGCAGTTGTTCGGGGCAAATGTTAACAAATCCATGGAAAGGTGTAAAGCAAAAATGGCTACTGTGAAGTTGTTGGGACTAGTGGTGCAACAAAAAATGTCATCCCTTTTTCTCTGCAGTCTCATTTGCGAAAGGGGCATTCCAAACAATTCATGGAGAAGAAAATAAATCGCCCTTCACAGCATCTAAAGACATCCAGAGATGGTTTACTGGGCCGGGAACGGGTTGAGGCTCAGGAGGCTCACAGAAATCCCAAGGTCATCGTGTTTTTTCAACCTCTTCTCAGAGAATTCAGAGCCTGCTCCTTAAAGCGGCGACAGTATGGCCCTGGATGGAGAACAGGGAAAGAGTTGATATGCTCCCTATTTTTGGGTTCCCAAGAAAGACTGGGGTTTACGAGCCATCTTGGATTTGAAACTACTCAATACTTTTATGAGTAAGGACAAATTCAGGATTGTAATGGTGGCCCAGATGTCCATAAACTTCATGAAGCTTACTTCCATGTGACCACCCATCGGAAGCACAGGAAGTTTGACATTTGTGATTGAGTAGATGTAACAGTTTTCAGGTTGACCTCCGCCCGAGGGTTGTCACCAAGCTGAGGATGGTGAAGATACATGTCTTCCCCACCTGGACATGTGCATCGTCCTTGATTAATATCATTACTAAGTTTATTAATAAATATTTTGTTGAAAGTCATGTACCGCTTTTAAGAAGCCAACTCTGAACTCTAATAATCCAGCCAGCTACAGGCCAATCATAAATGTTCCTATCTTGCTTTAGATCTTAGATCGTGTTGCCTATGTTGAAGTCCAAGAATTCTAAACTGTAAATAACTTAGGCCAGCAGCAATCTGGTTTTAGATCTGCACACGACAGGGAAACAGCATTACTTGACCTGAAAGCTAACATCTTACAATGGAGAAGGGTAACACTGCATTACTCATGCCTTTTGATCTATCCGCGTTCCTTGACCTGGTAAATCATGATATACTTGTCAACCGGTTAGTACACTCTGCTTCATTCTCAGTGGCAGCAGCCAACTGGATTAACTGCTTCTTGACTAATCGGTCATCCAGAGTATTCAGTAGTGAAGCTACCGCTGATGAGTTTAAAGTGCAATGTGGGATTCCACAAGGGTCTTGCTTGTCTCCCCTGTTGTATAACATCTTCACAAATCCGCTGTTCAAGTTGCTAGATACATCAGCTAAGCTGATGATACTGTGTGCTTAATTCTGCTCTAAGGCAACTACAACCTGGATACATAGAAACATTAATTAGATCTATTCTCGTATCCAGCAATGGATGGTGGACAACGGTTTGACCTTAAATGATGCTAAAACCGAACTGATGATATTATTGGCAGTGGCTCAACTAAGGAAGTTTGATACAAACTATAAGGAATTTGTGATAGCAGGTTGTACCATCACTACCCTGCCTAAAGTTAGAACTCTTGGAGCTGTCTTTGATCAGGAGATGAATATGAAGGCCCATGTGAAAAGCCTGGTGGCCTCTTCCTCCTATTACATCACGTTGTTATGCCACTTAAGACATTTCCTGACGCATAAAAGCTGTGTCACCATTGCTAGAACCATCATCAACACTAAACCTGACTACTGTGGTAGCTTGCTTCAGGGATATAGGAAAAGGCAAAATTGCCATACTTTAAGTTATTCAAAAGAGAGCTGTGCGTGCTGTTGAAGACATGGGTAAGAGAGAACAAATATCTGAAGCCAGGAGGGCGCTCCATTGGCTGCCGGTGGCTACAAGGATTTCCTTCTGCCTTCTCTCACTATTGCATAAATGTACCTATGCTCAAAGTCCAGCTTATTTCTGAAAGGCTGTCCTGGTTGTCTAGTAGAAGGACTTTGAAATTGAACAATACCCATCTCCTGTGTGTGCCAAGGGCAACATTTACTGTGGTCAGTCAGGGTGCATTTCACTACTTAGCACTGAAATGCCGGACTGCTTTACCTCCAGATTTGAGGGGCTTTATCTCGCTGGACTGCTTTAAACGACACTTCCTTTTGCAAGAGCCCCCTGAAGACTCTTCTGCTGTATCCTTCTTGGTCTGGAATAGTTGAGTTTTGTTATCCGTTTTGTTATGTCTTTTTAGGGCTCTATTGCCTCTGGACTTTGACTGCCTTTAGCGCTATATGAATAATCAATAAAATTGTCTCATCAGATTCAGGTACTCGGAGCAGGCAAAGTCCCATCTACACCACACATGTCCTGCAGAGTTTGGGCTTCAGGAAGTCCTTCTCAGAAACTCATTTCCATCAGAGCCTTGTTGGATACTAACTCAGGAAATGTGTTTCCTCCAAAGATGGGCCCAACGTATCTTGCAGATGTATCCAGAGATTCCAGGTCTCTGAGTACATGCCAGCCCTGTATTTTCAGTGCCTTCTAGACACGATAGCATTCTGCATTTTGCTGGCTTCAGATGAGATCACTCCAGTGGTTGTTCTGATCGCACTGGTCCTAACCTTCTTGCAGTATGGCAGATCCAATTAATCTTGAGTTGCTTGGGACTTGTCATGGTGGGCCTAAAGGGACAACTTAAAGGTAGGGGAACTCTTCTGGTACACTTGGGCAGAGGAGACGATCATCACTGATGCTTCCCTGAAAGGCTCAGAGAGATCTCTGGGTGGGATTTGGTTCTTGGCAGGAACTAGTGTGTGCATAAACCTGCTGGAGCTGCAGGTAATCGGGCTCACCGTGAAAGCCTTCCTTCCAACCATAAGGGGTGAAATTGTGCTGACCCTGGGGTACAACAGGATGGCCATGCACTACCTCCAAAAGAGAGGGCTGTGGGGTCATTGCCCCTTTCAGGGAAGCAATGCAGCAATAGTTCTGGGCTTTGGAAAACCACATTCCCCTGTCGGCAGCCAATCTCACCAGGAACCAGAATGTGGTGTTGGAGGCTCTGAGCAGGCAAAGCTTGGTTTACCACGGATGCGAATTGTGCCAGCTAATTCTTCGGAAAATCTTCAAACTCTGGGGGGACCCCTCAAATGGACCTGTTCACTTCACGTATAGAACAAGAAGTGCTGGCTGTTCTGCTCGAGGGAATTTCACCAAAGAGGAACATTGTGGGATGCATGCTTGGTTGGGGTATTGGAGTTTTGGACCCTTCTATGCATTGTCACTTCTTTACGTCATCCAACATGTTTTTTGGAGGCTCAGGAGATAAAATACCATGAAGATTCTAATCCCCCATGGTCTGAGCGAGAAAGATGTGGTATCCTGACATTATTGACGTGACCATCTGCCCTCTGACTCCTTCTGGAGAAGCTGTACCTTTTCTCCAAATTTAAGCAGCATTTTCTGCATCCCACTCTCAGGACACTATCTCCATGCCTGGCGGTTGACAGATAGGGATTGGGATTACTCAGATGAGGTTGTGAAGGCACTCCTCTCTGCAGGCAGACCAGCTACCAAAGTCATTTACAACTGTTGGTGGAAAAAGGTCTGCGTCTGGTGTGGAGAGGGGAATCTGGACCCTGTAGCCTGATGGATGTCCATATTGGATCCCCACAGGATTTGTCTTTACTGCCTCAGTGAGAGGCACAACCTTACAGGATTGCGGGTAGTGCCAGTTGATGCACGCCAATGGGATTTTTGAACCAAAGGCATAACTGTTTACCATCTGCCACAAGGAAAAACATGACAAACTGATTAGTTCAGCCGGTCCATAAGGCAAGAAGAAATAAGCACTGCAAGAGGTCTTGTTCAGCCGGCGCATCATTCTTCTTCCTCTTCAAGGAAAAGGGGCCACCATTCTATTGACTCTTTCGAATACCAGGCACCTCAGGTACCTTTCCCTACCCAATCCTCTACTCCAAAGAAATGGGACACCTTCCGATTTAAGATGCCAAGGTGCCGGTGGCTCCTGTGATGACGGCTATGGCACCAACGGGTTCAGTCTGTGCACTATCAGAGCCCAATGCACTTGGACAAGCTAGCAGAGACGCCGCACAATCACACAACCGTACACCCTTCGGGCTCAGCCACGTTGAAGATTTACAAAAGCCTGTCTCAAAGTCCTTCCATCAGCGCGGACCTGTGATGTTGAAGTTCCTCTGGAGTATCCTCCGCTCACTAGGGGTGTATTCATGTACTGAATGGAGGACAATCATAATGAGGGGGGACCCCATTACCTCTTGGATTGGAACCCCTACACCCCAGAGAAGTTAGGGGCTTCCTGGAGGAATTCTTCTATGGAGAAAAGAATAATTTGCTGGATCTTGCTAGTCATCGTCAGGATGTTAGTGGTCTGGGCAGCTCGTCAGAACTCACATGCTCCCTACTGCTATTTCAGGTAAGTCTCAGATGGCTTTTCAGCACATTACAGCTAAAGTGGTTTATGCTTTGGGATTATCGGCCCTCTCTTGACCCAACGTGCAGTATGAGCTAACGCACATTATGTATAAGGGTCCAAAGTAAGAAACCCTACTACTCTACGACCAGTAGAAGCACCAGTCCTTGAACTATGGTCTGAGTCAGAGTTGTAACTGTTGACTGAGACCTAGCCATAATGTACAGGCCAGCGCCTTTGGACCCCGCTATTCCTGTCCACCCATGCATCCCCTGAAAGCTTAGTTGTCAAGGCTTCCATGGCGAACCTGAAAACTAAATCTTTCCCCTCTCTTCTCCCCGGTAGGGGAGAGCACGTGGTTGAATCCTAGGGAAGAAAGGTTTTTGGCTCGGCAAGCTTTGTCCTGAGATGTATATATGCCTCCCGTGCCCGTATACAGGGTTTTGACATAATTTGTCTCCAAGAGACATGGGCCTCTGATCCAATTGAATTACAGGGTTTCTTGATTAATAGGATTCTGGCAAAAAAGGGAGCAAGGGGTCGACCGATTGGAGGTTTATTGTCCTGGTTTAGCTCATTATTAAACTGGGAGGCTGATCAAGTTTCCACAGACCGGTCAGACTTGCAGCATATGGGGTCTACGCCAATACAATCCCTGCGCAGGATGGATGAAATAATTGTGGGTGGTGATATCCCTGAGAGTCCCCATTTAGGAACTATGGTAATGGGTGATCTGAATCACCAATCTGAACCTTTGAGAGTGCTTGACGATATGTGGGAAGATCAGGATGTAGCCTGGGAAATCCCACCTCTAAAGGCAGACTACCTTTAAAAACCACACCCGTTGGCTGTTGAGGTAGCATGACTCCTTAATAATCTTAACCTCGGGGCATAGAACATCCGTTGTGCTATGGACCAGCCAGCAAAGAAAACCTTTGATGGGCACAATGGCTCGAGCAGAATAGATTGTCATGATAGGAGTAAAAGACTGGTATCTGATCACCTCGCAGAAACAGTGATCACAGGCCTATTAAGTGTAGTTCATCAGCTGTTTTAGGACATATGGCTGAGCCCAATGATTCTCAAGAAGTCACTCAAATCGAGATTACTTGTCACACAAGAACGGCTCTGAAGTGAGCAGAGGTGATGAGTGAAGAGTGTCTTCCAGAGATCTACAGTTTAATTGCTTCTGGCATAGCACAGGATGCTTTGTGTGATTTGCAATGTAGCATAGCACGGAATGTTTGGTGTAACTGTTATATTGTGCTTCCTCCTGTGAGAAACTGAGTTGCAATAGAACCCTCTTAGTGGAGCCCCACTCTGCAATCCAGACAGGAATGTTATTGTAGGAAAAGTGTCAGTTGATTGAGGTGAAGGCAGAGGCTGACAGGGCTGGGGGTTTGCTGTATGGACTCATCTTAATAAACCTATGCTGTCAAACTGCTTCTTGAGAATGGTGTCACCAACATTTCAGTAACCATTTCCTGAATCTGTACAAAGACCCACAAGTGTTTGCTAACAAACGGAGTGAGGTACCACTGGATGGTGATCAATCTGGACACTCTGCTGATCTCGTGAGGAAGGAAGAGGTGGAGAAAGTGATTATAGTTCTGAAAAAGGGGAGAGTGCCAGGCCCCAACTATATACCAGTAGCCTTCTATAAAAATGAACAGATCATATGTGGCCCGGTACTGACTTGAGTTTTTAATGCAGCTATCCACCTGGATGTAGTCCCCCAGACTTGGCGGCAGGCAGTAAATATGCATATTTTTAAGAAGGGAGCTAAAGACTCCAGAGAGAACTACCGCCCTCCTTGTTAGATGGGGCTGGGAAAATGTTCACAAAAGTAATCTTAGGTCACTGGCAAAAATGGGCTGAGACTAGAGGGATAATTAGTACGCTACAGGTAGTTGTTATACAGGGAATGGGGACCGTCGAGCAGTGTCTCAGATTAGACCTTATTGTCAGCCTTTATGCTGTGTTTGCTGACCTGAAGACAGCTTTTGACTCAGTCCCTAGGAATCCGCTGTGGCAGACTCTTAAAGGACTCAGCATCCCGGCTGTCTATTATACAAGCACTATACTCCAACAATAGGGCCTCACTGCGATGGGGGTTGAGTGGGGAAAATACAGAGAGCTTTGAGGTGCAGGGCGGAATAAGGTAGGGATATCTTTGGCGTGGATCCTATTTTGTATTTGTATTAACAGTTTACTTGTAGAGCTGTAGGCCAGTAGTATGGACCTCCTCCCCCAACCTCCCGAGGGCAGGTAATTTGCACTTCAATGCCTTATTGTTCGCGGCTGACGCATTGTTGCTAGCAACCACTGCTTATGGGTATTAAGCACATCACAGCTGTTTTTGTGAACAGTGCATTACCCTGGGAAAGTCCATCTAGCATGCCAGCCAATTCTAAGATGGTGGTAAAAACAGCATGCAGATTGGACTGAAGACGAACAATGGAGGCAATCTATGAAAGGCTTTCTTGTGGCCAACAATATGTGCAGGTCAAGGTAACCCTCGGATACGAACAGTACCTGGATGTTGTTAACCCAGGTTATGCCCGTTTGCTCCTTTATGATCTTAGAGCTGGGACGTTACAGGTGGCCTCCCTCAAAAGGAATTGGTATGGGCAAAATAATACTAAATGCTTGACGTGTGGGGCAATATGTGAGTCTGTCCCTCATTTTGTCTTGTTCTGCCCTAGTTGCAATGACCTTCGAGTAATGTACTTAAAGCACATCTTCAAACTGAAAGGCTTAAGAAGGGCAGCAGATGTAATGGACCCATGTATGAAAAGCGATGGCCTAAATACTCTGTACTTTGGGTATCCAGTGATTTAAACAAATAAACAGAGAGTAACTTTAATAAAGAAACCATAATAATGAAAACATGTATTTTTATTTATTTTATATTTTCTTTAATGTATCTAGGGATGGGGTAAGGGGTTAAAAGGGGTGGGGAGGGGGTTGGGCTGCATTAAAAAGCATAGGGAAACGGGGGTTGGTGGGACCCCCCAAAATTGAAAAAAAGAAAGAAAATGTATATTGTTTTCGTTATTGAAGCATTCTCTGTAATTTAATTTGTTATAATCACATGTAACCGTACTTTGTTGCTAGATATTTGCACAGGGCATGGTTAAGAAGCTTGAGCATGTGCCGAAATGGAGGGGTTGAACCTGTTCAATAGTTTTAATATGTTTTTAAATGGAATGTTACCTTTCTTTTTATATGGTCTTTTTATATGCAATTCTGATTTTACAAGGTATGTTTTATGGAATGTACTTTGCTTTGATGGCACAAATGCCAAATAAAGCTATATATATATATATATATATTCATTCAAAAATATTAAACTTTGAAGAATGTAAAAAAAGAGTCCCCTACTGATAGAGTGCTTGTCCCAAATTCTACTTTTTTGTTCCAGTACAAACAAGCCAAAGGACATTTCTGAGAGTTTGGCCAAAGCCCAATCAAGGTAGTTTGGAGAGCAGTCAAGGCTTAGTCCTAGGAGAGTGTGAGCGTGGTCAGGGGCTCCAATTAGTCCACACAGAATAGCAGATAATAATTTAGCTTAGACAGTCAGATATAAAAATATAGATGTATTTAGGCCTTTCCAAACACACTAAGAAATGAAACAAGCAAGTAGTAGCATCACGCACAACTATATACAGCTCCAAGTCAGGTTTCCTTGATGCTACAAAGTTTAAATTCCGACGGTAGGTTACTTATGACTCAGGTATTCTACCACCAAAGTTCCACGGAACGACAGCGCCTCTGGCAAGGTAGCCAACAAGAAAGCTGGTCAGTCCACTGGACAGTCCAGGGATACTTCAAAAGGCTCTTGGGGCAGGCAAACATGAGAAGACATCAAGACCTTTGTTCACTAATCCAAGGCTTCAAAGCACAGTTTAGGGTCTTCTGACATCAGATGAAGGAGATACTGTTCCACTGCTGAAAGTAAGTCCAAGCCCACCAATAGAAAGGATCTGCACCATTCAAACAGCCGGTATTTGCCTAATCAGGGACAACTACTGATTTCACATCTGCCCAAGCAGCAGACCTTCTGGCACCAAGATTGTGGACTGCGGTTAGACAGTCTGTGCTCCCTTCCTGTGACAGATAGACAGGCACACACATACACACCTCAAAGGCGCATAAGCCCACGAAAGCAGCTGCTGTCACGGGCGAGGCCATGCTGCTTGTATCTTGTTTCTTCCCTTGCTTGGATGCCTGCAAAGAATCTACTTTACAACACTGGTGACGAACTGGTCTCGAAGCGTACCCTGAGGAGGACAGTCTGACCAGAAAACAGGTACATTTAAATGGAACAGGCAGAAGTGGAGATGACTGCTGCAGGGGGTTGGGGGGTGGATGCAGTATAGGAGCATGAGTCTGAGGAGAGGAAGAGGGAGCCACAATGCCCCCCAACGAGTTGGGTCCCACCCCCCAGTGTGGCAAAAAACTGTGAAAAGGAGAGAGAGAGGATGGTGCAGAATGGTACTGCACCGAGGGGCAGAGTGGCACTTCACCAGGGCAAGGGGAGTGGTCCTGCAACCAGTGCCAGGAGAGACTGTAGCTGCACAGCCAAGTCCTGGAACCAGTGCGACGAAGCAGAGGCATAGACAGGGTTGGGCCTGAGCAGGCAAGGCCCACCCAAAATCCGTAAATGCCCACTCTGCACCGTTGTGTGGACATTTACAGATGTTAATGCCACTGCAGTGGGCGCAACTACATTAGCTTCAGGCCCCACTTGTTAGACAAACCTGGCTACGCCTCTGACGAGGAGAGAAGAGTTTGCTCTTGCTCAGCCAGTACCTTTGTAAGAAGTGCTACAGAGATATGGGTGAGAGTGAGCATGCAGAAGTCCCGTAGCAGCTGGGAGCTGGAGGACTATGTGCTGCCCCTTTAAGCAGGCTTGTATTTACTGAACATTGAAGAAACTGCTCTTCAGAGATGAAGGGAAGCTGTTCTGTGTTTTCGGCACTGTGACTGTGGCCAAATAAGTCACACTGAATATTTATGGAGACAGTTGCAATTGGATGTCAATGCGAGTCACAGGAGCGCCTGCTCCCTTGCCTTAATTCAGAAAGGTGATGTATTGCTGCAGCTGTGTGATTTGGGAGCCCTGTTTAGCGGAGTGGTTGAATAGCAGGTGGGCCGGAGACAGTTCTTGGTGGACATCATGACCGTTGCGGTCTGGGATTCTGATAATGCTAAACTAAAATGTGGCCAATGGATAAGCGAAAATCTCCTTGCACAGCCATTTTAGTGCACTAGCTATGTTTAGTAGCCAGAAGCAGTAAATGCGCATGTGCACATAAAGAAAAAAATAAAACATTGTAAAAATGTAACTGCTGCCTCCAGCTTGTTTGTCTTCAAGCACATATCCCAAATATGAAAAGTTAGAAAGATACGCAAGTATTCCCATTGTACTGCACTGTAAGGTGCTGTGTGCGATGCAAAAATACAAGAATTCAAGAGAGAAAGAAAGCTTCTGAGTACTGATTGTCTGAAGGACTAGTCAGTATCCCTATAACAAATGAGCAAAAGGCAGGTGAAGCTGAAGGCTTTACTTCCCCTCAATAACTCAGGTCGGTATCAATAACAAAGCAAAAATAATGGGGTTCGATAGAAAAATATGGAGTGGAAAGTTGCAAAAGAAAATGATTCTTAACATTCACCAAGGGGTTTAGCATTTTATATGTAACAACTACAACAAATAGCAACTCAAGTTAATAATTTCTCTTCCTAACTCGACTTCTAGGCTGCAGGGATTCCTCCATTACTTATAAAATGTTTATTCACCTTTCAAATAGGGGTCAATTGCTTCCATGGTTTATTTCAGCTTTCTTACCCTGCATATAATGATTAAACGGTGGAACCAGGACCCTCGCAAAACAATACTCTATCGCCTGATAATGCATTCAACCTTCCTGGGTTCCTTTCCATTGTTAACCCTCACCAGCCAGTCAGGAGTTAAAACGTCACTTTTAAGAGCTTTCCCTGAATGGTCTTTAATGTTTCAAAAAATGTGTGCTTTACATCCGTATACTTGATCTGAAGTCATTTCTTTCCATGTAGATGATTTTGTTGTAAGCCAGTCTCTACTAAGCGTTCATTAATCTGTGGAACTCTGCACCGGACTGGCAGATCTGTGATAATACCTCTCAAGGGGTTCATCAGTGGAAGCTTAATGCAGCTATCCAGGGATACACAACTTTGCTTTTAGCTATACAGTCCATTTCCATTCAACTGAGGTTTCTATGAAAACATTTCCTATGCCCTCAACACATGGCCAAACTTCCAGTGCTTGTCATTGTAACAGTAAGCTCACATTTGTGCAAGGGATATTTCTCCTGTATGGTTCAGGGGATTGAATGCTTCTTGGCTAGTATAGTTATTTGTTTTCAAGTATGTATAATCCCTGTCTGTCATTTTCGTATGTTACAAGATAATAACTTCTGAGGTTGTACGGTAAGTATATTTTGTATTGGTACCTGCAAACAGAATTTATTTAGATTGTATGAATTTCAAGTTGTATTTAGTGCCCATGGGAAGGTGTTTGATATCCTAGATTGAGAGTGCAGTGCAGACATTTCACATCACCCCATCCTTTACCCTCTTCTCTCCAGCAAACAAAGTCCCTGCTTCTTGGTGGGAAGCGTGTGCCTGTTTATTTGATTCTTGGACTCTACCCAAGGCTTCTACAACTCACCACTTTTGTGCAAAATACAAGAGTTTGATGCCCACAAATAACAAATCAAAGTTTTGGCCATGGTCTTATTGTTTTAAGATTTGTTATTAATGTGCTATGAGCCCTTAAACAGGCTTACCTGAATATCCTGTTTCCTTATTACAAGACCCCATATATTTCTGCAAATAGCTTGGCTGGTGACATATTTGAAATGCTATATTTTAAGTCTCGGAATGGAAAGAAAAAAAGACAGGTTGGAGGGCTCACGTGAGAGCACTAGAGAACCCTTCCATACTCCAGAAAGAATATATATGAAAAAGTACTTTGTGGCTGTTTCAGTGACCTATATTGGAAAATAGTCAAAAGAGCATATTTTCATTGTAAACATCACTGTAAATACAAATCCACATTCTCAGTGCAATGCCTTTTTGAAATACCTAGGGGTAGGCCTATTCACAGAAGCATACTCCTATCCTGTAGTAATAGTTTTGGGCACAGCTAGAGCAAATGTGGGAATCTTCGTCCTAGACTGGATGGAGTATGAATATTGAGTCTCACTGTATTGTGCATGGGTAGAGAAGCTGCTCTGCTATAGTTTGTAAATGAGGCAAGTAGTTGAGTTTTCATGCACTCCTGTCTTAGTTTACTTGTTCTAGACCCTGCAAACATGTCATCTAAAACATCAAAGGCAGCGGTGTAAGTATCAGTTAAAATAGGTCAATTCATATTTGGCCTTTCACTGTCCCTTTCCAACGAGACCTTTTAGTCCAAGCTTGCCAACTTTTTTTTATCTCACAAAACTATGTAAATGTCACTGTCTCTTGACAGACAGCTCATATCAAATACAGCTAAGAGTACACAAAAACACAGACATGGTAGCCAGCAGTCCAGTCAGGTCCATGGTAGTCGTACTAAGTTATAAATACTAATAACTGCCTTTGTATGCCGTGTGTGCATGTGTGGGTCATTTTTATGATGAGAGAATATATAAACATGCAATCGTTTGAAACTATTTTAACACAATGCACCTTTTCAGGGGACATTCCAGGTGGATGTAAACTAATCAGGAATCGTTCAGACTGTAAAGATATTGATTGGACAACGTACACATGTGTCCTAGGCTTTCAAGTGTTTGGTAAGAAACAATGTTTTATTTCTATTTTTGTATTTAATTGATATGTATATAGCGCCTTTGCCAAAGGCAAAAGATTTATATAGATTTATATAAAATGATGCACAATCATGATGTGGTAAAGACAGTACATAAATCCGAGGACAGGGAAAAGGGAAACCGGTTAGGGAAGGGTAGAAAGAAAATGGGCCTTCAGGCGAATGCAAAAGATATTGTAAGAAGAAGAGGGAACAACTACAAATTGTAGTTCCAAAGCTGAGGTGCACAAAAAAAGAACTGTAGTAAAGCGAGTAAAGGTACAGGGATGTTTCGGTGAGGATAAGATGACCTGATGTTGTGATCAAAGAGGTTGAGAAGGTGCGTATGTAGAAATAAAAGCAGAGCGATAAAGGGGTTGGGGGGCACACCTTGATGAGATTTGAAGACGATGAAAAGGAAATAAAAAAGGAGGTGAGAACCGTAGGGAAGATGGGGAGAGCAAATAGAGGGGGTGATAGTGTATCGGGGAGGGAGAAAGAAGAGGAAACAAATTACAGAGTTAAAGACTGAGCGTAGTGGAGTGAGGTGAGAAGAGGGTAAGCCTACAAGGAGAGCAGAACAATAGTCAAGGCGAGAGAAAATAGAGGGCACGATATGTTTTGCAGTACCGAAAAATAGAAAAGAACGAATGAAACAGATGGCGTATAGGCGAAAATAGCAGATAATGAGCAGTTTGTGAGATATGAGAAGAAAAGAAAATTGCAGGATTGAAGACGATGATAAGGTTATGAGTGGAAGTGGAAAAGTAAATCACAGAAGGGGTGGGGGGAGTAAAGGCCAGGAAGTGGTGTACGGGGTGTGGAGAGGATGGAGGAACAAGGAGAACCTAGGTTCTCCAGCATGGGGTCTGGCATAGAAGCACATGCTCATTAATATTCCCCGTCGTCGGACTTGGAATCCCCGGTAAAAGAAAAAACAATTTCACTTTCACTTTAAGATGTATTTCTCCTCTAAACTGAGCACTGTCCTCTGGGTCATACTGCCCCCATCCAATAACAGTCCTCTCCCTAAACCCCGCCTCTGGCAGCCATCTTCATATTTTTACTGCACGCTTCAGTGTTGGGAGTCCTTGAGTTGCTCTTCGAGCTATGCTGTATTTTTTCTCCACATTTTTCACTGAAAAGTTATATTTTTGTTCCATCTGAAACCCTTGTGATCCTATCTTCATCAGCCAGCAGCAGGGATCCGTTGTCGGTGAAGAAGATGCACCCCTCAATGGAGGTTGTTCATCAAAGTTTCTGGAAGGCCGACTTGGGCCTACTTTACTCTCCGACCATGAAGGAGGAGAAAAAGGACAGAAGGATCCTTTTCAGGCCCTGCACCCAATGCGGGCTAAGCAACTTCTTTGTGGAGGACGAAAATCAAAAGTGTCTGTACTGCCTGCACCTAGACCACAACGGAGATATGCCTGGGCTTCTCGAAGTAAACAAATAAAGACAGATATAGCATGCTGGCAGAATGGCTCAAGTCGAGCAAGGCCGGTGACCCCTTGTCCAAGCAGAGTCATGCCTCACCCAGGACCAGTTGTAGTCATTTGAGGACGCCCCATCCAAGATGAGGCCAAAAAGAACCGCAAGGCTGATTCTGCCGGGTTCACCGCTGATGCGGGTGCCACGTCGGTTAGACCGTGATCATCATCGCCATCCGTCACATCAGCCAGCCTGCCATTGGGTTCCTCCTCAAAGGGGAAGTCCTCCACCCCGGCCAAGTTACCGGACAAATTGGAGGAAGAGAAGGTCTCACAGCAGGCTCATCCAGCGCAGCCAAAGATACTGTCAACCGCTTTGTCACTGTCCTCTGTGACGTCCGCTACGACGGGTGGTACCGAACCAACGAGGGTGGTCCCTACAGCACAGAGTATCCCTGCCTTCCAGATACGACACGGCCGTCGAGGCAGCAGCGAAGGCTGCGGGCGCCCCTTTAGTCGGTGGGGGTGGAAGGGACCGGCTGACATCCCTGTACACAGCCCTCAGCAGGTAAAAGGGGGGGCGAGGAGGCCCCAGAGCAGCCCTCCAAGGTTCCATACAATGAGCCAATCAACATATACTCCACCGATGACAATCAAGCGTCCGTCCATACAGTCCACGAGTATCACAGAGGCGCAGGGCCTAGCACCCCCAGCTGTTCCAGCTGGTGCCCGAGGAAACCAAAAACGAGGTTTCCTATATCAGGACGGGAGTCCAATAGGAAGACGATCATGTTGGTACCCTTTTTGGATGACATTTGGGAGGAAGGCCTGGCCATCATGAAAAAACATATCCACGGCTACACCCAAACGATACATGTTTGAGAAGAAGTACAGGGTGGTGGACTCCGCACCCAATCGCTTGAGGTCACAACCGTCACCGGGCTCGGTAGTGTCAGCCACTGCAAGAAAACATTCAGCCAACCTGGCTTCCGCATCATCACTCCCCCTGGAAAACGAGTGGAAGAAGATAGATGCCATGGCAAAGAGAGTCATCTACATGAAATTAAATGAAATTATATTTTATTTATATCGCGATCGTACACAAGTGTTTCAGAGCATGACCAGCAAAAAGGGAGGGGAAAAAAGGAGAAAAAAACCCCAGAAAAACAGCGATCTTACTAGGCCCAGTGACATTTAAGAAAGCGCAAGTGCATGGGAAAGGAAAATGGGGGGAAAAGTACAAGGAAAAGGGGGGGGAGTGGAAAGTGCAAAGCAGAGCAGAGAAAACATCAATAAATATTAAATAGAATAAATAATAAATAAGGGCTTTACACCATGGTAGTGCAGCCAGCAAGTGGCAGGTGAAAGTTAGTCAGAAAGGTATATCTGATAAGTGCAGAAGAAACGTGGGAGGGGGACTGTATGGGTACAGATACAGAACCCTAGTGCAGATGGTGGCCTGGAGGCAGTGCAGGAGGGTGGCAGGGTGGGCAGGTACCTGGGCCCGAAAGAACAGAGGGTGGCCAGGTGCACAATGCCATGAAAAGAAACAGATCAACAGGGGAGAAGGGGGGCAAAGGCAGAGGCAAAGGGGAAGGTCTTGAGAAGTTTCTGGAACCGAAGATGTTTTTCCTCAAGTTTCAAGGTGGCTGGGAGGCTGTTCCAAAGGGAGGCACCAGCTGAAGACAGGGATCTACCACCAGCTCGTTTTTTTGGCAAAACGACTAACCCTGAGGGTGTTAGAAGTAGAGGAGCTCGAGAGGGGTGGTATTTACGGAGGGGTAGTTGAGGGTATTTTGGACCCAGGCCCCAGAAATCCTTGTGGACAATGCAGAGGGTTTTAAATGTAATCCTTGCATCCACTGGGAGCCAATGAAGGGATTTCAAGGCTGGAGAGATACGATCCCAGGGCTTGAGGCCAAGGACAAGTCTTGCAGTCCTGTTCTGGATTAGTTGTAGAGGGCGGAGAGTGGAGGCAGGTAGATTTAGAGAGAGGCTGTGGCGGCATCCACGATCAAAGCGACTAATGCTTTGGTTATCTTGTCCTAATAAGACCGGGAGCTTTGGTACATGCTGGGCCCTATCCTGGAATGACAAGAAAGCCGGCGCTCTCGCCCTCTTCCAGGAAAGGGAGGGTGGCGTCAGACCATGCCATTACCGTGGCAGTGGACATCGCTGAAACAGGCTTCAGACAGATGGGGAACAGTGTTTACCTTCGCTGGCAGGGATGGTTTAAGGCCACTAACTTTCGCTAGGACGTTCATGCAAAGGTTCCGGACCTGCCTTTTGACAGTGAAAATCTGTTTTGGGAAGGCAGTCAACAAATCCCTTCAAGCCATAAAGACGGACACGGAGATGGCACGTTCCCTTGGCACTCTGCAGCAGCACCGCTCGTGGTCTTTTCGCTCCTCTTAGGGAAAACTGAGCAGATCATCCCAGGGATACTCCACATCATACAGGCAACCTCGCTGATCCTCAGCACAGGAAGCCTACAGGGGTTGCTCTTAGGCCTACTGTAGCGCAGGTCAGCGGCTCCTTCGCCCACAGGGCAGAGCGCAGGCAACCAAGCATACCTGAACTAGTCAAGATGTAGGGACTCCACTCATGCACCCCAGTGGGTGGCTGGCTGATGAGGTTTGTCAGCAAGTGGAAAAAGATCACCACCGACAGATGGTTGCTGGAGTTTCTCGCCCAGGGACACACCTTGGAGTTCCAATGCAGGTGCCCTTGTATTCCACCAATTCCCCGGCAGGAGCAGCACATCCCTCCTAGAAGAAGTGCGAGCATGTTACAGAAATGGGCGATAGAGCTCGTTCCTCAACGGCTACAGGGCTTCAGAGTCTATTCCAGCTACTTTCTGGTCAAAGAAGACTGGGGTTGGAGAACCATTCTAGCCCTATGCCATCTGAAGTACCTTAAGCCCCAAAAATTCAGGATGGCGACGTTGCAACACATGCTCGGCCAACTGGAGGAAGTAGATTCCTTGATGTTGTTGGACCTAGAGGATGCGTAGTTCCATGTCCCCATCCACAGGAAACATCGGAAGTTCCTAAGGTTTGTGGTACAAGGCCAACACTGCCAATTCAAGGCCCTAGCATTCAGCTTAAAGTCGCCCCCAAGGGTGTTCACAAAATTCCTGGCCTCGGTGGCGGCCCACCTGCGTCTGCAGGGTATACATGTATACCCGTACCTGGGCGAATGGCTGATACGGACTGCTCCCAGGAACTGGCTGACGAGCACACAGAGACCGTCCAGCTACTGACGGAGCTGGGGTTTATTTATTTATTTTAATTTTTGTAACGCGCCAACATGCCCCTGGGCCTCAGGGCGCACATAGAACAAGAACAAGACGAGGACAAACAGGAAAAGAGGAAGGAGAAATGGGTCAGGAAATTATTCCAAGTTGAATAAGTGAGTCTTGACGGCACGTTTGAACGCGGTATAGCTCTGGATCTGCCGTATACCTGCTGGAAGTGTGTTCCACAAAAGGGGACCCTGAGCATCCAGTGTAGTGCCTCCAAATTTGGCTGTCCTGAATTTGGGATAATTGAGAGTGACCGCCAAAGAAGAGCGAAGGTTCCTCACGTTGGGTTTGATGCCTATACGGGATGACAGGTAGGTTGGGCTGCTAAGACTGAGGCTCATGGAGAGTTCCTCATCAAGAACTACTCCCAAGGTCTTGACTTTCTTTTGAACTGTGATGGTGGTGTTGGCAATATGAAAAGAGGCGTAGTTAGGATCCAGTTTTGCCCGGGTGTTTTTAGATGCCACAATAAGGAGTTCAGTCTTTTTATCATTAAGGGCCAGGGAATTACAAGCCATCCAATCTTGTATGGCTTTATATATTCGGTTAATGGTTTCCGAATCACTGCTGTATGAGCCACTCATCTAAATAACAACCTGAGTGTCATCAGCGTAATTTGTATATTGCACTCCCAGTTTGTCGAGAAGGGGCTGGATGTAAAGGTTGAAGAGCAGCGGCGACAGACAGGAGCCCTGAGGGACACCGCATGTCTGAGAGATAGGGGAAGATTGTTTATCACCCACGCAAACCTTACCATTCTGGGACCCAAAAAGGAAGCAATCCATTTGGATGCGATTGCAGAGCAATTGGCGATCTCTCCGAGCCTTGACACTAGAACGCTGTGATCAACTAGGTCAAATGCCGCGGAGAAGTCCAATAGCATGAGTAGAGCAGCTTGGTTTTTGTCACGGTTCGGGCCATCAAGTCATTGCTGGGCATGATGTTGTCCTACATTTACCTCGTCCATCTCTGAAGGTTGCAGATGCGACCCCTACAGGAATTCTTGGATGCACATTGGATACAAGTATCCAGGAGTTTTGTTGACAAGATCCCCCTCAGTGAGGAGTTGCAGTGGGTGATGGAGTGGTGACGGGTACGCTCCCACATCGCCCAGTAGACAGGATTTCAAACCCTGTCATACCAGGACACGGACACCTCTCTGGTAGGTTGGGGAGCTCACACCAGATGTCTACATGCCAGAGGTCTGGGGCTTCCAGTAGAGAAGGATCTGCACATCAACATCCTGGAGCTATGGGCAGTCTACTCGGCGCTCAAGTCTTTCCTACCATCTCTGAGAGGCTAGGTGGTGAGGATCTTCACAGACAACACCACCACCACCATGCTCTACATCAGGAAGCAAGCCGGCAGTCGCTCCCCAGCGCTCTCCAAGGACGCTCTGGGCTTATGTCATTGGGCCATCAGACAGGGGATGTTCCTCATCCCGTTCCACCTGGCAGGCATCAAGAACACCATCACTGACTCCCTCAGCAGGTAACCGCGCTCCTACCACGAGTGGGAACTTTGTCAGGATCAGGTGGACCGGCTGTTCGTCAAATGGGGCGGACCTCGGATCAGTCTTTTGGCCATGGTGGCAAACTCAAAATGGCAGATGTTTGCCAGCAGATTTCACCAACCGAGGAGCATGGGGGAGCGCATTGCCATTCCTGTGGGAAGTTCGGTTTCTGTACGCTTTTCCCCTGTTTCCTCTCCTGCTACGTGTGATCAACACACTCAGTGTCGGTGCAAGCGGCAGATTTGGTATCCAGTCAGGTTGCTGGATCTGTTCACCAGAGAGAGAGGTGCAATCCATCATCACGACCGAGGATCTCTCAACCTGAAGTTTTGGCTCCTGCAGCCTTAGAGTTTGGAGGTTATGAGCTGCCAGCAGACTACAGGGAGTTCCTCGCCCAAAGCCAGGGTGTGGTCGACACTTAAGTGCTACGGCCACAAGGGGAAATGTTTTTCTACGTGGTGCCGGTCGCAGAAGATTACCCCTCTGAGGGTCACCACCCCACAGATTCTTCCTTACTTGCTTTCCCTGGCAAAAGCTGGTCTGGCTCACACGTCCATCAAGGTACACCTGATGGCCATCTCACTTTACACCAGATCCCCAGGAAGATGCTTGTTTCAGTTATGTTATGTTATTCAGATTTATAAGGCGCCAAAGCCCATAAGCATCCAGTCCCACAGACTCATCGAGGAGTTTCTCAATGGGCTTCTTTTGACCTTTTCCACCGGTGAAGGTGCCTGCCCCGGCATGGGAACTCCGCATAGTCCTGACGAGACTCGTGGGGCCACCTTTCGAAACTATGCATCAGGCCCCACTCAAGTTTCTCTCATGGAAGATGGCATTCCTTGTGGCCATCACCTCAGCCAGACGAGTGGGTGAGATACAAGCCCTGTCCTGCAAGCAGCCGTATCTGACTTTCCACAAATCAAGGGTGGTGCTGTGTACGCACCCCACTTTCATGCCCAAGGTCCCATCTGAATTCCACCTCAACGAGCCTTTGATGTTGCCTATTTTCTTCCCGAAACGTTTGTCGCCGGCAGCAAGGATTGTGCATTCGCTGGACGTTGCTTGTGCCTTCAAGTTCTACGTGGCACACACAAAGAGTTTTCGGAAGACTTCTCAATTGTTTGTGAACTTTGGACCTGTGAATCATGGGAAGGCCTTGTCCAAGGCTTCCATCTCAAGATGGCTCTCTGGCTGCATCATGCACGGTCATCGGCTGGCTAACCGGCCTCTGACGATCCACCTGAGAGCCCACTCCACCAGAGCAATCGCTGTGATGTCGGCGTTCCTTTCTGGTGTGCCCCTGCTCAATATCTGCAGGGCTGCAACGTGAAGGTCCACACATACCTTCACAAGGTTCTACTGCGTCGACAGGGATTCCAGAGAGGAGTCCAGAGTCGGCCAGGCAGTGCTACGCAACCTGCTTGCTTGAGGTGAGCCTGTTCCAGAGCTAAGTGTTAATTGCTTCTGTTGAGCCTTGACAACTCCTGTGGTTGTGTAATGTGTACTGCTGTGTATTCGTTATTCATGAGCATGTGAATCCATGCCAGACCCCATGCTGGAGAAGGTTTAAGTTACTTACCTATAACTATTGTTCTCCAGTATGCGTCTGGCATGGATTCACATGCAATCCCTGCCTCTAGCCCCTCCATGGCTCTTCTTGGTCATACTACCACTTTACGTGCTTACCAAATCTGAAGATGGCTGCCAGAAGCAGGGATTAAGGAGAGGACTGTAATTTGATGGGGGCAGTATGACCCAGAGGACAGTGATTGGCTTAGAGGAGAAATACAGTTTTAAAGTGAAAGTGAAACTGTTTTTTTTCTTTTACCGAGGATTCCCAGCCCGATGACTGGGAATGTTCATGAGCATGTGAATCCATGCCAGACCCATGCTGGAGAACAAAAGTTACATGTAAGTAATTTATACCGTTTTGAGGGATTATGATGTAATTATTGGGACAACATCCGTGATTGGACGGCAGAGAATCAGGATGAAATGGAAGAATAAAGTGAGTCAGAGAAGGAAGAAAAGGCAAAAAAGATCTGTGTATCGTTAGCATAAAAGTGTGAGTAGAGCTGTAAGGAACTCATGGTGGCAACAGTAAAGACAGACACAAGTGATCACAGTTCAAGGGTGTTTATTACACTGTATATGTAGGTTGGAAAAGCACCTAATCCAAACCTAAATCTAAGAAGGAAGCAAGCTTCGACCGTCAAGCAATAATAAGGCCGTCCGAGTGGCGTCTTGTCAAATAAAAGGGCCTATACTAAATAACCGTTTGCCATTCCTTGGGCTAAATACAAAAAGAAGTGTGGGGTAATGTCACGTTTCACCCTCTGTACATCGCCACAGCTGCTGAACCCAACAAAGGTGTAGTGCTCTCAACTAATTAATTTACCGGCTGAGTTTGGGACACACAAGGGGAATGGGAGAAGTGGATAAAATAAAAACTCAGACACTGGATCTTCAACTTTGTCCTGGTATATGCATGAATGAGATAATAATATTTAATGTACGTTTTCCCTTTCTATGCCTTTCTCATCTTACCCTCCCCAACCTTGAGATAAACACATACCTGAAAACTCCTCTGCTACAGCATAGAGGATTTAACTCTTCTTTGGAACCTGAACTTCGTCCGCTGAAGGAAAGAATCTCTAACTCCCACTGGAGACTGTAAAACCTTTGTTTCCTAAGACTGTTCATGAAATCCTACACACTCACTAAAACTTTAGATAACTGCCTGCATTTCTATTATTTGTATTTCTTAAAAAAGCTACCTCCTTCTAACTTATAAGTAGTGAATCATAGTACTCAGTGTAGTTCATAAGGCTTCTCTGAGTGGGTCTAATCGACTCCTAACCCCTGTGTAACCTAATCTTTAGGTGTGCATAATTCCTAGAGATCGTGTGTGTAAGCTCTTAATTATTGAACTAATTGTATTCAGTTGACTTTGACTTTTTTTTTATTTGGGATGAATGCATAACGTACTTTTTAAATATTCTGCAGTCAGGGAAATGATTTTGCTGTGCTTAAGTCTGCGCTAAACGTGCAAAATCAAAGGAAAATTTAGTTGCACTCTTATGAGCGGGCTCACAGTTCATAAATCACGGGAAGCTTTCTGGCGAGAAGTTTTTATGCTTTCCCAAAGTCACTGTGCTCTTCAAACACGAAGGATTAAATGCTGGCGTTGAAATACACACATGCGCGCCTCTCACGTTCAGTTTGTTGACAGCAGGGATCCCTGGACAAGCATCTGTTCTCTCACCTCTCGGGTCGCGCCAGCAAATGGATCTCTGTCACTTTTCCTCCCCTCCATTTCCCTTCAGTAATAATCGACCCAGCCTGGAATTTCTTCTCGTCCCTCAATACAGCGAACGCTGAATGCAATGCAATCTAGCAACGTAATGAAAGGTTGTGTTACTATGCAGACTAAATTCATCATCTTAAGCAAACTAAACAAGTGCGCGCACAGCAAGTCAACTCAAAGTTCACTGTTTAAACTCTGAACTATTGACCAAACACCGATTTAAACAAGGATTCTGACTAAAGTCTGAATTAAATACTAAATATATTTTTTAACTTAGCTTTCATGTAGATTCACTTCAGTGTTCTCTTCCTTTTCTGCAGTAACATTGTCTTCCTTTTCTTTTAACTTCTTCCTGAATAAATAAGGTAACTACTAAGATAACCTGGGCCTGAAACCCTGGACAAAAATAAACATGACCTGCTTCAATGAAATCTCTAATGAAAGGCAGTTTCGAATGTTCAGCTGTGCACTTTGTCCTTCCATCCACCAATCGTGAACTCTGTTCTTTACCTCCATCTTGGCTAGGGAACCCACCAACACTCAGAATTGCAGTAGTCCATGCCCAAACCAAACTAGAGGAAACCTACAGGAATGAATTAAAACAATGAGTTACCTGTTGCATGTAAATATCTATTGTGCATGTAATCTTTCAGGGAACCTGACATAATGTTCTTAAGAAAGAAGGAGGCCTTCACAAATAATACGTCAGGATACGGTAGTCTGGGTCTTCCTTCCCCATGTTTTAAGCACAGGACAAGGTAGGATTCTGTAGCACAGCTCACAATCGAGCTTTCCCAGCACGAGCCAACAATTCCGCTCTCAGCAATCGGGGCCTTCTGTGTTTGTCTCTTTTCTACAGAAAATCTCTTGCCTCTGTGGACCTGATCTGTTTCAAAATAATAAACAAAAGATCCTTTCTGAGTATACGATGAGTGATACCTTTTCACCCGTGGGTCCCCCTCTTCCAGGCTCAGACCCTTCTCGAATGTTAGCTTCCCTCATCGGGCTCACGACTGCTTTCAACACAATTTCATCTGTGTCATTCACAAATCTTAATGTCTTTTTAAAGAGTTCACTGTGGACATCCCTCTACCTGATTCACTCTTTTCAATACACTGTATATCCGGACTTTAGACTTCACCCCCTGTTTATCGGCATCCCTCCTTTAGGTTCATTCTTGCCAACTTTGTCAATCGCACATTTTCTCAATCAGTTCTTACGATGCAGGATTCACTTCCCTTAGCTTCACAATCATCTGTTGATCAAAGACTTTCAACTGTACAGAGGATTTTATTGGACCCCTGTATGACCACTTTGTCCTCTTTCTCGCCTTTCCCAAGGCCTTCCTATAACCGTAGTTTCAACAATCGGGTAATCAGCCAGAGTTTCCTGAGTGAGCACCAACGTGGTGCCTGACTCCTCTGTTGCTGGTTTCCCCCTTCGGGTATTAACAGTTCTTTGTACATTCACAGTTCAATTAGCCGTTTGCTTTTTTCGCTCAACACAGTTCAGTTTCTTATCGGCTCTCCCCTCGACACACCAGCTGTGATGAACCACTTGGCTTTTCTTCTCTCTGGAGTGTCAAGGTTGGTACCACGGAGACAAGAGTCTCTCCCCAGCTTGGTTATTAGCAGAGGAGGGCACTGTGTACCGTTGACATCTGCTGCAACACCTGTTGGCTATTGTTTGCGGTCTTAAGATTCCTTCTGCAGAGAGTTAACAGGTCTTGGTCGGAAAGGGCAAGGTCGCTTCTCTCCTTGTTACCCTCTCGGTTCGCGCCGTCTTTCTCCTCCTCTTGAACTGCCGTGCTCAGTAAGCTCCCTCGTTTTGCGGTATGCCTTGTTCGTATTGTGCTCTCATGCTGCACCTTTTACCCCTTTAGGGAAAGGGTCGTCAGATGTGTGTAGTTCTGGTTAATTGCCTGACTTTGCCTGACCCTTGTGTTGGGACATGTCAGGTAAATGGCTCGGGTGTTATTCCGTCATCCTTTGTGATATGCGCAAGTGTTTGCGTCGGAAAAGGGGGGTAGAGTGTTTGAGTATCCTACGTGATAGATCGGAGAAAAGGTTTTATAAGAAGGGGGATACTGCCGCTCAACCGTACTTCCACACCCCGAGGACCCCCCATCCAGGTGATCCTCCCTCACTGGTCCACCCCAGGAACTGGATCCAATAGCGATGGCCGTGTTCTGTCTACCTTGATGACAGACTCCCGGGGACTAGTCAGGGAGACACCTTCAGGTTTCTCACAGAGCTTAACAGAGCCAATGAGAGAAAGAGGAATAGTATAGAGAAGAGCCACGGGCCAAGTACTGAACCTTGCAGAACATGGTCCTATCATGATATTTTGCATTTCAGTAAAGTGCATTTGATTATTTGTCTGTGAATGAAGTCGCCCAGCTCACAGATCTCTATATGTGAAACATGTATATTTCTTTCAATTTAGAACAGGGCCTTGGTAATACCCTTGTCAGCTGACCTGTGATGGGTTTGGGTGGGCTTGTGGGGATTGTCTTTAAGTGACTTATGTAATCCATGGAGTACTCTTCTGCAAGCGGGAGTTTCTAAAGGATTCCTTCATCCCACTGATTCCTCATCTATGATACTGGGATCCCAGTGCAGCAGTTCTTAAACCTTTCCACAACCAGGCGGCACAGCGCGGCTCTATGTGCTCTGCTCAACTCCCCACGCAGGACATGACGTGGGGGCCAATATATATTGAGACACCGTGACCTTAGTTCTTTTTTTCGGTGCACTCTGAACACTTTGGGAACAAGCTAGTTCACATTTGGCAAATAATGCTCAAACCTGCAAAAGAAGACTCTTCCGTCAAGCCCTGTATGGATTGCAGCCAGCAGTTGTCAGTATCTAACCCCTACATGATTTGTTTGTACCTTCAAGGAAAGAAATACAACACCCACGACTGTGGGTTGTGCCACTCCATGCATTCTAAGGTCCTGTGGGATCGGGCGGCTAAACTATTTACATTTTTCCCACAAAGCAAAAGGTAGTCAAGAGCTTTTTATGGTATCAGCCACACTTTCTTCTTGATGAGATTCAACATTACGTCCCCTCCAATTCCCCAAGTTCTTAGTCTGCTTCTCTTCCAGTTTTCAGTTGAAAAAGAATGAGCGTTTCTGCTTTCTCCGATATTGATCCTCAACTTTGGTACTCCCTTACCTTTTGGTCTGCTGAGAACCCACTCGTATTCATGAAAGCTCTCATGTCTTGGCTATTTCATGCTCCGATTAGAATTCTAGATAATCATAGCCCCCATTCTTCTGCATCCATTTCTAGCAACTTGAGACGCTGGGGAAGTGTGTGATCTGCAATTCCATATCCAAATTATCTTTAGGATACATTTTAGGCCAGGATGGTGGGTCTGCATTGTCTGTGCAGACTGAAACCAAATGGAACACAGAGATTGGTGACTGGAAACAAAATGGCACCTGGCTACACTGTATGTTCTCTTCGGGGAGGTCTACTCTCGCAGTCTTTTGTGCTAGTAAAACTGGAGCGCCTTGCTTCTGTTTTATGGGCCATAGGCTATCACCTCAAATCTGTCTAAAAGCATGCTCCTCCAACAGGTCTTCTAGTTGTATACCCCTTACTGGCCAACCAGCAATATCAACCTTTCCCATGCAGTTTTATATATCTGTTAAAAACCAATGCATGTGTACTGTTTAGATATGCCCACTTTAAGCACCCGTTGGCGAGCCGCCACCCATTCAGAATGCTAGGAACATGAGCTGTAGCCAGAAGTATAAACCTGCATTTGGCGCCCCACCATAGTCCACCACCTTTTTTTGCCACTTGTCCCTGCAGGCCCATCCTCTCCCCATCCCAGTTTCACTCAGTCTCCCGCTCCTCCCACTGACCTGCCTCCCTCCCTTGTGCACCTTTTTACTTTCTTACTGTCCCTGCAGGTGTTCTTCTCTTTATTGCCTCTAGGTAGCCGCACTAGAAATAGAAAAGTGACTTGCAAATGCCCTTTCCTATTTCTGTAAGTGGCCATATTAGGGGATAAATTATTCCCCCCACACAGAGAAAACCCGGGTGCTAATTGAGTTAAATAACTTGTGGTGGGGTGGGATTGGCCAGTAGCAGCCCCCAACTCTCCCCAAGGCCCTCTCTTTGCTCGAGCTTACGAGGGCTGGCTGACCGTTATACATTAGTCAACAAATTCTGCTATCCATAAATACGTTTGCACTGTTTTGTTGCACTGTTTATTTTATACGTATTATTGAATTCCTGCAATCCTCCTCTTAGCATATGAGTACATGCAAATATCCAAAAATGAATAGGTCCTAGACACGACGTAGGTTATAGCTATGTATAACTATGCAGTTGCTAAATATTATTTCGAAAGGATTGTGTCCTCCGACTTATTCCACATCTATGACAGTAATCACTGCAGCTGTGCTGCTTTCGGAAAACTTTTTAGGCGTCCGTCATCAATGATGTCGATACGCTCCCTCGAGGACCTCCTCCGACGGCCGACATCACCAGATGTTATATGTAGAATGCACAACGCCTGTAGCCTCCGTTTTTTTCTGCGAATGTGTTCGCTTCGGAATCTCAGCGCGCCTCAGTTCTTCTGTTGAATCGGTTCTTTGTACTTGGTTGTTTGTGAAATATGTCTTCGTCTTCTACCCCGCGGTCGTGTTTCAAGAAGTGTCGGGACTGCGGTTCCAAGATGTCGCTTACGGACCCGCACGATGTCTGCCTGTGGTTTCTCGGCGGGACCATGCTACCGATGACTGCGATGAATGCCAGTGTTTGACGTCGAAGGCCTTGCTGGAGCGGAAGAAGAAGTTGTCTGTAGGTAGGGATTCCAAACCCCGTAAGTCGAAATCTGCTGGGCTTTCGACCAATGATTCGAGGGGCGACTATCTGCGTTGGCGTAAGCCCAGGGGGTCTCGGTCCCGGAGTGGTTCCCGCCATCCCTCTGCCTCTTCTATGCACTTGCGGAAGCGCCATCACTGGTCGCCAGACGGCAGTAGCTTGTCCCAACAAGCATTCATCTCTGGCAGAATGGGACGCATTTCGTAAGGAGATGATGGCGATTTTCGAATCGTAGGTCTCCGTTCCGTCGGCGCCTTCGAGAGAAGCCGGCAAGGAAAGCGCTAGGGCCACTGCTCGCATGCCTTCGGGCGGTCGGCGCGATCATGGAGAGACGTCGAGGTCCCGATCGGACAAGGTAGATCGCTCTAGCCATACCCGCTCCAGGTCCCGGTCCTCAACGCCATCAAGACCGTTGGAGCCTTTGAGGCCTTCTAAGAAGGCATCGACGCTGATGGCGCCGAGGCCGTCTAAGGACACGCTCAGGGCTCTGGCCTCAAAGCCGTTGTCGAAGTTATCGGTGCCTCGCTCAACGTCGACGCCACTTCCGTTGACGCCCTCGCCGCCTTTGTGGAGGCTTTACCGGAGGTACCCCAGAGGACTGTGGAAACTCAGAAGAAGGCCCTGAGTAAATCAGTGAGGCCTGTGTTTGAGCCTTTTTCTGTGCCCTCATCCAGGGATTTATTTCAGCCTTTGGTTATATCTCAGAGGTGGATGAAGGGTCAGAGGGGCTTGTTCCTCATGAGGTTCCTGGCAAACTGTTGTCTGGTCATAGCCAGATGGAAGACCTCTGTCAATCCTTGCATGACGCCAGTGGTCTGGACACCTCCGCGGAGGTTGGGTTTGGCAGGCCTGAGCCTGGTACACATACTGAGTCTTCGTACAGGCGTCTCATGTCGAGGGTGATGGAGTACTAGGGGTGGTCTGCTCCACCTGTGGATTTTCTGCAGGATGACCTGACAGATATTTTGGACCAAGGTCCACCCACTGACCCAGTGCTGCCATTTCATATGGCCTTACAAGGAAGGGTGGCGGCGGCTTGGACTGCTCCGGAGAGTCTCCCGGCAGTGAATAAGTCGCTACTGAAAAAATACCGTCCAGCCAGTGGCGACCCCGGCTACTTGTCTGCGCACCCCACACCAGAGAGTTTGGTGGTGCAGGCGGCTACGGCCCCAGCAAAGCAGGCTGCGTACCCTACCATCCCTCCGGATAGGCACGACAAGTGCTTTGACGGTTGGGCGAAGAAAGTGTTTTCATCTGGGGATGTGGCTTTAAAGGCAGCCAACTCCGTTTGTGCCTTGGCAAGATTAACTCGCACTCTGTGGAATTGTGTATCTTTGGCGGCTGAACATATTCCCGAAGGGGAGGAATGGGATGGTTTTCTTGCCCTTGTTCAGGATGGCAAGGATGCCATGTGCGAGTTAGTTCAGTCGGGTCTGGACGTGGCAGACTGTGTCAGCTGGTCCATGGCGGCAAGCACCGCGATGCGCTGGTTTGCGTGGTTGCGGAAGTCGTGGTTTTCTCCTGATGTACAGTCCCGGCTTCTCAACATGCCCTTTGATGGTCACAATCTTTTTGGCAGCAATGCTGACGAGAGCCTTGAGAGGTTGCAGACCTCCAAAGCTGCAGCGAAGTCGTTGAGCGCTGCAGTACGTCAACCTCTACCTTTCGATACTACTCTTCCTTTGGTAGATCGCGGGGAGCTGCCAGTCAAAGGGGCCAACGTAGGAGTGCCAGAGGTGGAAAGCAAGGTACTTGAGGTGCCAAAGCCGCTTGGGCAGTTGCCTCTTTGCCCTCAGGCACTGCTGCAGCCGCTTCTGGTCAGTCATGAGGCCATGTCCCATGGTTCGCCGGTTGGGGGAAGGCTGGCGCAGTATCTTGTAGAATGGCATGCCATTACTTCAGATGTGTGGGTTCTGGAGATCATAGCCCACGGCTACTGTCTTCGCTTCTGGCAGAGGCCTCACGACAATCCACCGGGGAAGCTCTCTTTGAAGAGTCCGGATCTGCTCCTTGCGCAGAAAATCAAATCCCTGCTGGAGAAAGGCGCCATAAAACTGGTGCCTGTAGCAGAGAGGAACAGGGATGGTATTCCCCATATTTTTTGATCCCGAAAAAAGACGGGGGATTGAGACCCATCATGGACTTGCGTGGTTTGAACAAGCTCCTCAGGAAGGACGAGTTCAAGGTGGTTAGTCTCTCAAGTCCTCCAGGCTCTTCAACTTCAGGACTGGTTGGTGTTTCTCGACCTCAAGGATGCTTACTTTCATGTGCCGATTTATCCCAAGCACAGGAAGTACCTGAGGTTCGCGGTTGGCGACTCGCATTTCAGTTTCGGGTCCTGCGGTTCGGATTGACCTCTGCCCCAAGGGTCTTCACCAAGCTAATGGTGGTGGTGGTGGCAGCGTATCTGAGGAAAGGGGGGATTCATGTCTACCCCTACATGGACGATTGGTTGATCAGGGCGCGCCCCGCCCGAGCAAGTCCTGGATCATCTGTCAGTTACCTGCCACTCCCTTCACAAGCGGGGCTTCTCCCTCAACTTAAAGAAGTCCCACTTGACACCTACCAAGTGGTTCCAGTACATTGGAGCAGTGCTCGACACATCCCTGGGTCAGTGTTCGCCTCGCCAGGTGAGGGCTCATCACATTCTGCGGATGTTGGACAAGTTCCAACATGCCCAGAGTCTCCTGGCGTTCGAGTTCTTAAGGTTGCTCGGCCTCATGGCATTCTGCATTCTACTGGTGCCAGAGGCCATGCTGCGGATGAGATCTCTGCAGTGGGCTCTCAAGATGCAGTGGTCGCAGTCCTCCGGCAGGATGTCGGATTCCGTTCAGGTGCTGCCCTTGGTCGCCCAAGATCTTCTGTGGTGGGCCGTCAAAGGCAATCTGATGACGGGGGCTCCATTTTGGCTACACTGGCCGGAGGTAACGATCGTGACGGACGCATCCCTCACAGGATGGGGAGCTCATGCCAACGAGTTGATAGTCAGCGTTTGTTGGTCTCCGTCGGAGTCCAGACTCCATATCAATCTGTTGGAGCTGAGGGTCGTCAGGCTAGCCCTGAAGGCCTTTCTGCCTTCTGTGCAGGGGAAGAGTGTCCTGATTATGACGGACAATACAGTGGCCATGCACTACCTCAACAAATGTGGAGGGGCAGGGTCTCTCGCACTGTGCAGAGAGGCGATGCAGCTCTGGTTCTGGGCCATCCAGCAGGAAATTAAGATCTCGGCAGATCATCTGGCCGGAGACGGAAACGCGGCGGCGGACGCTCTGAGCAGGTAGAGCACGGTCTCTCACGAGTGGGAGCTGGCTCAGGAAATTCTTTTGGAGATCTTCACCCTTTGGGGGCCACCACAAGTGGATCTCTTCACCCCAGTGTCAACCGGAAGTGCGTAAGATTCTGCTCGCAGGAAGGAGGAGCCTTAGGGGATGCGTTCTTAGTGGAGTGGTCCTTCCCACTGCTGTATGCGTTTCCTCCAGTCCCCATCATTCCGCAAGTGTTGCAGAGGTTACGGAGGTTCGGTTCCTGAATGATCCTCATTGCTCCAGCATGGGCCAGGAGAGCGTGGTACACGGACCTTCTCGACATGTCCATCTGCCCTCCGCGCCGTCTTCCCTACCGAGACAATCTCTCTCACGGAGGGGGGTCAGGTTCTCCATCCAGAGGTCAAGTCTCTCAGCCTTCATGCTTGGTATCTGAAAGATTGAGGTATAAGGATTGGGTCCTCTCTGAAGACATGATGAAGGTGTTGCTTTCGGCCAGAAGGCCCGCAACAAAGTCCCTGTATCGTTGCCGTTGGAGAAAGTTCTGCAACTGGTGCCGGGTAAAGAATGTGGATCCTTTTTCATGTGCCATTCCTGTGGTTCTGTCTTTTTTGCTTTCGTTAGCCCACAAGGGCCTGCAAGTGGGTACCATAAGGGTTACCTGGTGGCGCTGTCCATATTTAAGTGCTCGTCTGAGGAGTGTTCTTATTTTAAGATTCCTTTGATTTCTCGGTTTCTAAAAGGGCTGACTAATGTGTTTCCACCGTCACCTTTCCAGGTGCCAGGATGGGATTTGAACTTAGTTCTAAAGTTCCGAATAGGAGCTCCGTTTGAGCCCTTACATTCTTGTCCATTGAGACTGTTGTCCTTTAAGACTGTATTTTTAGTTGCGGTTACTTCCGCTTGCATAGTTAGCGAGTTGCAGGCACTTTCCGCCAAGCCATCTTTCACGGTGTTCCATAAGGACAGGGTTGTCCTGAGGGTTCGGCCTTCTTTTCTTCCGAAGGTGGTGTCGGAATTTCATTTGAGCCCGAAGGTAATTCTTCCGGCGTTTTATCCTCCTCCGCATCCTGGTAAGGAAGAGGAGAGGCTCCATAGGTTGGATCCGAGGAGAGTTTTAAGTTTCTACATCTCACGGATGTCCCGGGTCAGAGTTGATGATCAGCTCTTTGTTGAATTCGCTGTAAGGCGTTTAGGTCAAACTGTTTCTAACCAGATCTTGTCCCGTTGGATCATCTTGACAATCTCTGAATGCTACCGTCTGGCGGGTAAGGACCCTCCGGTACACTTACGGGCCCATTCTACTAGGGGTGTGACTGCCTTTACTGCTCTGCAGAGGGGTGTTCCCATTCGTAATATCTGTGAAGCAGCCACATGGGCCTCTGTCCATGCTTTTGTAAAACACTACTCTCTGGATTCTATCCATGGGCAAGATTTGGCCTTTGGTAAGGCGATCCTCTATTCTGCAATTTGATTGGGCATTCTAAAATTCTAAATTCTTTTCCCACCTCCATACGTTGGTACTGCTTTGGGAGTCTGTCATAGATGTGGAATATGTCGGAGGACACAATCCCTTCGAAGAACAAGTTACTTTCTTACCTGGTAACGTTCTTTCGATGGGATGTTCCTCCGACGTACTCCACATCGCACCCTCCCAGCCTGTCCCTCTACAGAGTTTCTCATGCGATTGCAGCTTACGTTTCTGCAAGTCTTTCTGTAGTCATACTGGCAGAAGATTGGTGCCACACGTTCTGGGAAAAAATGACAACTGAGGCTACGGGCGTCTTGCGTCCTACATATAACACCTGGTGACGTCTGTCGTCGGAGGAAATCCTCGAGGGAGCGTATCGACGTCATCGACGCAGGACGCCTACGCCGAAAAAGTTTTCTGAAGCAGCACAGCTGTGGTGATTACTGTCATAGATGTGGAATACGTCGGTGGAACATCCCATCGAAAGAACATTACCAGTTAAGAAAGTAACTTGTTCATCTGTCTGCTAAACCAATGTCAAATTAGTGTGTGCTTGCTGTAAATGGGCATACGTCCATTTTTAATGTACCCTTGTTGCTAAAGTGTAGGTTGTCTTTATGTATGTTTTGCTACAAAGTATTGCTTTGTATCTTAGGAGTGTGGCCTGAAGGATCAGATGGAACAGATATCAATGCGGTAATACGATCCCACAACCGGAAGATGATAGCAGTTGCTGACGATTTCTGCAAGGTCCACCTATTTCAGTACCCATGCTCGAAACCAAAGGTAAAGCCGACATTAAACTGAAGACTTGAGACTTAATCTCCAGAAGGATATATACCCTAACTCTGCAAGTTCCAAGTCCATGGTTTTCTCATGGATGGCATGTGGGCATGTTCAGTCTTTTTGTTCATATATGTGTTTTTTGTGTATTTGTAGACCTGCTGCAGGCCGTCACTCGATCATCCAACACAACCTATTTCAGGAATACCAGTCTGGCTTCCAACTTCAATGGACCACAACCGTATACCGTAGGTGCTCGGCTGTGGCTCTCCGGGGCCAAGACCCCTTGATATTCCACATTGTGCCATCGTACAGCACTAGTCCTTCAGAGCAAACTCCATCTTCCACGGCACCACTGGCACCAAGGCTTCTCATGAATACACTCTGTTCCCTATGGGAGCTTTCATGTCAAAGATGGTGAGACCTATTTTACAAGAAGGGTGATTCCATCCCTTTTGGGCTCAAGCCCTTATTCCCTAGAGAAGCCAGGTATTTCCCTTAAGAGTTTTATGTGGCAGATGGTGAATTGATGGACCTTGCCTTTAATTTATAAGAGGCTAGTGGACTGGACAAGTCTTTGGAGCAAGACATTTTGCCTGCGCCAATCACAGGCAAACTTCGGGCTTCTTTCCAACGCCTAATAGCCAAGAATAGACTTTAGATCCATCAGTCCCTTTCAGACCAAATGTCTAATTCTAATGACAGACATTCTAGATGAAGGCCTGCAGAGGGTGACCGAACTACCCGTCAGCCCGCCAGTAGAGGCCCCGGTACTAGAGTTGTGGAAAACCAGCTCCGGTCCTTGTTAGGAAAACATTTTTTTTGCTGCTTTCCCTCCATAGACATCAATTGAACAGCCATCTTTTTGCTATTGTTTTGCACCTGTTCTTGTTTCTGGAGGCCATAGAAGACTTTTTACCTTAACTGGCCTTGCTCAGCTTATCTCGTCTGGGGGCACTGCTAAGTGTTTATAGGTATCAGTGCCGGAGAAATCAGTTCTCTGTAGTAAAATTTGCGGTTTATTTTGCCCTGCACACCCACTTTCTGTGAAGTGTGGTAGGGACTACTTGTATCCCCGTAGCATAGTTATTTGTAACTTTTTGGTTGTAAATATGATATGCCGAGGATGGGCTAGTGGCAGCAGAGATTATTTCACTGTTTTCTTTTTATTATGTTCTTGTGCATTTTTGCATTTTACTGCATCATGCCATTTAAGGTGTTATATACTCTAAAACACCTTTCATATGGCTAACTTGTACTTTGTACTCCTGCCTGCCCTCCCAGGGCTGGATTTTCCATATATGGTAAGCCATTGCAACGGGAAAGCTCCAGCTTCCATGGGTAAAGTGGCGATTCCTGTGTGTGACAGGATGGGGGGGGTCGGGACTGTCTGGGCCCGGTCCACATCCAGGCCAAGGTTTGTCTGTTGCTGGGCCAATGTGTTGGCCTGCCAGCCTCTGCCAATATGAATGTGGCATATCCTCGCCATTGGTGGACTTAGCAGCGACTCCATCTCGAATCCTGGATAAAAGGGGGCCTGCACCCATTCAGCAGATCGTCATTGGAGCCAAGACCTCTATAAAGAGGAGCATCCTGCTGAGGACCCGCAACTCATAGGAAGCCAGCCAGCAGCTACTCCTCACTTATGACGCCCAGTGGGGACAAACACTGTCTTGTGGTCTCGTGCAGAAGGGATATAACCTATCAGTTCGGGATGGACTGCCCATTTTGTGGTGGGACCAAGCCTGATTTGCATATGTCTTTCCCCTTATGTAAGGACTTTGTAGGCTGAAGAATGATGGTCTGGAGGGCTGCCCAGAGCAATGCCAGAGGTTAAGATTCATTCCAAACCTTACAGCCATCGCCTACTTTGTTTTGCATTCTTCAACTGTGCCAGCGAAGCCCTGCTCCTTTGCAGATCTCTGGAAGGCCTTCACTGGTGCTTTCACCCCTGGACCAGTGGAACCAGTCACAACCCCTGCTTTTGAGGATCCTGACTTCGGAAACCTTTGGAAGGATCCCGGAACTAAGCTGTGGGCTGACCAGCTTCAAATTGGCTGCATCTCTCATCTAGTTGAGCTTTGGGACTCCACAGATCCTCCACTTACAAAGCAAGAAGCATCCTCCTGCAGTAGCAGCTCTCCACCACGAAGAGGGACCTAGTAGGATCAGTTTCTTTGTTTCCACCAAGAGGGACAACTTCCGCCATTTCTTTGGAGTGGTCATCGCTGATCTCTGGCTGCATTGTGTCTTTAGGGTCCTCTGAGGTACTCGCTGGAGTGATGGTCCTTTCTTCAGTCCAGTAAAGGTGTCTAGAGCCGATCCATCAGAGCACAGAACTGTGAACAAGTCGGACCCAAAAATCTGATGCCGAATGTTACCTGTGCACTTGAGCCTCCTGGACCTCTTCTAACTGAACCAAGATGTTAGGAAAGATGGCCCAAGCGATTTCAGGAGCTACTGAAGTGGTCCGCAAGTGAATCTAAGTACAGGGTTGAGTAAGCATAGATATGCTCACCCTGCCCAATCTTCATAGGGTACAACAGTCCTTGCCCTACCTCTCCCTCCTGTGAAGGCTGGTATTCTGGTCAAGTTCCTACTCTGGGCATCCCCTAATGTGGTTGGATTGGGAGAGGGCCAAGGAGAGGGCCAGCTAAGAAATGTTTTTTTTTAAATATTTCTCTAACTTTGGGACATGTAATAACTGCCTGTTGTCCAACTCTTATTCAGATTCTTCAAAAGACTTCTAGCATTCTAAACTTCATTGGTACCTTATTCTAGAGTACGTGGCCCTATCCTTTCTAGCTAGGCAAAGACTTTTTAAGATGTGTAGTGCGTTAGTTTATAAGGCGTTTTATGATCTTTCTAATTACTTGATTTTCAACATATTGATGGTTAATTACCTGGTTCTTTATAGTCACTTGATTTAGTACACTACAGTATTGTGAAACTGTTTTAATTATTTTCTAAAAGTTAGGTATTTTTGCTCAAGGTGAATGTTTATGTATTTGTAGTAAATGTCTTAGTGTATTCTACTTACCTGTGGTTTTAATTACTAAGAATGTGTCTACGGCCTAAATATATAACAGTATTTTTACAGCTTGTACCTAACTTGTATTATCAAGAGTGCTCTGTGTGTGCTAAACTGAGCCATTTACCACTCTCATACTTCCTAGGTCAAAGCCTTGCTGCTCAGTTTCACTACCCAGATAATGTTTGGCTAGATATTTGTTTCTTTCTCTTTTCACCAGGGCGGCCACTCAGAATCTGCCCACATTGTTGATTCTGAAAATCCATCTTAACAATAGGTGATAGTGGTGGTGTAAGGTAATTGGTACTCTGTGAAGGCTTGCCAAACTCTTAAATGTAACAAGCTAAGGCCTGTAAAGTACTATAGCTGCTACAATTATGGAAACATACACTGTTGAAAGCTTATCTATTATGTGAGACATGCATGGTATCAAGAGACGACACAGGCAAGTGAAACTGTTTGAAAACCTGTATTCTCCATGGTCAGGATAGTTTAATGCATAACTTGCCTTAGATCAAAAATTGGAATATTCCCTAACGGAAATAAATCTAAGGGAAGTCTAAGTCTCTCAGTCCATACTGCCTGTGTCAAAACCTATGCGTGTCCCCACTTCTAAAGAATAATAGGGTGAATGGGATTTGGTCAACTCAATAGTGTTCAAAATAAAGTTAATGTGACAGTGTAGCCTTTCTGCAGCTTCTTTCCCCAAGATTAAGGCACTCGGGATCATATAGTTCCAGAGAACTCTTAGGTTTCACTTGGCAAAGAAAAGTTAACTTGGCACAATGTTCACCCAGCAATAAGTTCACTTGGCAAAAGAAGTTCACAGTACCTTTTCCTGGTAAGTTATTTAGGCTTCTCCGGGTCTCCTTTCCGTGAACCCAGAAGCCCTTTAGATCATGCAGCTCTTTGCTTTCAATTAGGCTCCCCTGGTCATGGTGCAGTTGTTCGACAGCACAGTCCACCCATTACAGGTTACGCAACCAGGTCCTTTATCCTTAATAGAGTTCTCTTTACCTTATACTGGGCTCTCTGGGGCCAACCTGGTTCAATCTCCTGCCTGGTGACCACCCCAATGCTTTTCCAACACTCATTGCTTATTCTCGGGTCTCTGCGGCCAACCTGGATCAATCTCCTGCCTGGTGGTCACCCTGATGATTATTCTGGGGTCTCTGCAGCCAGCCTTGATCAGCAATCTCCTGCCTGATGGCCACCCAATGCTTTTCCAACACACTTTGTTGTCAACACTTTTCTATCAGTTTTGGGAATTTTGCTTCACTTAATGTCTCGTACAGCTCCCCCTTTTTAGGATCTTTATTTTGCTCACTTTTCATGTCCGCGCACAGCTCTCCTCGATGCAGACACTTCCTTACTTTACACAGAGTCATTCGAGAACGTGTAATCATACACGCACCCGCTCTGCCACTATTTATCCTTGTAATTCCATTTGTCAATTTCACCTGCCACATCTCCAGTCTTACGTGTTGGGACTGCAACACCAATGTAACAAGGGATCAGCACGCCGCTCCCTTCTTTGGTCTTCTCTTCTTTGCTGGAAACGGGGGTTGTTAGCCATGCTTTTCCCGGATGCTTGCTCACACAGACCCTCGGTGTCTCAGCATCCCTGTTTCTCCCAGCTGGTCCTGGGTAGCCACGACTCCTCAGCTCTCCTCCCAACTCGCTCTCTTTGCTGATTGCTAGTGTTCCTTTTATACTCTCCTGAAGACTTGATAGGCTGCAGGTGGGCATGGTTGATTTCAATTGCCGAGCTCTGCCTGGCCTTGTTAGTGGGACATGTCCTATGAAGATGTTGATGTGCCTCTATCTGCATCTTCTTTGTCCTAGTACCATAGTGGTGTTTCTCATAGGAAATCTGTGCTCCTCTTGATTACCTCTTCTTTGTCACAGTACTTGAGTGATACTAGGGGAAAGAAGATTGTGTGTCTTAATACATCCTATGAAGGCTGAGGGGGGTTGGGTTTCACTGTCATCAAAGGAGGGGATACCATGTTTCACCCTCGGGTATTCCTTCCCCAATCCCCAAGGACCCTCTAGCCAGGTGATTCTCCTCTTTTGTCCACCCCCAGGTTTGGGATTCAGAAGCGATAGCCCTCCCCTGGCCACCTGAATAGAAGATCCCCAGAGAGTAGACAGGGAAAGACCCTTAGGTTTTTCACAATTCACAAAGGCGCTTTCTAAGTAAAATGTGTTCTGAAAAATGTTTGCCTACTTCTGGAACAATAAATGAATGAGTGCAGAGAGTTATAGAATACTAGACATACAGGGAAAGTGTTTTTCCTTTGTCTAATAATGCTGACACTGGTGCAGGACCCAGTGGTAGTCTGCCTATCAATGTTACTAACGATGACACTGCTTCAAATGATACTTCAGATCATTGAGGTTCCGCTAATGCAACTGTTTCTACTGCTAATACTGTTGATGCTGAAACTTTATTCAGGATTGAAAAGGAAAGGTTTAGAATCAAAGAGTTATATTTACAGTATACAATGGCTAAGGTTGAGTCTGATAAAGGACCGAAAGTGAATGGATTTCAAGCTGGTGCTTGCAAGACTGAATGGGGGTCGAAACTCCTCCATTGGGTCTGATTACGACTTTGGCTTCTCCTCTTATCCTAGGTTTACAAAGGATCTGCTTGATGTGTATTATTGAATGAATGACATCAAAGAATGGTTAACTGCTTTTGAACTTGCTTGTGAGGTGCAAGAAGTTGAGCGAGATAAATTGTGTGGTTGCTCGCAGGCATCCTCAGAGTAGGGTCAGTGCCATTATTGAGTGTCCAAAAGCTGTGACAGAAGATTTTTTACAAATTAAAACAGGCCCTATTCTTGAAGTTTGGGAAGACTTCTGCCCAATACTTGAAGAGGTTTAGAGACCACAAGAAGAAACAGAATGTCGCTTGGGTAATCTATGTTAAGGACTCTCTCAAGAACGTATGTGGGTGGGCTGAAGGCCATAAGGTATTTATTTATTCGTTTTTGTATAGCGCACAACAGCCCGGAGGCATCATGGCACTTGTTACAGGAAAGGAACTTAGTTACAGATCATACATTTTTACACTGTCAAATACATACAATGCAGGGACTTAGTTACAGACATGCCACTTTTTTTTTATTTGTTTATTGCATTCAAATTGTAAAACAATTTTTTAGCAAATACATTTTTTTACAATAACATTCGATTGTTAATTGTGACAAACAGAAAAGGAAAAGAGCGAAAAGGAGAAAAACAAGAAAAGGAGAGATAAAATAAAAGAGAAATTCACTGCATCGTAAACAGCCATAGATGAGAACTATTTAAACCAATCAACTAAATGTGCCAGAGTCAAAAGATAAGCACTCGAGTAATTGAACCAGGGCTATAACATACTTGATTTTTGCACCACCAATTAAGTGACCACCAAGATTGAGGGTCAGAAGCAATAAAATCAGAAAAATAAATGGCTAAAACAAAATGTGCGAAGCTGAAATGGGCCCGGTGCATTTTGTGACAATGTGAGCCAATGTTTCAGAAGCGACACTTCTTACTTTTCAATAATCCTCAAATAGCCTGGATCTCATGAGTCGAGTACAAGTTAAACCCGGGCTTGCAAAAAGTCTTACATTTTTGCCCGGAAAGTGTTTCAGATATGTGCGCACACTATTCAACTTCCAGTTGTCTAGGGGCAAATGCGTAACCAGTTGGCAGTTAGATCCCGCTTGCAGTGTTTGAATCCAATCAAACCTTTTCAATTTTTCTTTCACCCTGTTAGGGTTGGTCAAAAGTTGGTCGGGACGGCTACCAATAACGTCTAAGCAACTAATCATGTCCTGGAACCAGTATTGCAAAGATGGGTTATGTAGTTCTTTTGACTCGTCATAGATCAAGTCCAAGATTGGGAGTCTTGGGGAAGCGAGAATTTTTGCGAAACAAGGCCAGTCTGTCCAGATGACTGAACACCTCAATGGCGAGAGGCCCAGTTCTCGGCAAAGATTGGCAATCGGGGTGGATTGTGGGATCCCAATAACACGCTTCCAGAAGAGACCATCGAGACAAGACCAAAAACGATCTAAGATGGAAAACATGACATCAGCCCCGTAGACTTCTGTTGGAATGACCTTTGCTTTATAGAACTGGATAACTGGTAGAATGGAAAATCGTCCAAATTTCCGGTTTAAAGCACACGCCTGGGAGGTCAAGGTTTTCATTTTTCCTACCAGGTAAGACGGCATGGGGGCTTCCGGCTTGGAGTTACTTAGCAAAACCCCGAAATATTTGAAGGAGTCGACGGTCTCGATTTTTTTCACCTCCGACATGCCATGAGGGCCGAGTTTTACCTCTGGTAGATGTACCGAAGCTCATAGTTTTGGTCTTACATTTGTTAATTTCGAGCCCGTTCTGTCTGATGTAATTGTTAAGGGCATTGAGTTGCCGCTGAAAACCTACCAGCGTTTGGTCAATGAGTACTACGTTGTCAGCGTAGAGGAATCGAGAAAGATGGACCCCACCCACTTTTGGGGGGAATGATCTTACCAGGTGAAAAGCCTCAGGCATGTTTTCCAAGAAAAAATTGAAAAGTCCAGGCGCCATCGGGCACCCCTGTTTTACCCCTCGCAAAGTCTTGATTTCTTTAGACAAGTGTCCAGACTTATTTAGGTGGTGTGGGAGTGCATAGCCTTGATTGGCTCCAGTATACTCAGCGGGCAAGATTTTTTTCTCCATTTTGGACCAGAGAAGGCGTCTGTCTACTTGATCAAATGCCTATACAAGGTGCACAAATACCATATAGATCTTTGTTTTCTGACACCAAGCCCTTTATTTCAGGATTTGCAGCAGAAGGATGTTAACGGCCATTCTCAGGCCTTTCACGAATCCAGACTGGAATTGATCGTAGCTTTTGGTAGCCCTACACACCAAGCATTAAGGTTGTTCAGAAGAATTATACCAAACAGTTTGCCGATAACGTCCAGGAGGGCGATAGTTCCTTGGATCCAGCCGATCCACCTTCTTGTGGATCGGGACCACTATCGCCCTCCTCCATGTGCTCGGGATTTGATGAGTAGAAATTATCTGGTCGAATAAGGACACAATGAACTTCGCCCAGTCCTCCGGGTGCTCACGAAGCATAACATTTGTGAGGCCATCAGGACCAGGGGCACATGTCATTTTAAGCTTCATGATGCAGGCCACTATGTTGTGCGTGTTCAAAGTGAGAGACCAAGGGCCCTTGCTTGTGACAGGCTGGATCTCCTCCAAGACACCCATAGTTGGTGTATAAAGCTTAGAAAAGTGTCTGGTCCATGAGTCCCCATCGATGGAGTTAGATTGATCTGCCCTTGAAGAGGTGTCATTTGGTTTAATAGGGACCAGAAGACCTGATCATCTCTACTCGCCAGAGTTCTTAGCATAGTTTCAGCATCCCTCTGGTATCTTAAATGCTTAGATGAGCAGAGCCAGTTTTTGTCACCACGCTGAGCTGGTTTAGCATTCCTGAGTTGAGTTGGTTTTTATTGCCAACCGCCTCAGTTTTCGGACCCATCTTCTTTTCGCCACCAAAATAGGATTGAATGCATGGCGGCCAGTTTTAGTGGAGTAACCGCCAGGTGCAGGGCTACAGCAAAATACTTCCAGCAACAGGGAGTAATCAACCGTAGGAGTGTTTTTAGCAAACGAGGAGGAGAAAGCCCTAACTCCTGTCGCCGACATCCTCAAACGAAGGCCCTTATTGCAAGAGTCAACCACAATCTGCATGTAATCACGAGCTAACGGGCCAGAGGATTGCCATTCGGGGAGCAGAACATTGTGGTCACTCTGAGGGGTGTTTAATTGTCTGAAGACTGAGTACCAAAGGCAAAAAGTTAGAAGACACGTAGATGTAATCTAGGGTGGAGGAAAGACCCCTACTTTGCCAAGTGTGTTGAGGGGGCACGTCCCCTGTGGTGTTATCATTGAGGAGGTGCATAGTTCTAGAGCTCATCAGTGTGTTCCACTTGTCGCGTCTGGCAGTTTTCGGGTCGTCATGATTCCATAGTTGGGCCTGCTTAGACTGCACAAGGTCAGAGATATTTAGGTCTCCACAGATAATAAGGTATGTAAGCTCCTGGTTTATGTAAAAGTTATCCAATCTCAAAGCAATACAAGCTATGAATGAGTCATCAGAGATCGTTGCAGGGTGCCAATAAACGTTGATGACCTGGATTGTGGACCCGGCAGAGCTGTTGGAGGAGAGCAAACCAGAGTCCCATACAATCGTGTTTGCTTGTATATGGGGATTGGAGGATACTGAGTTCAGGAATTTCAGGGGCCCACCTGATTTTACCGCAGTGAGTAAGTCTGCAGATGGCTGACCCAAATCGCCCTTCACTGCCGGGACAGTAGACAAAACAAAACCGTCCAGGGTTGGCGGCTTTCTCAACCATGTCTCCTGGAGTTATTAGGTCGAAATCAGCTTGATTTAAGTTGCTAGTGCGAGTTAAATGATGGTACCCCCTAGTATTCCAGGAGATAAGTTTTAACCTGTCGACGTTAGTTGTTGACGAAGCATGCAACAATGCTTTGGTGAGATGTTTTGGACGACTGAGTTGCTAAGAGGAAGGGTGAGAAGCCAGGGTATTGGCCAGCCAAGACCAATCAGAAGGAGGCAAATTTGGTCTTTTGATGGCTTGTTGAACAGACACACTTCCCACCTCTCGAGACGTGGAGTCACGCTTGAAGGTCATGTTCAGTTTTGTGACTGGGCCAGACGGGACCCTGCCGATATTCAACGGGTCCAGAAACAGAGGAAAAGTTTGGGGGAATGTTAGTCCATTGTCCTCCACGTGTTTCCCCTGTCAGAAGTAGCAGTTTGATGACCTGTTTGAAGGGAGACTTCTTAAGCAGTACAACAAGACAGATCAAAACCTAACAGTAGCAAGCTTTCTGTAGAGTCCTGCAGCATGATTTTAATTACTGGTGACAACAGGTGGAGAAACGCAGAGGCCATCCGTTGCTTGTCGTAGAATTCTCTAAGGTCGAAGTCAGAAGAGCGTAACAAATGCAAGTTTAGAATAGAGTGGAGCAATTCCAAAATCATTTGACGATTTAAGATAAAAGAGGTGTTTTTGTCCAAGACCCTTTCCAGTTTCAGTGATCGGTTGGACGGGTTAACTCGTTTTTGTGAAGGTTTGTTTATAGTCCCCCAGATGTTTCTAGGAACGTTCCTTTTGCCAACCTCCTCTCTGTGCTTGGGTTAATCAGCGCGGTTTATAGTTGTGGAGTGAATAGCGGAAAGGGCACTGGCCGCTGATATTCTTGCCGCCACGGGGGCCTGCTGGCTAAATCGTTTCCATTTGTCACTCATGCATTCGGACCCACGAGAAGTTTGTGATTCTTGCTTGTCCGGTTAGGGCATTGTCTTGGTTCCAAAGTTTGACTCCACTCGGACAGGGGGCACTAAAATCGGGACATCCTCCGAGTTGTCTTCAGTCGAGTAGGTTGAGAGGTTCAACAAGGACTGGGAGATGGGGCTGGTGTCATGCAGGCGCGTTGAAGGCCCTGAGAGGGCGCCACACCTCTCTGAGTCACCATCCACCCGAGGGCCCCCATTAGGTGCTGCCACGCAGCTCCCGGCCGATGTCAGGGCCCGCCTTCCCTCAGTCAGAGGACGTGATACAGCCTTGTTTGGCGCTCGTGTTGCTTCCCCACCATCTAACAGTAGAGTCTTTTTCAAGTGCCCTTGTTTTTGGTTGGAAAAAATCGGAAAAGGGAGGTTCTCCCCCTCCCTGTCCTCCTCTTTTGGGGAGATTTGGAAAGACATGTCCCGCACAATACAAGGACCAGTTGCCATTGTCTGAGCCGAGGAAGAACTTGCAATGGCAGTCCTAGGGCAAAACTAATTTGTGTGGTCCCTGGTCAGATCCACAGCGAGCGACTGGTTTCTTGTCTGAGTAAACTGGGTCCTTGTCTGTACAGGTTGGAGTGCTGGTACAACCGTTTCATAAAAGGTTTGTGAAGAGGCGTATGAAACCTCTGCTTGCTCACAGGGTCTTAAATCCTGCCTTTCCTTACCCGTTATGAAACCCTCTATGAATATTAGCTTAGAATGTGTCATAGCTAAAAGAGTGGTGTGATCTTTGAGGGTGTCGTTCACTTGTTCGTATAGTTTAGTGAACGGAGCAAGGGCAATAGTCAGTGTAGACATAATGGAGAAAAGATCAAGTTTATCCTTCCGAGTCGATGGTTTTGTTGGAGTAGGACACTCCGAGGAATGATTTAATGAGGAAGAGCTCAAGTTAGAATGCGGGGGAGTTGGAGCATAAGGGTCCGACAGTCGACGGTTGTGCAGTTCCCGTAATCTGGGCTGACCTACTCCAGCAGATCTAGGCATTTTAAGAGACTTTTCAGCAACCACTTCTAGTTGTGGTTTAGGAGAGGCCGCTCCAGTAGACCTAGGCGTTTTAGGAAACCTCTCAACATCCGCTTCTGATTGTGGTTTTGGTAGAGCCACTGTCATGTCTGCAGGGATCAACTCACTGGGAGAGGGGTCCAAAGGTACCAATGCCGACTCCAATGTTGGTTTGCCGTCCCGTGGCTTTCCTGCCGTGACCCTGGCTGAGGCTGGGTATTGTTGCTTGGTGTAAAAGACTTCACATCCCCAAAACTTCCAAGGTTATTCAGCGTAGGGGCAACTGGTGGTGCAGGCAGAACCTTTAAACTCCTCACAACAGTTTTAAAGTTAAAGGGTACTATCAAAGGAGGCACTACTACCAGGCCCCCTTCGACCACCTTCGGCCACCTTTGAGTGAGTCGGGGACCAGTTCCAAGTTTCAGTGACAAATGTAAACATACAATGTAGAGGGAGGTTTTTAGATTTTTGCCGAATGCCAGTATGGAGGTTTCTGCGCTGAGAGCTGTAGGGAGACTGTTCCAGAATTTGGCAGCTATGTAGGGGAAGCCAAGCCCATCTGCTTTGGCCCATTTGGTGTGGGGCGTGACCAGAAGATTAGAGTAATGCGTACGTGTGGAAGTCACTCTTGTGATGGTCTGACAGGTATGAGGGGTCTGTGAGGGATAGGCATTTGTGTGTGAGAGTAAGGATTTTGAAAGTAAGTCTTTTACAGGGAGCCAGTGTGCTGCTTGTCTTGCATAGGAGATATGGTCCCTTTTCGGAATGCTCAGTGCTGCTCTTAGGGCGTTGTTTTGGGTGATTTGGAGTCTGTTTGTTTTTTGCTGAGGTACCGGCAAGGAGGGCGTTGTAATAGTCAAATTTGGCCCCTCTAGTAGCTTTGGCTATTGTGAGACGATTCAGCTTGGAGAGATAGGGTTTTATGGCATTGATGAGCTTGATGGTGTGAACCGATGCGGAGGCAATGGCGCTGACCTGTCTTGTCATGGAAAGTGTTGAATCAATGTGGACCCCTAGAGTCTTTACAGACGCGGAGACGGTTATGATAGTGTCATCTATGCTGATATTGGAGTATAGATTATCTAGTTTGGCTAACGTAGCTTTTTTAACTAGGATGATAATCTCAGTCTTGTCTCCATTGAGGCAAAGGCCATTAGCCACCATTCAGGCTTGGATAGTGGAGTAGATTAGGTGTAATGCGATGGCATCTTGGTTGTAAGAGCCGGAGAGTGGTAGGAGTAATTGAGTGTCATCAGTGTAATTGGTATACGCTATACCTAGTGCGTCAAGTTTGTCGAAGAGAGGCTTCGTAAATAAGCTGTACAATGTGGGGGCTGTGCAAGATCCTTGGGGGACTCCGCAGTGGATAGTGGTGGGGGCTGCATTGGCTATGTCAGAGAAGACTTTCATTGCTCTTTCTTCAAAGAAGGAAGTGATCCAGGATGCTGCTTCTTTGGAGAATTTAGCTGAGTGGGTGAGGTGTGCAGTGAGAGTTTTATGATTTATAAGATCAAAGGCAGCCGAGAGGTCTAGTAATAAAAGGAGTGCTGGCTTGCCTTTGTCCATGATTTGAGTGATTTGGTTTTTGAGATCAACCAGGGCAGTTTCTGTGCCATGCCCTTTGGAGAAGCCTGATTGTCTTTTCCATAGGATGGAGTTGGTTTCAAGAAAGTGTTGGATCTGGCTGCGGGCTGCTTTGTCCAGAATTATGAGAAGGAAAGGGACGGTGGTTATGGGCCAGTAGTTATTAGGCTGGGCTGGCCCTAGAGAAGGTTTTTTTAAGAGGGGGCATACCCAGGCTTCTTTGAGGCTAGCAGGAACGATGCCTGATTTAAAAGATGCGTTAATGAAAGCCGTCTGAAGAGGGACGAGGGAATTGGCACAGTCCTTGATGATCTTAGGTGGGCATATGTCTCCTTTATACATGGATGGTTTAAGATGTTTAAGGAGGTTAACTTCTGTTTCCATGATGTCTCTGAATGAGAATAGGTTGAGTGGGCTAGAATGAGTGAGGACAGTTTGCGGAGGCAAGTGTTGATGGGGCAAGGCTTTGCAGTGATCCTGGATTTTCTTTTGTAAGAGGTCAATTTTGTTAAGCATGGCAGAGTGTATACTTGCACACCAGGCCTCATCTTTGATGATCTCATCCGGGCTGGTGGGTGGAGAGAAGAGTTTGTTGAAGATGGTGAAGATTTCCTTTGATTGGAAGTTAGCATTGGTAATACGGCCGTTGAAGGAGTTAGATTTAGCTTTAGAGATGGCATTTTTGTAATGGTGGGAGATCTCAATAAAGCTATCCTTGGTACTGTCGCAAGGGTTGTCCTGCCATATTTTGAGGGCTTTCCGTTTTCTGGTGCATAGGGCTTGACATTATCCTGTGAACCAGGAGTTCATGCAGTGATTCCTTTTCCTTTTTATATTCAAGGGGGGCTATGGAATTGATAGCTTTAGTCAGGGTATAAATGTCTTCTAGGATGTTCGGGTCATTGGAGAAGGGGGGTGATAGTTCAGGGATCTCCAGGTAAGGGCAGAGATTGTCCTTGTTGAGTTTTTTTGAGCTTCTGACTCGGGCCTCTGGGGTATGTGAGAGAGTTTTGCTGGAGGGGGCTATGGGTATTGTGAATTGGACACAATTGTGATCAGTCCATGGGTATGCGGCGTTAGAAGTGACGATGGAGGAGCAGTTGTGGTCGGCGACCCAGTCAAGGGTGCAGCCTTTTAAGTGGGTAGTACTGGTGACTTTTTGAAAGAAGCCTAGGTCCTTTAGAACTTTAGCGAGTGTAGCAGCAGCTTTGTGTTTGGGGTCGTTTAACCCAAGATTTAGGTCACCGAGAAGTAGTGTCTTGGTGGTGCTTTTAATATTGTCACTAAGTAAGTGGATGAGATGTCCCTTGGAGTCAGAGGCAAGTCCTGGCGGTCGGTATAGGATGTGAATGTTAATGGTGCTGTTGGGTGACAGGGAGAGTTGGGCAGATAGAATGTCTGAGTTGCCTTCCCAAGGGCGGTTATTTAGCCTAAGGCATACGTTTTCCTTTGAGATAAGAGCTACTCCACCTCCTATTCATGATGGCCTGTCTTGTCTAAGGATGGAATAGTCTGGTGGAAGGGCTAGGGCAATGACTGGGCTGGAAGCCTTGTGTAGCCACGTTTCAGTGATGGCAAGTAGGTCAAGGTTGTTAGTGGTAAGAAGATCATGTATTTCTAGGGCATGTGCAGGAAGGGAGCGAACATTGATTTGGGCACATTTGAGGAGTGGCGTTTGTGGGTTTGTCTTTAATAGGGGTGTAGAGGGAGGGGCTGTAGTAGAGGTGGGGAGATGCGTGCTGGTGGTGAGTGTGGGTTCGGGAGTAGTGATGTCCTATGGGGTGGAGGCACTGATTTAGCAACTTGGAGGTGGGTGTGGTGTGAGGGGGGACGGAGGTTTGATTGGGTGCACAGTCTGCGATTCCTGAAATTGATAGAAGTGGGGAAGCAGGTCAGTTGCAAAGGTAGGGTGCGGCTCCTAAGTCTATGGAATCTGCTGACTAGGTTAAGTCGTAGCGACAATGAGGAGGCAGGCTCCGTAGTGGCTTAGAGGGGCCCATGGGTGGCCATGAGTGTGGAATTATTGCGGGCGGGGGAAGGCTCTGTGGAGTGATTGAATTGTGGTGACCATGTGCAGGAGGGGCAATTAGGGGGGTAGCTAGAAGGAATTTGGCGATGGTATGGAGAAAGGCAGTTGCCAAGATTAGGAGGGTGAGCCCAGTTGGAGGGGCAGGGCGGGTGTTTGGGGGAGTGGGTGTGACCCTGGATGGCATGGTGGTGTGGGTCAGAGTGCGGGCAATTGCAAAGGCAGCACGGTATGAGGCAATGATGGACACAGTGCTAGGACCGAGGACAGTACAATTAATAATTGCAGAGAGGTCCAGTGCAGTGAGCGCCGGGGATAGACAATGTAATCAGGCACAGAACAAAGTATATAGTTAATTTTGTAAGGTTGGGTGCAATAAAAAGCTGTGAATAGACAGTATGAACATGCAGAGCGTGCAGTGATGCTTAACATTTGCACTGGCAGCAGAAAACGGCGGCAATAGAGGGCACAATTCTAAGCACGGACTGTGGGAGCAGTAGTGACTGATCCAGTAAATGCGGTTCGTGGACAGAAATGTTTGATAAAATTTATGACAAGCTAGGAGGCATAAATGCAGTGCATAGAAATAGGCTAGTTCAACATAAATGCAGTGCATAGAATTTGGCTAGTTCAACATAAATGCAGTGCTTAGAAATAAGCTGGTTTAACATACATGCATAGAGATGGACTAGTTCAGCGTACACGCAGTGGGTAGAAATGGGCTAGTACAACATCAATGCAGTGGGCCAATAGGCAGGGTGCATAGAGGTGGCCTAGTTCAGGTTTAATCAATAGGTCATTGAACAGGGTGGCTCGTATAGATAAGCTGGTTCAACATGAATATAATATGCCAGTAAGCATGAGGGTAGGATAGTTCAGCTTCAGTCTTGAGCATTAGGCCAGAGAACAAGGCGGTGCACGTATGCAGGTAGGATTGAGTAAAGTGGGGCACTGGTATCAGTAAGGGTAGGGAGAGGAGTACTGTGAGGTGCTAAGGTATCAGATGGCATTGGTGAAACAGATTAGTTTGCGATGCGCCGAGCGTTTAAAACGGGGCGCAGTGGAATATTGGTTGCATGAAGGATTACAATAGGGGCTAGCAGGGTTGTAACAGTGCCATAGGCTATGTGTGGCATATGTACTGAGCGCTATGGCGACTGTGAATCGACGTGAGGTTGAACATTGTAGGCATTACGGCCTTGTGTGCTGACCACGTAACGGAGCACGATCAACCTCGTTGGCCAGCTTTAGGGCCGTACGAAGCACTCGCCAGCAACACCATGAGCTGTCGACTGGAACAACGGCTCCTGAGAGGTATTTTTGTATGCTGGCTGGAGTCCTTTTCGGTCCGGACAGGTCCAGACAGGTGCAGGCCTTTATCAGGGGGGCCTTTGTCAAGGGGGGGCATGGCTGGCTCCTTACGGTCAGGCTGTGCGGCCTGTGAGCGTAGCCACTTTTGAAAGTATGATGCATCTTGTCATGCTTGAACCTATTTTTGCTTCAAGTTCCCCGGAGCGTAAGCAGCAGTTAGCCGATTCTAAGGAATTAGATCCTAATAAAAGTTTATTGCTGCTGATCTATGACCTCCCATAGGGTGTCCTGCAAAGACAAAACAGCTACTTACAAGTCTGAGGAGGGGGAAAAGCACAAAGAGAAAGAAGGTGGTACTGATAAAACTGGATTCCATAAGGCCCATAAAAAGAATAAAGGTGGTAAGCCAGATGGATATCCTTGTAAGAGTAGTGGGACTTTTCATCCTAAACAAGTGATCACAACCAGCAGGCAAATAGGGTGATCTAGTGGTTATTTCTCAAAACCTGGCACATGCCCTTAAGTAGCAAACATACTGAAGTGCCATCCATACCACCTGTGCAAGTGACCATAACCGATGTATCAATGTTGGTTTGAGGGTTCACTGCCACTAACTTACAGCACAGGACAGGTTAACCTCTAAACAGCAGCCCCCCCACATAAATGTTCTCTCAAGCAAGCACTATAGTTTCGAAATACTCCTCCACCGCAAGTGCATTCTCATAAGCACAGACATGACGGTCATGTTTTACATAAACAAACAAGGTGGAACACTCACTCCAGCATTGGTTCACATTGCACAACGGATTTGGCATTAGTGCATAAAGAGGGACATACAGCTCCACGTGTTCTAAGAATTCCATAACTGTACAAACCGTCATAGCAGGTTAGTGATTCAAGCACACATGTAGGAACTGGTCACAAGTAGTCCGACAAATCTCCAAAATATAGGGGCATAGGCTTAGTTGCCGCAAATGCTGAATGCCCAGCCGTTTCATCCATATACCCACTACGAGGGTCTCTAGGCAACGCTCCAAGGATGATTTTGTCGGGTGCATTTGCTTTCAGTTTTTCCCCAGATTCCCCGAGTCCTCATTGGTTCACAAATCACTTCAGGAGAAACACATTCTGAAACTCATTGATCCAACCTGGGCAAGGCAAGTGTGATAGCCACATCTTCTACACATAGCGCTGCAACCACAAATCAAATTGCACTAATCTCACAATCTCACTAATCTCACAGCAGAATCGGCAAGTAACAATTTACAACTCTCAAGCTATGAACCTGGCATCTTGGCTCCTGATGTTATAGAATTTGGTTGCATAAATCTGCCGTAGGGTTGCATGGATACACTTCAGGAGGCCAGATAACCTGACACCAGAAACTGTTACTTCAATAAATGGTAAAGGTTTATTATCTGGTGCAAAAGAAAGCAAGTCAATCCTGTTGACTGCTCACTTGCAGACTTAGTTATTTGCTAGCCTCAAGTTTAATCTAAAATTCCCTTGAAGTCGACATTGTTGCGCTAGTAGCATGCATCACCTCCCAACATAGTCTCGTGGTATAAGGTAGCTGTGGTTAAAACCTTCATGGATGGGTAATACGTCTAATACGTCTACACCCACGTGTGGTGCCACCCTCCAGGCTTGGGTTTAAACACAGTTATATAGGCTAATGGGGCCCTCTTTTTTGAGTCCGTGCATAAAGCATCTCTTTAAGTCTTCACTTACAAGGCATCTTTCCTCATAGCCATTATGTATATTGGGTAAGTGAAAGCCAAGCCCTCTTGGTAGAGGAAACATTTGTTGCAATGCACAAGAGTAAGGAGGTACTTTGAACACATCCACATTTGTCATCTGAAATGTATTACACAATTTCATGTTAATCGGTCCATTGCATTACCAACTGTCTTACAACACCCTCTTACTCAAGGGAGGAAATTGCTATGTACACATGATGTACGTAGAGCTGTCATCTTTTATTTTGAACAGAAACAAGTTGTTGCATAAAGACAGTCAGTTCTTTGTGTGTTTTGCAGCAAGGAGCGGCAGGGGTGTCCACTCACAAAAACTACCATTGCAAGGTTGATTGTACGTTGGTTGCATTCAAGGCTATTCTAAGCTATCATAAAAACAGCTGCTATTCGCGTCTAAATCTCTTTCAACAAGAGGGGCTTGGGCAACGTTGGCTTTGATTGCAATTTCCCTGTTGACAGCATTTGCAAAGCTGCCACTTGGAGTGAAGTGCACAATTTCACATGCCACCATTGTGTAGACAAACGAGCATGGGCAGATTCACAGTTGGGACCTGGTTTACAGGTGCTGCTTGCTAGTCTATATAAAGCATGCATGTCTTACAGATTCGCAAGTCTAAGAAGATTGCTTACACAGTAATATTATTTCTGTGGCTTGCATATGTTTATTCCCATTCACCCGCCCTTCCTCCCAGGGTTGGAGCTGAAGTACAGACAATTACTCACTGCTTTCTCTGCTCTTGCTGCTAATGACATGTCAGACAATTGAAGCAATCTGGGGATATCGAAGTGTGAAGCATCATGGGTGCATGTAGGGTAGAGATGGTGTGACATGAATGCCCCTGTCGAAACCCTTTTATTTTGGAAGTAAACCACTTGTAATCCTCTGGACCAATCACTAAATGACTTCATCTTCAGCAAACAATGTGAATCTTAAAAAATACAATCCTCAAAAAGGCTATTAGAAAATGCGCCATATATAATATAATGCTAAAGGGTGCCAGTTGTCACCCTATAGATGTGAAATCCATTATTCATTGACTTTTCAGAAAATCCTCTTGCTAATAAACGTAGATGTGTATGATGCATCTGTGTAAAAATGTGTATGAAATGTTCCAGAGTTGTTTTTTGAAGCAGGGTGCAAAAACGGGAAATGTTGGTGCAAATTAATCAACCCTTTTAATGTGCTTATGAGCTGTGCATTGGTGATGCATCAGTGTTAAGGAGGCACAGCTTTCAACGCTTACCATATTTAAAAGGTGGTGTTTCGTTAAACCATGAACTATGCCGCTACTTGGTGTTTTTCACTCAATTCAAAGCAGTTTTTCTATTAGACTCATTCGCCTAACTCGTTATCTAAAGTTATTTTACTGAATATATGTATATATGCTTCATAAGATAGTATGTTTGCTTATTGTAATCTGAATCAAAATGTATTAATTGCTGTGTGTTTTTGTTCTTTCTCTGTAGGCCCCAAGTCACAAGTACAGCGCTCATAGCAGCCATGTTACCAATGTCAGCTTTTGTCACAATGACAGCCACTTGATTTCCACTGGAGGGAAAGACATGAGTATCATTCAATGGAGAGTTGTGGAGAAACTGTCTCTGTCGCAAAATGACAATACATTAGAAAGTGGTACCGCCAAATCCCCAGTCCTTCCTAGTGACAATTCTGTGCAGCCAGGGACCCCTGATTCAAACCCCCAACCTTTCAATGAGATTTCTCACAATGAAAATTCAAATCACAGTTCTCCTGTATTGATGCAGAACAATGTAGTGGGGACTCTGGAATCACCCGAAGAGCAGTTTGAAGAGCAAAGTGAAAGGAACAGTTTAGACCTAGCGGAACCAAACGGCCATGAACCATTGAATGAGATAAATGAGGAGCCGAATGAATTTGCTACTCTTTCTGAAATCCAGCAAGATACCGAAGACCAGCAAGATAGTTCACCAGTGTCTTAACATTTTGAAATCAGAGGATCATCCTTTTCCCCATGGTGTGTGCTTTCGTAATGGGAAGAGGGTTTATAGTAGGGAAGGGTAAGTAGCTGTGAATGATGATCACCCAAGCTGCTGGCTCTAGTGTGATTGTAGTCGGAGCATCTGCTTCACGGCATGGAGCTGTCCAGATGGCTTAAAGGGCAGACAATTCATGGAGCAGGCCAGGAGCGGATGTAGTGGGACAAAACTGTAGCTTTGTTTTTTATTCTGCAACATGTGTCAAAGGTTATATGTTGTAAAAGTGTGGAATGGGTGGGGGTGGGGGCAGTTCTAGTAATGCACTCAAAGGTAGGATCCGAACGAACTCCCAACACCAAATAGGCGGATTTAGCAGCTGAAGAAGCTAGCTCTGTTATCAGGTGCAGAGCATTGTTGCAAGTGAGGCGGCACCTTCTGGAGCCTTCCACACGTCTTGTAACAGAAACCAATGCCAGGCTCACGGCACTGCCTTTTTATGAACACATATGCAATTTTCTTAAGCCAATTTATAGATCATGGGACTTCTGCTGGAGTCTATTTGCCTTGGATGCAACCTCTTCTTAGAAATGCATTCTTAAACACTTTATTTTTTTTGGATCTATTGACAACAATACCCTTTTTAAAAAAAAGTACTTCCAATAAATTATGAATTGCATACCAGCTAAATTTATTGCGGTTTGTCATGTGAGTGACCTTTTTAGAGCTTCTCCAGTAAAAGAAAATATATTTAATTTTTGTAATTTTAAATCTGATTTCATGAAGTTGTTTGTAATCTCAAAAGAATATCACAAGAGGCCTAACAGCTAGAACGTTATTCTTCACCAATACAATCTCATTCCCTGATGTAAAGGCAAATGGGAAATTAGGTAGTTCAAAAGATCTAACTGGTGCTACACATGTATGTGTTATTTGATATTTTTTATATTTGCCTAAATGAGTCATTGGCAAAATATTAATTAAAGGCCACAATATAAACTTCCTAAGGATGCACACATTGCGCGTTCTTGCTGTTTTTATGATGTTTACGAGTTGCTGGTGTATGATTTTATTTGTCCTCTTATGAGATCTTTATATTTTCATCAGAAACAGTTTTGACACAATATCGGTCTAACATCGTCCCTTATCATATCTTTCAAATTTGGATGGGGAGAAAAGAAAATGATTGAGAAATATGTGTTACCATAGTATTTGTTTAGATTTTGACTGCGTACATATTTTTTAAATGTGTTGCCTTGTGAGGGTGTTTTAGTTGTACGTGTTTAGAAACGTTGGTCGTGTTCTTCAGTCTTAAGTGTGCAAGCGTTTACGTGATTGCACCATTCCAAAGTGCATCGAAACTGTCATTCCCTTTTAGTATCTTCTCAGGAGTAATGCTGCAGCAGAGCAGGTGTTTAGCCATCAGCTCGTATTTGAACGGACTTCCCAAAGGACATTTTAGACGCTCTTTACTGAAACCTGTTGCATTTGGCGCAGAACGGGTTCTCCTGTTTTAGTAAACCGGACCCTCATATATTTATACGCGTTTATCTATATCTTCTTGTTTACATCAGTTCTAGAAAACCTCAAAATACTGTAGTTCTCTTCAGATGAAGAGTGAAATGAATTCCATACAAGCCATCTGCTTTAAGTGTGCTCTGTACATAGCATATGAGAGGGATGTAGTAGTGTCCGTCTTCTAGGTTTGCTTAACTATAGCAATAGAACACAATATTTTCAAGTCTTGGGGAGGTTATCAGTCTGTACAGTATACAAGCAGGAGAGGCAAATAAAAGTGCAGAAACAGAGATTTCAGTGTATCTTCTTGTGGTCTTCTGTCGAGAATGCCATTTCATTTAGAAACATCTACACGTGTCACCCTGAGGTTTTCATTTAAAATGAAATGTATGGTTGTGATAATATCATTGTGTTCATTTTTTTTTTTTTTTTTACTAATATGCAAAAAGCCTTACAGCTATCAATTGCTGGCAACTGCTGTTTAATGGATACAAAAAATCTGTGATAATGTATGGACATGAGTGGAATCCTTTAATTGTAGATGTTTTAGGGGAATACAATTGTGAATGAAATATGAATAAGAGTGTTTCATGTGAAAATGTTTGAGCCATTTCTACCTATCATGCATTCCTGTCTCATGGCAGAACATTTTGAAGATTAAAAAACTGAATAAAATAATCTAAATGAGAACCTTTGTATTTGTGTTTGTGGTCTGCTCATATTACACTGTAAGTTGGGAATTGTTCAAAAATGCAAGTTTCCCCTTTCATCAAAGGCCAGAGTACTGGTAATTTAATTACGTCATGTTTAAGGGTCATCTCAATTTCACTTGTTGTAGGAATGATTCTCCAGCATGTGGTCTGGCATGGATTCACATGCTCATGAATATTCCATGTCGTCAGGCCGGGAATCCTCGGTATAGAAAAAAATCAGTATCAGTTTCGTTTCTGATCTGTCTTTCTTAGTAGTAACCAATCAATGGTCTCTGGGTCATACTGCCCCCAGCCAATGACTGCCCTCTCCCTAAGCCCCGCCTCTGGCAGCCATCCTCAGATTTTTACCGCACGTTCAAGTGTTGGGAGTCCTCTTGCTGTAGCTCTCGAGCTTTTGCTGTGTTTTCATGCTTTTTTCAGGAGATTTTTCTCATTTTTCGGTTAAATAGAGCCTCAAGCTCCACCATTTCTACATCCGATCAACGGGGATCCGTTTCAGAGTTTTCTACGCCCCTCAAGGGTGAAGATTTTGTCGAGTTACGCTTTTGGAGGATTCCAGAAGTTCCGAGACCTACCCCGGACATGGCCCAGGAGAAAGGAAGCGCAACGCCCGGGAAGCTGTTCAGGACCTGCCCTGGATGCCAGCTTCAGAATGTTTTCAAGGAGGACGAGCATTCGTTATGCCTCTGTCTCCATGAGGACAAGACGCACACGAAGAAGGACTGCGCGTTTTGTGGGAACATGTCGAAGGGGACCATGAAGGATCGCCACCTCCATCTCGCCAACTGGCTGGAAGGGAAGAGCCTGCCAGGCGAGAAGACGAAAATGAAGTCCAAGCGGTCTTCTAAGTCCTGGGGCGCCCCGGCGACGGGGGCCCAACAAAAGGCTAAGCACTGCGAGTCCGCGGGCACCGGGAGCGCCCAACGGTCGGGCTCCTTGGCTGCCAGGCAGGGGGATCCTCCCCGGCGCCATCAACCACGAGCCAACGCTCTGGCTCGGGTAAGAGGAAGTCTGAGAACCCGGCGAAGCTTCTGGAGAGGCCCCGGTCGATCTTGAAGATTCCGCAAGAGGGGGAGCGAGGCTCAGACCCTCCCCCCAAGGTGAAGGCCCCAGGCGTCCAGAAGGTGACGATGGCCTTAATTCACCCGGCTAAGACCTCGATTGAGGATGTCGCTGCGGCCCTGGCTCAGCCTGTGGAGGCTACACCAGTGGAGGTGCCCTCAGGACCCAGAGTCTCCCTGCCACCGCGGAGGGAGTCGTCTTTCAGGCCCATTGAGAAGACCCCCACGAAGTCCTTGTTGGAAAAGGTGGGGGAGGGGCTGGTGGCCATCGTGGACACGGACACGACCTCTGAAGAAGAGCTCATCGAAGTCGTGGAAGAGGCCAGCCCATCGGGAGGGATCCCGACGAGGGCGACGAAGAGAGCGGCAGGGTCGCCGACAAGGCTCCTCAAGAGCCCTCGCGCCTGTCGTTTCCGGCGCCGCAGGACACTTCGGCTGCCATTTTGTCAGCGATTCAGTCCTTATGTTCGGAGATAAGGACAAGGTTGCCCCTCCCCCCGACGAAGGTACCTGACCCAGACCTGATGGGGGAACCGGAGCCAGGACCTTCGGAAAGTCCACCGCATAAGAGGAGGAGGAGGACGCATCCTACGCCACCTCACCCACCTCTGCGGCCTGCTCTGCCTCCCCCCCGGTCTACTACCCACGGGGATGATACAGGCACGGACACGGCTACGACAGGTACAGATGACGACGGAGGCGACAACGGTACGTGTTCCCCGTCGCCCCCTGCTCGGGCGTCCCTGCCCGACGAGATTGGATCCTTTCATGCCATGATTTCCAGGGCATCCGAGCTCTTCCAGCTCTGCCCAGAAGAGAAGAAGAAGGAAGGGTTCCTTTACCAACGGCGCGAGGCTAAAAGGAAGACGTTCCTCGCCGTACCACTTCTTGATGACATCTGGGATGAGGGGCTCGCCCTCCTCAAGAACCCTGCCACGGCGCCGGCAAAGAGGGACCGGTACGAGAAGTAATACCGGGTCCCCGACGCTGCCCCCTTGTGCCTTCGGGCGCAACCTACCCCGGATTCGGTCGTCTCAGCGGCGGCAAAGAAGAAAGCTGGGGGGGCATCGGCCTCGACATCAACCTCCCCGCCGGACGGCGAAGGCAGGAAGTTGGACACGATGGGACGGCGGATCATCTCATCCGCAGCGACGACAATCAAGGCGGCCAACGCCCTGGCTATCGTAGCCCGCTACGACAGGGAGTTGTGGTTGAAAATCGCCCCTCTGTTGAACTTCCTTCCGGACGCCAAAAGGGCTGAGGCCCTTGAAATCCTACAGGAGGGTGAGATTGCTTCGGACCACGCCATCACGGTGGCAACGGACATCGCTGACACCGGTTTCCGTCAGTTGGGCAACGGCGTTTGCTTGAGACGATGAGGATGGCTCAAGGCCACGTATTTCCGCCAGGACGTACAAGCCAAGGTTTTGGACATGCCCTTCGACGGGAACAACCTGCTTGGGAAGGCGGTTGAGGAGTCCCTTCAGGCCATCAAGACAGACACAGAGACTGCCCGGGCACTGGGAGTGCTCCAACAACAACGGCCGTCCTTTCGGAGCTCCGGAGGCAGACAAGGTGCCTCCAAGTGATCCGGCAGTGGCTCCTCCACGTACCGCCAAGCTGCAAGATCTTCATCCCAGGAAGCCTACAGGGGACGCGGCAAGTCGGGTGGTGCCCGTCGTCGTCGATGGGGAGGTCAAGGAGGCAAGGCGGCCTCCAAACAAGATTGAACCGACCGTGGGGTCGGGCCCCCGCCGAAGCACCCCGGTGGGAGGCCGGCTGGCGAGGTTCGTCAACGTGTGGGAGTCCATCTCCACCGACCGTTGTGTGCTGGACGCCCTGGCCCAAGGGCACGCCTTCGAGTTTCAGAAGAAGTGCCCTCGCGTTCCACCCGTGGCCAGGAAGGAAAATCACGTCCCTCAACTACTGGTGGAAGTAAGGGCGATGCTCAAGAAGGGAGCCATCGAGCTCGTCCCAAAGAGGCTTTGGGGCTCCAGAGTTTACTCAAGATACTTCCTCGTAAAAAAGAAGACTGGAGGATGGCGCCCCATCCTGGACCTACGACGACTGAACAAGTACATCAAGGCACAGAAGTTCCGTATGGTCACCCTCCAGCACGTGCTGGGACAGCTGGAGGAGGGCGATTTCCTGTCGTCGTTGGACTTGGAGGATGCGTACTTCCACATCCCCATTCTAAAAAGACACCGAAAGTTCCTCAGGTTCGTGGTCCAAGGGCGGCACTACCAGTTCAAAGCCCTCCCGTTCGGATTGAAGTCGGCACCCAGTGTTCACCAAGTGCCTTGCACGGGTGGCGGCGCGGCTGCGCCTACAGGGGATACATGTCTACCCCTACCTGGACGAATGGCTCATCCGGGCAAGGACAAGGGAGCTCGCCGTGGAGCACACTGCGAAGACCGTCCAGCTGCTCACGGACCTGGGATTCTCCATCAACTTTCCAAAATCCCACCTGGTTCCGTCGCAAGTCACCCTGTTTCTGGGAGCCAAGCTCGACACAGTGGCGCGGCTGGCCTTGCCGTCGGAGGAAAGGACCAGGACCATTCTGGGCAAGGTGCAGCGTCTGCTGGCCACGGTCATGGCCAGGGTAAGATCTATCAAATCCCTCCTCGGGATGATGTCCTCCTGCATTTATCTGGTGCGCCTTTGCAGGCTTCGGATGCGCCCCTTACAAGAGTTCCTCGACGCCCGCTGGGTCCAGTCGATGGGCAGCTTCGAGGACAGGATCCCTCTCAAAGAGACGTTCCGTCAGGCGATCCGGTGGTGGGGTACCTGCTACCATCTGTCGGCGGCTACAGACTTTCAGACCCCAGCTCACCAGGTGACGGTGACGACGGACGCCTCCCTGGAAGGTTGGGGAGCGCACTCCGGAGATCTGCACGCGAGAGGCCTTTGGCTCCCGGAAGAGAAGTCTCTCCACATCAACATCTTGGAGCTCCGCGCAGTGTTCTGGGCCCTCAGGTCCTTTCTTACCTCAAGGGCAAGGTGGTGAGGATCTTCACCGACAACACCACCACGATGTTCTACATCCGGAAGCAGGGCGGAACCAGGTCCCCTGCCCTATCCAAGGAAGCCCAGGATCTGTGGCATTGGGCCGTCGCCCAGGGGATGTTTCTGGTGCCTCTTCATCTGCCAGGAATAAAAAACACGATCGCCGACTCACTCAGCAGGGAGCTGCGCTCGTGCCACGAGTGGGAACTACGCTACTCTTCCGATGATGGGGCGAACCCCAAATCGATCTCTTCGCGACGGCGACGAATTCCAAGTGCCGGAGGTTCGCCAGCAGGTTCCCCCAGCCGAGGAGCATGGCCAATGCTTTCTCGTTCCCCTGGGACGGCCTATTTCTTTATGCGTTCCCTCCGCTGCCGTTGCTGCTCCGGCTCATCAACCAGCTCAAGAGGTCCCGGTGCAGGATGATCCTCGTTGTACCGGCGTGGCCAAGACAGATCTGGTTCCCGGACCTTCTGGACTTGTCAACGTCCCCAGCAGTCAAGCTGCCGACGGACGCAGACCTTCTCTCCAGAGAAGGAGGCGCCATTCTTCACCACAACCCGGAGTCGCTGAACTTGCAGGCCTGGCTCCTGCAGCACTAGAGTTTGGAGGGTATGACATCCCGGTCGACTGCAGAGAGGTTCTCGCAAAGGCCAGGGCGTCCTCAACTCTCAAGTGCTACGGACATAAATGGAAGAGGTTCTCTGTCTGGTGCCGTGCACAGAAGATTAACCCTCTGCGGATTACGGCCCCTCAAGTACTGCCGTACCTACTGTCGCTGGCCAAAGATGGACTGGCTCACGCCTCCATCAAAATACATCTGGCTGCAATCTCCCAATATATAACAGGACTACGGGACGGGAGTCCTTGTGGTCTCATCGCCTGGTGAAAGAATTCATGAAGGGACTATTCCGATCATTCCCGCCAGTGAAGGCCCCTGCCCCGGCGTGGGAGCTTAATGTGGTGCTGACCAGGCTCATGGGGGCCCCATTCGAGCCTATGCATTCGGCGCCTTTGAAGTTCCTGTCATGGAAGACAGCTTTCCTCGTGGCCATCACCTCCGTACGACGAGTGCGAGAGATCCAGGCCCTATCTTGCAAGCCTCCATACTTGACTTTTCATGACACGAGGGTGGTGCTGAGGACACACCCCTCCTTTATGCCCAAGGTGCCGTCGGACTTCCACCTCAACGAGCCCTTGGTGTTGCCAGTTTTCTTCCCGTCGCCTTCGTCGCCGGCCGAGAGGCCTTTGCACTCGCTGGATGTAGCTAGATCACTGAAGTTCTACGTGGACCGCACAAAGAGTTTTCGGAAGACGTCACAGCTGTTTGTGAACTTTGGGACTGTGAATCAAGGGAAGGCTCTCTCGAAGACTTCCATTTCCAGATGGCTCTCCGGCTGCATCATGCACTGTCACCGGTTGGCAAACCGACCGCTGCCCGGCCGTCCGAGAGCCCATTCGACCAGAGCGATCGCTGCTACCACAGCGTTTCTGTCTGGTGTGCCCCTGCTGGACATCTGCAGGGCTGCGACGTGGAGGTCGACGCACACCTTCAGAAGATTCTACTGCGTCGATCGGGACTCCAAGGAGGAGTCCAGGGTCGGCCAAGCAGTGCTGCGCAACCTGTTCGCCTAAGGTGAGCCTGGTGAGGAGGTAAGAGTTGCTTAATGTTGAGTTGTTGTATTGCTTAATGTTGAGCCTGTTGCCACCTCCCGTGGTTTTGCATGTGTGTACTGCTATGTATTCTCTTATTCATGAGCATGTGAATCCATGCCAGACCCCATGCTGGAGAAGGAACAAGTTACTTACCTGTAACTGTTGTTCTCCAGCATGGGTCTGGCATGGATTCACATGCAAACCCTCCCGCCTACCCCTCTGCGGCTCTTCACTTGGTCATACTGCCACTTTCCGTGCTACCAAATCTGAGGATGGCTGCCAGAGGCGGGGCTTAGGGAGAGGGCAGTCATTGGCTGGGGGCAGTATGACCCAGAGACCAGTGATTGGTTACTATTAAGAAAGACAGATCAGAAACGAAACTGATACTGATTTTTTTTTTCTATACCGAGGATTCCCGGCCTGACGACGGGGGAATATTCATGAGCATGTGAATCCATGCCAGACCCATGCTGGAGAACAACAGTTACAGGTAAGTAACTTGTTCCATATCCTGATATTCAAGGCTAATGTGATTTTCACTTCTGTCCTACAGATTGTTTTCCCAAAATGTTCTTGTGTATACTGTGTGATATAAGGTCTCTTAAAGTAAAGTGTGCAGTGTTTATATGTATAGAATAAATATGGTGACGACAAAATCGAAGCAGGCCTATTAGAAATCTCAAGTATCGGAGTCAGAATTCTTGACTGAGAAGAAAGGACAGCAGCAATATTTTTAAAAGCTTAGAGAATGAAGGCAAAATGATTTCAGGTATGATTGGGGAGGGGGAGGATGATGCACACCTGGTAACAGCAAACCTTCCCGCTGTTATCCAGGTGTGCTACAGAAATACATTGATTTTCTCTGGCAAGAAAAGAAAATGAAATGCACTAATTGCTAAGGACTGTGGGTTGGGCTAGATGTTTCTCCCGGGCTAATTTGTGTCCAAAGACTAGTTTGTTTTTCTGTATGACTCCCTAGGTTGTTTGCGTGACTGTATGGGATTAGTCCTTAAATGGATTAATTGACATAGATTTTGTATTAGGGAGTTGGGACAACGTTCTGCTCCTCTCCGCACATAATTCTTCTTACATTCTAATGCCATACATAACCCAGAAGTCAAAATTACCTCATACCGACTAGGTTATTTATCTTACAGGATGAGTGACTTTAATAGTGGGTGAAGAAAGTAAACGGACACTACTCCTTATCATAACTCCCGTTACACTTGGACACATCCGGTAACATACTGAGATGAATCAAGTCACTGCTTTCAAACTTAGTTGAGAACAAGGCCTAACTCCTGCACATAGTGAAGGAGATGTTTTCTAGCATAGCAATACTCGCATCTGTTAAAGCAATGAAGAATGTGCTCACCAGAGAGAAACCTGTTAAAGATATCACATTTCTTTGTTCGCTAATGAGGACTCATTCTAAAATAAAGTAATATCCCGGGTCCAGTTGGTACAGCTTTCTGCTCATCTGTGTGAACATCATGCACACTGAACATCATTAGGAATCGCTGACCTTTGCAGCTGAAGTGTTTTCTGCATTGCCATAGACTCTGAAGGACAGAAGACTGCTTCTAATGCAGGGTTGCCTTTTTCCTGATCTATCTCTCAGACCAGTGAAAGACTTCGGCACTGTTTTAGTTGTTGTTTGTTTGAATCGAAGAATCTTAAATCCCTGATAACCCTTTGTGCAAATGGTGCTTCAGCCCTCTAGCAATCAGCGGAGGAATAACTGAGATGTGTAAGATATAAAGGAGCAACTTTGGGAATGCCTCTGTCCTTTCTTCAAGATGGTGTGCCAGTAGCCAGATTTAATCAGTTGCTATACGTTCAGTACTGTGCAAATCTTTGTATTTTTCCAATTCCGTCTTTACAAATCAGAGGCTGAAAATCTTGTTGAGAAATCTTTGCGCAACCAAGTCACTCCTTGAGCCTAGCAATAAAGAATGTGATCCCTTCGGATACCTCTGCTCCATTTTCTGTTCCCCGGCACTCTTCTTCAGACAGAAAGAATGTTCTGTAGGAGAGCACTGGTTTGTTTCGAAGGCCATATATCCTGCAAAATCCTTTCCCCTCTCACTATAGTGCTTTCTCCATTTAGAGATCTGTTTGGCTCTGCAAAAAGAGCTCTGGTCACCACTCTGATCTAGGGGTGCCACATCATGTTTAGACTCTGCTTGCAACCTGCAGGTTGCCCAAGAGACCTACATCCAATACTGATTGAGATTAGCCACTTAAATGAATTTGCTGGCAAGGTATCCTGCTGTGGAATCTGTGCACCCATCTAGAGATTTTGTTTATTTAGTCTAAACTTTACCAGAAGCAACCCTCAAGCTGATCCCAGGTTAGAGCTCTCTGTAGATATCACTGCAAGCTTCTCGTGCTCCAGTGCTTTTACAAGGAATGCTGGCAATTTCTTGTCGGCAAAGTTGTCTGTTCTCCCCCAGCCCTACATTTATGAACACCTAGACTGTCACATCTATAGGTCATTGTAACTTCTATTGGTGGCAATTTCTGCAAACCTCTGTGGAATCACGTCTTCGATGAAGCAGCCTTCTGGTGTAAAAGACTTAACTATTTTCTGAAAGGTGCCATTTATAATTCAGCAGTTTGATTTAACTTCTTTTATTGGTCTTCGTATATGCTATTTATCAACCACAGATTTCAATGTTTGCATCCATCCTCTTTCGGTTTCAATTCAGCATATGGATATTGCTTCCGTACTCTTCGGAAAAAAAAATTGCGTATTAATTGGAGCTTGATGCACTTAACTCTGTTACTTTACAATGGGTTAAATGCATTTAATTATCAAACTCCATAATGAGAGTGGAAGCCCTCTTGCATGCTCACCACTGGATGTCCGCTTGATAAATCAGAGCAAGGTCTACATTACTGTTGCTTGCCATCGACTTGGCCTTGGTAGCCAGGCTGGCGTGATCTTGAAGATATTTTGCTTCTCTACACTGAGTAATGCTAAGGTGTGGAGAACTAAATTAGCTCAGGTTAGACGTTTTAGTATGTGTAGTAGAAAACATTTATATGGAAGCGTCTGAGGGTTTCTGCTAGCATTGTATTTGCATTTCTGAGAGCTGATATGCAAGTTGGTTCATGCAAGATACAAGTTCACAATATTGCACAAAAAATTGACCTCTGAGCCATTCTCTTGTCTTATTTAAACAAACATCATGCAGTGATCTACAAAGAGGCCTTTAAGAACCTGATGTACCATAGGAAAGACCCTTGCCTGAGGAACAACTGTAAAATTTAATTTGTTTGTTCAGATTCCTCAGGTTCTATCTTCGGTGGATCACAGAACTAGATCCCTATATGCAAACAATCGGGCAGCAAAGTGTGGACAGCTTTGTTGTCATGAAAGCAGTTAGACAGGTGGTTCTGACTTACTTTGAGTCATTGGTGACAACAGCTTTAGCTATCATTTGGATATGCCTTGGGTACATGCAATATCCTTTTCCTGGATACATCGCAATCAGCACAATGGACCAACTGCAGTCAGGCAGTAATGGGAAAGATCGAGTATTCAAAAGCAAAATCTCAACCCTTACAATTCAATGCTGTCAATTGAGGTGTAACCAGGACTGACTCCATCTCGTACCTTTTGAACATACAAGTCAAGCCATTGATGGAGCGCTTCAGAAACCGTCATTTTTCCATCCCTTCTATGCAAGCAAAGGCTGATATACCTGCATGTCTCTGACACAAATAATCGATTTGCTGCAATCTCTGATGCACCGAATAATGAATGAACATATATATACAAGATGATGACCCTGTTCCTTGGTATAAAACATCACCTCAAGAATCACCTTGCTTTGTACACTCCAATTCTCTAGAAGGAACTACCCATACACCCCAAAGCGCAAAAACATGGTGTATTGTGTAATATTTACATGAACTCCAACGTTTATATCAGTTAAAAAAAGACTTAAATACACACAGCTCTCATGATAATCTGTGCTTTCAACTCCAGACTAGAAAATGTATGCTTTCTATGTGGTACTTCCTATCAGATGGGACTCCTGTATATGCAAAATGCCACTGTCCATCTCATCTTTCGGCTCAAGAAACATGAACCTACCGCCTCGCCCCTCCCCTTTAAGATGTTTGAATTCACACCTCTGGAGACCAAAATTAAATTAAAAAAATCGTATCGTATTCCCTTTTACAAAATACCACATTCTTGCCCCAACATAGTTCTAAACGAAGGTACAAAGGTCCAACCATTGCAGCTTCATCATTCCTTCTGACTGCAAAGGGCAGAGATGATTAAAACTTCTCGGATATCGGTCTGCACCTTTGGAATTAACTTCCTCTGATTCATCCAACCTCTCACAGGTTCTGCAAAATGCATCAATCACCAATGCCCCTCTGTACAATGGTTCCTGGTTCCTGACCCTCTACTCAGTTCAGAAACCTCCGCTCTTGGCTGATGCCTTCATTTTGCTACACCAACATATGCTTCACCAATAATGGTCTGTAACCACCTGCCCTGTGTTCAACCAAATTCACTCTACAAGGAGTCTAACATCCATTTAAGAAGCTACCATCATTTCAGTATGGTAATCTGCGTTCCACCTACGAGCACTACAACCTCAACCTCTACTGAACTGCTGTGCCTCATGACTTGGATGCATTATTATCTTGCTTTTCCTGCTGTATTTCAAACGCCAAACCCCATTTTAGTTTGCAGTGCATGGAAAACAAATGAAATAAACAAGATAACCAAACACTTTGAAGAAATGCTGTCCACACGATCATGGAGGTAAGGGAACAACACGTTTAATGCTGAATGGACCTCAGCCACCCAGCCGCCTTTCAACAGTAACTAAAATTGAACGTGGAATCCTTGATGTAAGTAAATGCTCCAGGATGCCGTTACAACACTTAACTCCCCCACCCCCCCCCCTGCAATGGAACCAAAAAGGAAGGAATACAAAAATAAAGAAAAAGAGAAAGACAGGAAAACGGAAGAGGCAGAAAACACAGAAGGAAAGAAAAAAACAACTTGCAAAACAACTTGCCAACAAGACACAGCAATCAGTAACGGAAAGTGCAAACTGACTTCCTGGCAGTCCAAAGGACATAGTCATTCAATTTGATGGGATGTAACCTAATCCTTGAGGCAGCTACTTCTTGCTCATCGGAGGTTCTGGCCCATCCCCACCTCCTCAGGTTCGGCAGAAACACCACTCCTACCCATCTGCCCTTCAACGGCTCTCCAGCCCACACACTCTTCCACCCCTGGAACAGACGCCACCTCTGTTATTTCTCCACTCACACCACTTCCCCCCCACCCACGGCCACAGATCCGGAATTCTCACTAAGTCCCCAAACGCAAAAAGCTCCCTCATTGGGAACTCACCCGGCAGGCGCTACAGTTGACTCTCTCTGCACTACCAACGTCCTTTTGCTCCACCTCGAACCATCATCTAGTACAACACAACTTGCACCCACCTTCAACATGGTGCGCAGAGCCATGTACACACTACTTCCCTTAGGTACAAACCATGGGTTTTTCAACCAAACATAATCACAAACCAACATCTGAAGAGGCCTCCTGTCACACTGCTGCAATCTCACCCTCTCCTGACACATGCACACCCTCTCCAAAACCTCAGCCATATTCACATCTGTGTACACGCCCCCACCAAGGGCAACAATCCTCAACTTCCAACCCGCCTTTATACCTCTCCTGAGTTCAAGATGAGAATGTCTGGTGATAACTGATGGTGTACGCCTATAAGCAAATCACGCTTAGGACAGAACTTCATTCTAATCCATTGTGCTTGCACGCGTGGGTTCGTATCCCATCCTCGTCACCAGTAAAGAAATGCTGTCCACACGATCAAGGAGTTAAGGGAACAACAACACGTTTAATGCTGAACTGACCTCGGCCACCCAGCCACCCTTCAACAGTAACTGAAACAGAACGTGAACCCTGGATGTAAGTAAATGCACCAGGTTTCCATTACAACATGGATGGAATCTATCGGTGATGGGCATCACACTTATTAGATCTAACTTCAAAAGCAGTAGTCGTCAAGCCACAGTTAAACATCAGTGTGCTGGAATTGTAAACTCTGCAATTGGCACAGGATTTTTGTTACACTGACTGCACACAGATATGTACTAATCAAGACCGACAGCACTACAGTGATATGCACCACATCAAAGTGCAGGTGGAGACATTTCCCGTATTTGCCCAAGGTAGCAGCCGACATACGGACATGGTGACTTCACAAAGGAATTTCTCTATTGGCAGAATATCTTCCAGAGATGCACAATTTTGGAAACCATATTTAAAAGTTGAGGCACACCAAACAGAATGTTTTCCATCAAGGGAGAGCTCACATGTCACTGGTTCTCTAGCCAGTACATATATTATGCATTGCACTGTTGACCTAATGGTAAGGGGTGTTTCCATATGCTTATCCTCATAATGCCACAGATTATAAGGTCATATAGAAGATGATGTATGATATGACATTTATAACGCGCCTATACACAAGTGTTTCAAGGCGCAACATGGCAAGGGAGGGCGAACAGAGGGAAGACCGACAACAATCCTACTAGGCCAGGTGTCCCGACAACAATCCTACTAGGCCAGGTGTCTTTCAGATCGTGCAAGTGCATGGGAAGGGGGAGAGGGGAAAGTGCGGTACATGGGATAAAAGAATAAATAAACAATAAGTAAAGTACGGCCAGCTGGTGGCAAGTACAATGGTAAGTGCAGACATCGGGTGTCAAGTGCTGGTAGTGAGACTGTAGGGATACAGAAAACAGTCCCCAAGTGCCGGGGGTTGCCAGGAAAGCAGTGCAGGTGTGCAACTGGCAGGGGAGGGGACCTGGACCTGAGACCAGAGGGTGGCTAGGTAACCAGTGCAGTTTCAGTTTCAGCCAGGAAATCAGATTCTCCTCAAGTTTCAGGGAGGCTGTTCCAGAGGGAGAAGCGACTGACCCTGAGGAAGTTGGAGGCGGATGAGCAAAGTGTTCGAGGAGAAGGAAGATATTACAAAGAGAGAGTTGAAGGTATTGAGGCCCCCTGCCCCAGAAGGTCTTGTGGACAATGCAGGGGGTTTTGTACTTAAACCTCACAGCCACTGGGAGGCAGCGCAAAGATTTCAGTACTGGAGAGATATCATCCCTGGGCTTGAGGCCAAGGACAAGTCTTGCAGTCCTGTTCTGGATAGACACATGACAATGTGGGGGAGACAAATCCAGTGTGCGCATCAAATGCATCTGTCAGTTGAACCATATGTGAAGTGTGATGAAGTCCCCAGCCTGGTTCTGGGGACAGTATGATGGCGACTCAGGTGCCACCCCGAACCAGTCAATGTTTGGATCCAGGGTCTGTATGGGAAGAATCCCTCTGTCAACCTACCTTAGTCCGTGTTGCATAGCAGGACAGTCGCAGTGCCTCACCACAGCCAGTTCTATTGGACTGGACACTTGTCTGCTCTATCGGTCAGTAAGTTAGGGCAGGCCAACTATAAAAGCCCTGAACTTGCCCTAAACACCATGTGAGCTGACCCAAAGCTCAACCTAGAAATAGACAACTTTCCTTTGAAGAGAAATAATTTCCCTTCGCTTATCAATGCTGCTCTGTGTTTTAATACAGTACTATCTTCTCCAGAGACTTCAAAGGCGGCAATTTCCCAGAGTTTACAGGAGCTGCTGTGATCTCTGCAAATGTAGTGTTGTCAATCTGTGACTACCCGAATGCTGAGAGCTCAGTGCAGGAAGTAAAGTTGCAAACGCATTGTTCCACAGTGATTGCCATGGCAGAGATAAAATGTTTTTTTACCATGCATACATTGAGAACTTAGGAACAAAGCATGTACAAAGCTTACCCATTGTGTTTCCAATCTCTAATTCACACAGTGGTAGAACAGAAGTAACAGCTCTGCAAAGGCAGCACCACTGAGCGTGGTCATCCAAAATTGCTGGACAGGCCAATTTTATGCATGGCCCTGCCCTTGAGCCCAAAGCAGGCCAGGTGCGCTCTGGAACCAAAACCAATCCCAACCCTCACACAATTACAAGCCATAGGTGCAGACCCTCACTGAAATTCGCACCCAGGTGTGGGGCACTTGGTTGCAGGAGGTTTGCATTTGGAGAAGACTGGAGAATAGTTTAAGAAGCCGAGGATGAAGAGAGTGGAGAGATAAAAGCAGTGCACAGTAGTAGGTGGTAGTGGGAGCTATATGGGTAAAGGAGGAGTTGATAATATCAGAGTAAAAATGCATTCAGGATGAGTTGGTGAGAGTTAAAGGGGTGATGGGCGAGGCGGTAACATCAAAGGGGAAAGGGAAGGCAGGTGGAGGTAGTGAACGAGTAGGCAATGTTAACAGGGAAATTGTGGACAGGAGGGAATGGAGAAAGTTAAAGGAGTAGATGTCAAGATGAAGAGGTAGCAATTAGGGTGCAGGAGGTGTGAGAAACCTGAAGGTGTCTCCCTAGCTAGTCCCCGGGCATCTGTCATCTTGGTGGCCAGGACACAGCAATTGCTATTGGATCTAGTTCCTGGGGGTAGACCAGTGCGGGAGGATCACCTGGATGGGGTTTCTCGGGGAGTGGGACACCGATGGGTGAGAACTAGTATTCCCCTTCTTTCAACACCTCTTCCCCATCCTACCATGTAGGACATTCAAAAACACTGTCACCCTCTCCCCTTTTCTGACACGAACACATTCGTACAACACATAAGAGAACAGACTAACACCAGAGCCATTTACCTGACGTGTCCCAATACAAGGGTCAGGCAATTGACCAGAATCACCTCGCAAAAAGAAGTTGGATGGACTCATCCAACTAAGCCTGGCGCTCTTCGTAGGAGCTCTTGTGGAGCTCGTTCATTAATCTATATATCTTTTAGCACAAAATTAAATTAAAGTTTCCATCCAACTAGATTTATATATACAGATGAACAGTAGATGTCCAAAGTAGTATTCACAAAATAGTCCGAAAACTTTCCAAAGAAACAGTACAGGTTCTCTGGTTTGTCAACAGCTAGGTTTTTTATCAAACAAGAATCAGACTTGTTTAGTTTGGTGTATGGTTATTTTAATGCCAATGCATTTCGGAGCGGATCTCCTTCTTCAGGGCGTTAACCACACTTTTTAGATTTAGCCCTTTAAATCACTCGGTGCTGCTCCTACTTGCCTTGTCGCACGTGCGGGTGGGCTCAGCAAACCTCGGCACCCCCTTGTCACAAATCACCGGCTACCCCGCCTACCCCTGACCAGAATCACACGCATGATCGCCCTTTCGCCTCCCCACAGGGATAAAAGTTGGAGCAAGAGCGCACAGTACAAGGCAGGCAGACTGCACAATGAGACAGCTAATTAAGCCCGGCAGTTCAGGAGGAGAAAGTTGGCGAGAATCAACAGGGTGCCAAAGAGAGAAGCGGCCTTGCCGTTTCCAACCCAAACCCACACAACAGTCAAGGAAGAAGCCATAAGATCGAGAACAATAGCTATACAGTCTTGCAGCAGATGTCAATGGTGCACAGGGCATGCCTAAGCCGATAAGCGGGATCGATGGTCCAGGCCTTGACTCCACATAAAAGGAAAGCCAAGTGGTTCATCAGAGCTGGTGAATCGAAGGGAGAACCGATAAGAACCAGGTTGTGTTGACTGAAAGTTGCAAAGTGACGAATTGAGCAAAGCTCAAAGAACTGTAAAATTGTTATAGGAAGACCAGCTGCAGAGGGGACTGGCACCATGTGGGTGCTGTCTCGAAAAACCCTGGTGTAGCCCATGTTGATGAAACTACAGATACCAGAATGCCATAGGAGAGCCGCCAAAACAGGTCAAAGTGGTCATACAGGAGGTCTAGCAAAATCCCTGTATAGTCGAAAGCCTTTGACCTAAGAACTGTAGACAAAGCAAGAGAAGTGAATCCTGCATTGTGAGGAAGCCAGGGAAGTGAATCCTGCAGACATTGAAAGCAAATGTGCTAATTGTTGGCCAGAATGAACCGGGCAGAGGAATGCTGACGAGAAGGGGGCAAAGTCTAAAGTACCAAAAAACAGAAGGATCTGTTTAAAAAGACATTGAGATTCGTGAACGAGAAAAGCCATAGTGAACCCCGTGGAGGGAGGCTGAGAATTGAGAGGCATCTGCACCCAGAAGAGGGAGTTTCAGGGGTGAAGAATCGCCATCCCAAGTACCAGTTGAAAAGAACTTTCATTGGTTTATTTATCTGATCCTCAAAGGCAAGAGACTTTTTGTTGAAAAGAGACTTGACCGTCAAGGCTCCTGAGAAGTTAAAACCAGAACTGTTTTCTTGTGCTGGGGAAAGCTTGAAGTGTGCTGTGCTCAGAAGTCCCACCTTATCCCTTGCTCCAAACGTGGGGAACGGAGACCCAGGCTTCCGCATCCTGACATATTTGTGAACACTTCTTTCTTTTCTTGAAAACTATCCCACCCCCTTTTTGTATTAGTTGTAAAGATTGGCAATAGGGTTTTCTTAGTATAGGCAATTTTATTTGGCACAACGCCCCTAGGACTGCCTTATTTTTCATTTGATGGTCGACGCTGGCTCCCATCTTAGATTTAGGTTTAGAGTAGGCATGTTTCCAACCTGCATACAGTTTGATAAACACCCTTGAACTGTGATCACTTGTGTCTGTCTTTTGTGATGCCACCATGCGTTCGTTATATATGGTGTCAAGGGTGAGATGTGACTCAATTGAAACTAATTGGGGAACCCTACAATTTCAAAGACATAGCCAGAGAGCCTAAAACCCTTCCATCACCACTGTGGAATCAATATGGTTTGATATATGTAACAGTAGGGAAGCTACTATCCCCCTGGGAAAAGAGGACCAATTCCTACTGACTTGGTTTTGATATCCCCTCCGGGATGCTACATAAGATTACCTACAAAATCTGGCTTAGGCTGGAATTTGGGATAGATGTTTTAGCAGGCATTATTGATCCTGATTTCCGGGGAGATGTGAAGGTTCTTTTACAGAATCATGGTGAAGTCCCTTTTGAGGTACGTCAGGGAGATCAAATTGCCCAGGGAGTATTGGAGAGCTCTCTATTTCTTCAGTTTAAAGAGAGCGTACCAGATAAAACAGGAAGAGGTAACTTCGGCTTTGGGGAAGCTGATAAATCTCTTAACATCTAAGAAAGGAAAGGAGAAGAACCTGCCATCCATCCCGACCTAGCTTTTGGCCAGCAAAATGATCCAGCTCTCGATGAAGCTTTTTTACAAGCAATTTCGGAAGAAGGCGGCATAGAGAAGGAAAGTCCCTTTTTCTTCTCAAAGCAAGGGTTACTTTACCAGAGAGCAACATCTACAGAATGATTGGTAAAAACACAGCTAGCGAAGAGCCACCGAAAAGTTGTGCTAGAGATCGCACATTCCCACCTTCCCGGGGGACATTTAGGACAAGTTAAAACTCAGGCTCATATCATTGGGAAGTTTTACTGGCAAGGTTTACATGCATATATAAAAACGTTCATACAGACGTGCGAAATCTGCCAAAGACTAGCATGCACATCCCATTACCTGCCCTTCTGAACCCGTTGCCGATCATAGATTTCCCCTTTTCAATAATTGGTATGGACATTATAGGACCTCTAGAGACATCTAAACTAGGAAATAAGTACGTCCTGACGATGGTAGACTATACAACCCGATATCCCGAGGCATTCCCAATGCAAAGCAATACCACACAACAGATTCTTAAACTTCATCTACCGTATTTCTCTGGGGTTGGCTTTCCCAAGGAAACACTAATGACCAGGGTTTGAATTTTATGATTAAGCTTATGGCCGAAGTCAAAGAGCTACTCCACATTACCACCTTGCGAACTTCTGTGTACCATCCCCAGACCGATGGCTTGGTAGAAAGATTCAGTAAGACCCTGAAACTGATTTTACGGAAAGTAGTGGACAAGGACGGGAAAGACTGCGACCGAATGATCCCATGGGAACTATTTGCAGTGAGGAAAACCCCACGAGGCTTCAACCGATTACTCTGCCTTTGTGTTACTCTATAGAAGAGAACCCAGAGATGTCCTGGACATGCTCCTGGAACCTTGGGAAGAATGAGAAGAGGCACCCATTCCAATCTCACAAGTTGCCACTACAATGCGAGAACACATGAAGTTGGTTCAAAACTTAGTTTGCACTCATTTATGGGAAAGGCCCAACGTGGAAAAAAAGGCCAGTTATGATAAAAAAAAGTAGAATTAAGATCATTCTCTATAGGACAGAAAGTACTGGTCCTCTTACCCACCTCAGAAAACAAACTTGTCTCCAAGTGTCATGGAACTTATTGAGATAATAGAACAAACGGGAACCTGCACATATAAAATAGCCCAACCAGACAGGAAACAGAATGTTCACTTGTATCCCATAAACCTCCTGAAGGAGTGGAAAGAGAACCTGTCAGCCACCTTTCTATCTACCTTAGATTTGGCCAAAGGGTACTGGCAAGTATCCATATATGGCCAGATAAGGAGAAAACCTCGCTCTCAACGGTACTTGGATTATTCCAGTTTTAAATTCCTTCATTATGGCCTAAATGGTGTGCCAGCTACATGCCAACGTCTTATGGATAACATCCTGCAACTGTATTCCTATTTCTGCAGAGCTTAAATTGAAGATATCGTCATTTAATGTAATACCTGGGAGGACCATCTTTTCCATCTTTATACCATCATGAAGGTCCTTAAACGCTGGCCCAACTGCTAATACTGCTAAATGCAGGCTGGCCCAATCAGCCGTAAAATATCTTAGCTTCTTCGTAGGGAATGGGAATGTATAACCCCAACATGAAGAGGTAAAAGCCGTCTTGGATACACCAACTCCCAAGACAAAAAGAGACCTCATATTTCTTCAGGTTAATAGGTTATTACCGTAGGTTTATCCCTAACTTTTCAGACAAAATGGCCAAGCTGACAGATAACCTCTAAAATGCTGTACCCCAGAAACTTCATTGGAACGACTACGATGAGGTATGCTATAACATTCCAAAGCAGACTTTATGCCAGAACCCAATCCTAAAGGTATTTGACTTTTCAAAGTATTTGGGTTACAGACGGATGCCTCCCTTACAGGGTTAGGAGCCATCCTGTCCTAAATTTGCAATGGACTAGAACATCCTATACTATACACCAGTCGCAAGTTGTTCCCAGGTGAAAATAAAAACTCTGTGGTAGAACTAGAGGTCTTAGCCATCAAATGGGCCATTATTCATCTTAGATATTACCTATTGGGATGCAGGTTCACACTCGTTAAAGACCACTCACCCCTAGTTTGGATTAGCCAATGCAAAGAGGCCAACCCTCAAGTCATTCAATAGTCGCTCGACTGATAACTATTGTTTCAGGGTGGAACACTGGAAAAGAAAATACCAGGAAAACGTGGATTTTCTTTCCCGATCCTGCTGTGAAACACATGTGGCTACATCACATGGAGGAAGGGTATGTGAGACACCTGAAGGTGTCTCCCTAGCTAGTACCCAGGGATCTTTCATCCAGTTGGCCAGGACACAGCCATCGCTATTGGATCCAGTTCCTGGGAGTGGACCAGTGAGGGAGGATCACCAGGATGGGGGGGTTCTCGGGGAGTGGGAGTGGGACACTGATGGGTGAGACGCAGTATCCCCCTTCTTTCAACACCTCTTTCCCATCCTACCACGTAGGACATTCAAAAATACAGTCCCCACCCCTTTTCTGATGCAAACACTTTCACACAACACGCAAGAGAACAGACTAACACGGGAGCCGCTTACCTGACATGTCCCAATACAAGTGAGCTTAGAGCCCTTTGGGTACGTGTATGCAATGGATGGGGATGCAGACTAACTCTGACACCAAATAATCAAACCAACTCAGGAAGATGTCAAAGTTTGCTGTTTTATTATCAATTGTCTAAAACAGGGAGTTTTCAACGGACATCAACAGAGGTTCGCGCCAGCTCTCCGTTCATTTCACATAAAAACACATTTATATACTAAAAATGCATCATATGTGACATCATACTGGGTGCAAAATGAGAAAAATCTATGAAAAGTTATGAAAGTCTCAAGGGGAACATCTAAGTATACTTTCTATAAGGGGTGGGATTGTGGTTGGATATCTACTGCCAGGTGGAGAAAATGTGCCTACCTCTAAAACATGTCATCTTCAACACTATTAAGTACACGGTATATCATTGGCTTTCAAACTAGCAGGCCCTTCATTGTTATGTTATGTCTGCTTCTATAGCGCCGGCAGCCCAAGGGCATCGGGGCTCTTTGACAAACAACACAATTAAACAAACAAAAAGTACATCACGACCAGCAGATTCTACCAATGCTAGCTCTATATAGGTAGATTGTCCAGACGGAGGAAACATTAATCACCTAAACAAGAAGGTTTTCAATTACCGGCCCTCTACAATTGGTTGGCACGCTTGTGCCATGTCGAGAACATTTAGTTCACTCAGCAGCACATAAGCTCATACACAGGTGCAAGGAGGTGGACTTGTTACGCTCACCTGGTTCCCACAGGGGCGTCGATCAGACCCGGACAGCTGCGGTCTCCACCAACGTGATGCGTAGTGAAGAGATGACAGTCTGGACTGGCCCGCCTAATCTTGTCTGCTGGACTCGTAGAAGTATTCTCCTGCAAGTTGAGAAAGGGATTTAGCCACCCGTGGACTTTAGTGATGGCCCCCAACTGTTCTCGTTCTCCCCACTAATCACCTCCGATATCCCCTCTTGGTAACTTCACCTTATGTTTTTAAATGATGAGCTCTCCATCCTGCATGGCATGCAGGGGCGCGTAGATATCAGTTACTTCACTGGTTTGAAGGTACTGGAGGAGTTCCGGAGGAATATTAACTTCAGTGTCTATAATGTTCAAAGAGTTCAATATGTCCGATGTTCACTCTTGTTCCATTCCCTCGTTAGGTTGCTGCTGGGTCAAAAAGAATATTGCCTGGAGGCAGCTGATGGCGTTCAGGTAAGAGTCTGTATTACCAAACACTGTCCGGTAAAAGTTGCATGAGTTTAACTTGCTGTTTTCTCTCCCTTTATAGGTGCGGCATAGAAAGATGCGGTGAATTAAAGGATAATACCTCCGGTGGTAAAGCAGATAAGCCTATGGTGGCAAAGAGATTGTCTTTGTCGGTTTTCTCGGCTCACCTTGTTATTCCTTTTGTTTTCCCCCAGGTGCTGGGTTTCGACGAAGAAAATGATGGAGGCAGCGCCGAGTTGAAAGATGCGGTGGACTGGTTAGTATAATGCGGCGCTGCAGCTGGCGAAGCGACGCGTGCTGAAATAATGTCCTTTCCAGGCTCGGAGATGTGCTGGGTCCGGAATCAGGTAAGGAATCAAATAATGTCCGTGATCTAACCTCTTCTCCTTTCTTTTCCTTTTGTCTAGGAGCTCCGGATTCGAGGCGGGCGTGGCAGAAGACTGGATGCTGACTTGCAGACACAGTGAGCGTTACGCTGCTGGATGCAGAATAACATGAAGCATGAGCTGCTGTTCGGGCGTGGTTTAAATAGCCTGCAAAGTAGTCCCAGGTAAGAAGTTCCCCAGAACCACACCCGAGTAAAAAATAGTCTCTGTGATAAAATAGTCCCATCCAGGCCTCACGTTGGCTTGGACTCATTTGCAGCATGGTCTGCATAAGGTAAGTAAAGTCTATGAGCCTGGTGCCTATGGCGCCAGGACTGATTTCTATGATGAGCCTGGCGCCTAAGGTGCCAGGACTGAATCCAAACAGCCCCCAGCTGGGGCTGTTGGGGTTTTAATGAGTATCTGGATGCCTGCTCCCGGGGCTGATGGACTCGATCTGGATGTCCGGGGGTAGGTATCATGACAGCACTCCCCCTCCCCCCCCCCCAAGGCCCCTCCTAAAGTTGTTCTTCCCCTTGGCCCTGGCTTGTCTGGGAAGTCCCGATGGAATTTTCTCACCAATCGAGGAGCATGAACGTGGTCACTAGGTTCCCATGACCTTTCTTGTGGTCCGTAACCCTTCCAGTCGATTAAATAAAAAAGTCTTGATTTAACCATTTTACAGTCCAGGATGTTTTTTACCTCAAATTCAGGTTCTCCATCTATTAGGATGGGGTCAGGTGGTTTGGTTAATCTTGTCCCGGGTTGAACTGGTTTTAGAAGTGAAACATGAAAGACGGGATGAATCCGCATATTAGAGGGTCATTCTAATTTGACGGCCACCGGGTTGATAATGGCCTTAATGGTGTAAGGTCCCAAATATCTAGGATTAAAAGTCTGAGTTCCTTTCAGAGGTATATGTCTTGTAGCCAGCCAAACTTGGTCTCCCATTCGATATGGTGGGGTCTCACTTCTATGTTCATCAGCATTTTTCTTGTATTTCTCTTTTGCTTGTTTCAAATGTTTTGTTGCCTCTTTAAAAGCTTGTGTAATAGTAGAATGCAGATGAGTTACTGCCGGCATTTCTAAATGCTGGGGCGAATCGAGTTCTGAGGTTCGAGGATGATGTCCATATATGGTATAAAAGGGGCTTTGTCCGGTTCCTGAATGTACAGAGTTATTGTATGCGTATTCAGAAGTCCATAAAATGTCCTTCCAATTACTTTTGGTTTAGTGGAGCATACAACGTACAACGTACCTCGGTCAGAAATCAATACGGAAGGAAATCCATGTATTCGAACAATATTTTCGAGAAATTCCTTGGCCAAGATTGAAGCAGAAGGTAATCCTTTTAAAGGAATAAAGTGGGCCATCTTGGAAAAAAGATCCACAATAACTAGAATGGTGTTGAATCCATTACATGGCGGTAGATCTGTAATAAAGTCTAAAGACAAAGTGGGCCATGGTGTGGGTGGAATATCTAAAGGTTGTAAAAGACCAGCTGGTTTCTTCTTTTGACTTGTGTTCTGGGCGCAGATGCCACAAGACAGTACAAATGACTTTACCTCTTTTCGCCAGGTGGGCCACCAGAATTGTCTTTTAATTTTAGCTTCAGTTTTTGCAATACCTGGGTGCCCTTCCATCAGAGCTTCATGGTAATTGGAGATGACGTGTTCTTGCAGTTCCTTGTGTGGTAGAAATAGGCGCCTTTGATAGTAAGGTAGGTCATTGACAACTGAATAATCTGGCCCCTTTTTAACCTAGTCCTGCAGGGCTGCTGAATCGAAAAGTTGTTGGATCTTTAAATGAATATCTTCTAAGGTCTGTAGAGTAGTTATCCCAAGAATTCTTTGTTCAGGAATTATAGGCACCGGTTCTGGGTTCGAAATATGCTTCTCTCATCCCAATTTGGGATAAAGCGTCCACCTTACCATTCTTACAACCTGGTCGATAAGTGATCACGAAATCGAATTCGGCAAGGAATAAGGCCCATCGAAGTTGACGCGATGATTGGGCCTTGGCTGATTTTAAATACTGCAAGTTCCTGTGATCGGTGATTACAGTAATGGTATGCCTGGCACCGAGAAGATAACGCCGCCAAGCCTTGAAGGCAGATTTGATGGCTAACAACTCTTTATCGGTAACCGCATAGTTTAATTCGGGGGCCGAGAATTTTCTGGACCAAAATGCTACTGGATGAAGTTGACCGGTTTCCGGATCCTTCTGGGACAGGACAGCCCCCATGGCTAAACGGGATGCATCGGTTTCAACTATGTATGGGAGCTTGGGGTGTGGATGCTTTAAGACAGGTGCCGACGTGAATTTCAATTTCAGTTCTTGGAAGGCTTTTTCAGCCTCTTCGGTCCACAAGAAGGGTTTATTTTTTCGCAAAAGTGCTGTGATGGGGTGTACAACATATGAGAAGTCAGGAATAAATCTGCGGTAGAAATTAGCAAATCCAAGCATGCTTTGCACCCCTTTAACTGAACTGGGTGATGGCCACTTGAGAATTGCGTCCACCTTTCGAGAGTCCATTCGGACTCCTTTTGGAGTCAGGATAAATCCAAGGAATTCAACTTCTGTAGCATGAAAAACACATTTTTCCAATTTTGCATATAACTTGTGCTGGCGTAGTTTCTCAAGGACTGCACGAACGTGCTTAACATGGTCTGATTCTGAGGAGGAGTACACTAGAATATCGTCTATGTATACGACAACACAGACGTCAATGAGTTCACGAAGGACATCGTTCATAAAATACTGTAAGGCTGCTGGTGCATTGCACAACCCAAAGGGCATCACCTGATATTCGAATAATCCGTACTTGGTGCGAAAAGCGGTCTCCCATTCGTCGCCCTTCTTTACGCGTACCAGATGATATGCCCCTCGGATATCTAATTTAGTGTAGATGCAAGCATCCTTTACTTGGTCTAGTAGTTCGGGGATCAGAGGCAATGGATATCGGTTCTTCACCGTGATCTGGTTTAATGCGCAGTAGTCTATGCACGTTCTAAGGTCACCATCCTTTTTGGGCACGAAGAATAAAGCTGAAGATCCGGGGGACTTAGCTGGACGAATGAAGCCATTAGCAAGGTATTGGTCCAAGTATTGTCGTAGGTGACGGTTTTCGGGTTCCGTAAGGGCGTAGATCCTACTGCATGGAGGTTGTGCACCGGGTATGAGGTCGATTTGACAATCGTATGATCTATGAGGTGGTAAGGTGTTTGCCTGTTCTTTTTGGAAAACATCCTGGAATTCTTGATATTCCTGAGGTAACTGCATGACTGGATTAGCGACTGTGGCCAGGCTTTTGTTCAAAGTATTTTCCGGGTAACAGGTGTGTGCACACTCCGGGAAGGTTACTCTCTTCTCTCGCCAATCAATACAAGGATTATGTGTTTCCAACCAAGGTATCCCCAGTATTATTTGGAACTGCAGGGCTTTGATTAAGTCAAACACAATAGTCTCTCGATGCCCATCTTGACCCAAAGGTGTCATCTCTGTGGTGGAATGAGTTACAGGCCCAGAGGCAATTTCAGTTCCAGCGACATAGTTTCCTACGGCCCCGCTATCAACGTATGCCCTAACTGCGTGCATAAGTGATGGCTGACTTGGATCAATAAGGACCATTGGTATGATTAGGTGCGAGGTCTGAGTGTCCTTCTTTAAGCTCGGCAAGCGGACCTCTACGCTTGTAGGGCGTGGTCATTTCCCGAATCAGGCTCTGTTTGATTTCTATCAGCAACTCCGACTACTTTCTTGGATGGTTTTATAGGGCAATCCCATAGAAAATGTCCTGAGGCCCCACAGTACAGACACAACTGCATCTGTCGTCTCCTTTCTATTTCTTTTTGAGTTAAGGGTCCCTTAACCCCCACGATCTGCATTGGTTCTGATGCATCTGTTCCTATGGGAGTAACATTGAGTTTAACCAATACCCGATTCTCGAACTTAGCCCGATCAGCTTTTCTATTCTGAAGTCGGTGGTCTAGCTGGACCACTAAGTCTATATATTCTGCGCATTCCTGAGGTGGGTTCACAACTTGGGCCAAAACATCTTTGAGTTCACCCCGAAGTCCACGATGAAATAATGTAATCACTTTATCTCTGGCCATCCGGTTTCCACCACCAACCTATTGAAGGTTGCGATATAAGTTAGCAGGTCCTGGTTTCCTTGTCGTAGGGATAGAAGTTCGTTATCCAGGGCGTGTCCCTGTGAATGTCTGGCGAATAGTCTTTCCATGCTCAATTGAAAACCCTGAAAATCCCGAAGAAGGGGATCATCCTGGTTGACTAATGGAATTGACCAATCCGCTGCGCTGCCACTAAGGTATGACAGTACAAAGGCTACTTTGGCTTTGTCGTTTGGAAAAGCTCCTGGTCTGCTTAAAAAGTGCAAGCGGCATTGGTTCATGAACACGGCGAACGTTTTCGGGTCCCCAGCAAAGCGTTCGGGTGGAGCTAAAGGAATGCTCCCTGGTAGAACCACTTGCACAGGGCTGCTCGATGAAATGGGGGTTGAATTCCCCCCAAGTCCAGGTAGTGGTGTTTGCCCGGCTTGGTTTTGCAGCAGTTGTCTGGCAAGATCATCAGTGCGCTCCTTTGACACAATCAGTTCTCTCCAGAGGGCATTAGTTTCTTGGCGCACGGAGTGCACTTATTTCCTAAATTCTCCTAACAGTTGGGCTAGTTGGTCGGTTTCTGAGGTCTCCATTACGCCTGGGTGGGGATTTGTAGATAGGCTTTGTGTTCTGTTACGCTCACCTGGTTCCCACAGGGATCGGACCCGGACAGCTGCGGTCTCCACCAACGTGATGCGTAGTGAAGAGATGACAGTCTGGACTGGCCCGCCTAATCTTGTCTGCTGGACTCGTAGAAGTATTCTCCTGCAAGTTGAGAAAGGGATTTAGCCACCCGTGGACTTTAGTGATGGCCCCCCAACTGTTCTCGTTCTCCCCACTAATCACCTCCGATATCCCCTCTTGGTAACCTCACCTTATGTTTTTAAATGATGAGCTCTCAATCCTGCATGGCATGCAGGGGCGCGTAGATACCCGTTATTTCTCTGGTTTGAAGGTACTGGAGGAGTTCCGGAGGAATATTAACTCAGTGTCTATAAAGTTCAAAGAGTTCAATATGTCCGATGTTCACTCTTGTTCCATTCCCTCGTTAGGTTGCAGCTGGGTCCAAAAGAATATTGCCTGGAGGCAGCTGATGGCGTTCAGGTAAGAGTCTGTATTACCAAACACTGTCCGGTAAAAGTTGCATGAGTTTAACTTGCTGTTTTCTCTCCCTTTATAGGTGCGGCATAGAAAGATGCGGTGAATTAAAGGATAATACCTCCGGTGGTAAAGCAGGTAAGCCTATGGTGGCAAAGAGATTGTCTTTGTCGGTTTTCTCGGCTCACCTTGTTATTCCTTTTGTTTTCCCCCAGGTGCTGGGTTTTGACGAAGAAAATCTCTGGCTTTTATACTTAAAATAAAGATGCTACATTAATAACAATGAAGAGAAATAAAGTATAGAATGCATTTAAAATGGTGCTTTATTTGTTTTTTTAATATGTTTGTTTTTTGAAGTTTGGAACATGATTTATTAAATAAAGCAACTATTCGGCTTCGTATTCGGTATTCGGCCGAATACTAAATATGCTATTCGGTACAGCCCTAGTTGAAATAACATGAGAGAGATGCTAGAGGTCATACATGTCAAATAATCATGCAGTTAATCACCTAACATTTTAGCTACACTCTGGGCATCACTTCTATTTCTAGACGGAGGAGTAAGAGGTGTTCTCATTCACCACCCTGTCACTAGTTCATGAGGGGTGAGCTGGTGGTCTGATTGTGGCTTATTCCGAAGGGCATGTAAAGCTAAGGGTAGGAAATATAGCCATCCCTTCTTCAAAATCAATTTAATCTTGGCAATCCTTTCCTTAAGGAGGCCGTTGAGTCTCTCGTATATTCTGTTCGCTTGCAGGTGATAAGCAGAAGAAAACTTATGTTTAATATTCAATAGAAGCACTATCTGTTCAATTACTTCATTAACAAAATGTGGCCCATTGTCGGATCTCCGCACTTGACACACACCCCATCTCTGAAATATTTCACATACTAAAAACTTTGCTACGCAAGTGGCATCAAGGTGTACATATGGACCAGCCTCAATCCACCTAAAGAAGGGACACACCACCACTACTAAATACCTGTATCCATTACACACCTGCAGCATATCAACACAGTTGATATGTAAATGCTCAAATGAACCATTCAGTGGAGTCATTACCCCTCTAATCGTTCTCGGTGTATGCCCAGCAGTAAACATTTGACTTATGATGCAGTTCACTATAAATAGTGCAACGTGTTCCAACAAATTCGGAATGAACCAGTCTTCCGCAATCGTAGCAGCAAGACTCTTTCTAGTTGCATACGTGGGGTAATGCAGCTGTTCAAGTGTGACCTTTAATAATGCTACTGGTATCACTGGATTTCCTGTGCTATCCTGTCGGCATAATGCTTCTGTGGGGGGATAAAGAACACCCCCTTTGTTTCCATAATTCCTGCTCATCCTGCGGTGCACTCCCTTGAATCTCCGTTTGTTGGGTTATCTGCAATTTATTAAACCCTGCTTGTATCAAAATTGTTGTGACTATTTTCTTCTTAATATTCTCTATCAAAACTCAAAATATCTGGAGAGTATGCTACCCTTTTGGCTTGTTCGTCTGCGGCTTTGTTCCAGCAAGAGACAAAATCTGTTTGCTTAGTGTGAGCTGCGCATTTAACGACCGCTATGGCCACTGGGAGTTGTAGTGCCTTAATAAGCCTGTCCAATAAGGATGCGTGCTGCACTGGAGTGCCGTCCATATGGAGGCAAACCCTCCTTTTCCAAAGTGTTAACGCTGCATGTACGGTTGACGTTCACGTAGGCGGATTCACTGTACACCTTCACTTCCTGCCCTTTGTGTTTCTCGAGTACAACAATGAGCACTACCAATTCGTCTACTTGTGCTGAAAAGTGAGACTGTAGTCTTGCACTTGCTATTACTTCAAATTCTCCATTTAATTTATGCCTTACTACTGCTGCACCTGAATGACCTTACCCACTAGTCTGATCAATTTTCAGAGAACCATCAACAAAGAGAATTTACCCTCCTGCTAAAGCATTTTCCTTCACTCAGGGTATATCATCATAATATACAACATAATTAGCACAGTCATGCACATGCTCGCCCTCTTTCACTGGGTCAACTATAAAGGTGACAGGATTCACTATTTTACATCTTACAATTTTAATAATTGGATTCCAAATCATTACCTCATAAGCTGAACCTCTTTGGGATGTCAATGTGCCTTTGGGTTTCCCCAAAATGGCAAATAGAGCATGCTCCACGAAGAGAGTCATTGAGCAGCCCATCACAATACTTGTAGACTTCTCAATTGCGAATGTGGGGGCTGCCAATGATTGTTTGCAACAAACGTGACCTCTCATGACTGGGTCTAAAATAACACTGTAATATGCTAAAGGCTTGTATCCCAATATATTTATCTGTGTATTTCAACTCCTCAAACCCTTCCTCCATCTCTTCAGTCCATTCTACTTTTACTTTAGTCACTTGTGCTTTCTTCCAAGCTTACAAAAGGGGTATTGTGTATGAACTGTAATCCAACACCCAGGCTCTAACATAGTTGCGTAGCCCCAGAAACTGTTGCATCTGTTTCACTGTGTTTTCCTTTGAGGTTTTCATAATTGCCTGAGCTCTTTTAGGCCACCCTCTTTCCTTCATGCCCTATGTATGACACCTCTTCTTGGCAGTGCTCTAACTTATCTTTGTCTACTTTATTTCCCTTGTCTGCTAGAATAGTCATCAACTGAATAGAATCTAGTCTGTTCTTATCTTCTGTGGTGCTACAAATTAGAATGTTATCTACATATTGTATCACTGCACTCTTAAGATCAATATTGCCTAAATCCATCTGTAGGACTCTGTTAAAGATCGATGGGGGCTCACAGTACGCCTGGGCAAATGAGTATGTTTCAGTCGAATTTAGCGAAACGTAAAGGAAGTAAAGTCTTGTGAATCCTTGTGCAACGGGATCTAGAAAAGCACATTTTTCAAATGGATCACCGTGAAATATCTAATTTGCACTGGGATACTGAATAGTATCATTGCCGGATTAGGAACTAAAGGAAGCTTCTACAATCAGGTTAATCAGTCTCATATCCTGTATAAATCTCTATGATCGGCCTTTAGATTATTTAATCGGCTACACCGCGGTGTTACACAATGATTCCAATGGCACCGGAATTCCTTGTTTCAACAGTTCTTTAATAGTCTGAAATATACCCTCATCAGCCTCTCAAGACATGGGGTACTGTTTTGCGCGAGGTAAAATTTCTCCTGCCTTCAGCTTTAGTTTAACTTCCCCTAGTCCCTTTAATAAACCCATGTCATAAGGACACTTGGCACCTTCGGCAAGTCTTCCTGAAAGTATACTGGATGCTGCCATATTATTGCCATTCACTGTGGGACTTCCCTCTTTTCTATTCTATGTCAAGACGGAGGCGAGCATTATCCTTCATCTTCTATTTTATTCCTGTCTCCAGCAGTTTCAACAATGAACCATTTTCTATCATTTCATCTGGAGAAAACACATTTTTTTAAAAACCTTTTTCAAACGAAAACTACATTTCCCTTCTGTCCCAGGTCCACTGTAGTCCCAATGACCTGTCCACGTGACCTTAGTCCTTTCACTTCCTGTATTCTCCCTCTTCTTTTCCTGCTCTCTAAGCAGATAAGTACATTCACGTTGAGCTGAACTATGTGAATAGTGATTTAGGGTTCTATTATGTACTTAGAAACCTTTGACCATATTGTAGAGACTTCACTAAGGTGGGAGGTATGGAGTATCCACCAGGAGTCAGGAAAGGCTATTTTGCAGAAGGTGTATAATGCGCGTAGAACCGTAGCAGCAGCTTGTATGAGGAGCATGTGTGGTTTCATAGTTGTGAGGAGGTGCCGGCCTTGTGTCGCATTACCGGCACATTAGGGGTTCCCTGACTTCCTCATCACGCAGAGACGGGCCCCGCATTCCAGCGATGGAGCACCTTTAGCGCTGTCAGTACGACACCCAACAGCAGCCCCCACCATTGCGGGGGCGTAACCAAGCCTCGACGAAAGCGAGCAGGCTCGTCGGCAACGACATAAGAGTTGCTATCTCGTTGGAGGGGGAAGAGCCCCCACCCTCATGACAGAGGGACCTAATCACGCAAACAAGCAGAACTTAATGCTTGGAATTTGCTCGGAGCTCTGGAAGCCAGTATAAGCACTCCGGAGAGCGAATATCACTCAGTGTGCCCTATATCCCCGAGCGGGAAATTAGGCGTCGGAGCACTCAGCTCAAACAAATAGTACTAATCCAATCAGCAGATAATAAGCTCTCATCGTAGCACAAAGAGCAAGATCCAGAAGTCTGCTCTGCAGACCAAGGTGCAGCCTCAAGCACTAGAAAGTGAGCAGTGGATGTGCCACTACACCTGAGAAGGTAATACAGGCACTTACAGCATCGGATATCTGAGGCAATTCTACTTTTTCCAATATAAGTTGTTTGGAGGCACAGATCCATCTCTTCCTGCTTCAGCAAGTTTGTATGGAATTGCTCCATGATCTGTAATTTATCAGCGTCTGCAGTGTGTAGTGTGCCCTGCTTGTCTCGTAGCTGTGTGATATAATTACAGGTTTTTTTCTTCTGCAGCATAGCTGTTAGAAAGCGGTTAGCCTTGCCTCCTTAAATGTAGTATGTTTGATTAATATTCAACAAGGTTTGAGCAGTCAGCCATATGTCCCTCTAACATAGCTCTGACCTTCCACAGTGCTCCTAGTGTTTTGTGCGATTGCTTACTTTTGTGTTGTGGTTCTGCCGTTTGAACTTCCCTTTACAGTTCCTTCTACAATGTTTCCTTCCCTCTTATGTATGTTGCGGCCTGCGTAAAATGGTGATCATTTTCTCCATATGGACCCTAAGAGCAATATCCCCTAGGATTAGTTTGTTCAGCCGCCATTGTTTTCGGATTTCAGTTTTACCCCCCTGCACCTCAATTTGTAATATCCCTGGGTCGTGATCCCTGAGATTTTTTACCCTAACTGTCATCACCTGGGGGCTGAGCGTTGATGAGACCAGGATCTATTCTCGAGTATCCCTTGTGCACTTCTGAGTAATGTGTATAATCCCTTTCAGTGTTATGGAAGAATCTCCAGGCTTCTATCCACTGTAAGTCTCGGAGAAATGTCCCCAGGGCCTGATGATTTCTATTGTCAGCAGTTGTACGGGCAATGTTTTATCTAGTGTGGGGTCCATCACACAGTTGAAATCCCCTCTGAATACCACCTGGCCCTCGCACCAGCTCCCTATATTCCGGAGCACATTACCCAAGAAATAGTCCTGCCTTTCATTTGGACCATAAATTGCAATTATTGTGTATTTCTGGCTTCCCAATGTTCATTTAAGTACCAAGAACCTCTCCTCTGGGTGCCTGTAGAAAAACTGCTTCCGAAATGCCAGTGAAGCTCCTAGCAGAATTGCCATCCTTTTGTTTTCGTCCCACTTGATGCTAAATATTGTTTGGGGAAGGCACGATGTGTCATCCTCCTTCGTCTTTTGGGTAGGAGGTGTGTCTCCTGTAGGAATACCACTGATGCTTGAAGTTCTGACAGCCGTCTCAATATAGAGCAGCGTTTCATCTGTGAATTTAAACCCTGGACATTCAGTGTTACCATATTTACTTCAGCCATACTCAAAGGGTTCTCTGTTACGCTCACCTGACTCCCACGGAGGCGCTGGCCTGGTTCGCGCTGCTGTGACCTCTTCTAAGGTGATGCGCAGGGTTCGGAAGACGGACTGGACCGGGCCCCCAAATCTGGCTTGTCTGGCTCGCAGAAGTATCCTTCTTAGGGTCTGGAAGGACGAGCTCTCCATCCTGCTTCTGATGCAGGGGCGCGTTGGTATCCAGTTACTTCACTGGATTTTCGGATTGGTGAGAACCAAACTTGCTTGGCTTCCAGGTAAGTTTTTTAATAAAAGGTTCCCCTTGTGTCCATGCATTAATGTACTAATGCTAGTGTCTTTTTCCCCATAGGGGCCGGGGTACGGGATGCTGGGGAACAGGCACCGACCCGAGATGTGAGGTGAGATCCTTGTAGAAATCAGGTAAGTCTTTAATGAGCGTTTTTTGGTAATGTCTTTTCATTCGCTCATTAACGCTGATGTCTTTTTTCCCCTTAGGGGCCGGGGTCCGGAAATGCCAGGATGCGGCGCGGACCCAAAATGAAGAGGGAATGAATCAACAGGTAAGTCTTAACATGGAGATTTAGCTTTCCTTATTCCCTTCTCTCTCTCACCTTTTGTTCTGGTCTTTTTCTCCCTAGGCGCTGGGGCGTGACTGCGAATCCGGATGATCGCTGCTGAACATGGAGGCGCCATGTAAAGGTGAGTGGAATGCGGCGCTGCAGCGATCGACACGATGAGCTTTTAAATTAAAGTCTTCCTTTTCAGGATTGTCGGCGAGATGTCTCCGGGATGCGGATTTAGCAGGTAAGGACTTTTCCTTCTTCTGTTCTCTTCTTCTCTTCCTTTGCAGGTGATCCAGGATGCTGGCAGGCGTGGCAGAAGTCAGGATGCAGGAGCAGACACGGTGAGCGTCCAACTGCTAGATGCAGAACAACGCGAAGCACGTGTGGCTGTTCGGTGGGGTTTAAATAGCCTTTGAAGAAGTTCCAGGTATGTATCCTTCCTCCAATCAGGTATGTATCCTTCCTCGACACGCCAGGATGGTAAATTAGTCCCACAGGTAAAGTAGTTCCTTTCAGGCCTCAAGGAGGCCGGGATCCTGCAGCATGGTCTGCATCAGGTAAGTGCACCCAAGCATTCCCATAATGAGCCTGGCGCCTATGGCGCCAGGACTGATGTCTTTTATGAGCCAGGCGCCAGGACACTGTCCAAAGGGCCCCTATATGGGGTTGCTGGGTCCTTCCTTGGGGACTGGATGTCCGCTTTCGGGGACGCCGGGCTTGAACCGGCTCCCCGGGAGCGGGCATCATGACAGCACTCCCCTCCCCCCCCCAAGGCCCCTCCCAAGGTTGTTCCCTCCGGGGGTTTTGGTTTGTCTGGGAAGAGTCGGTGGAATTTCCTGACTAATTGAGGTGCATGCACATGGTCGCTGGGTTCCCACGACCTCTCCTGAGGTCCGTACCCCTTCCAATCAATTAGGTAGAACAGTTTTGACCTAAACATTTTTGAGTCTAAAATGTTCTTCACTTCGAATTCTGGCTCCCCATCTATTAGAATAGGTTCTGGAGGTTTGAGTAGTCGGGTTCCGGGTACCACTGGTTTCAGAAGTGACACATGAAAAACAGGGTGAATTCGCATACTAGCTGGTAAATCAAGTTTAACAGCCACTGGGTTAATTATTGCCGTAATAGAATAAGGTCCCAGATATTTTGGGTTAAAAGGGCCCTTTGAGTGGTAAATGTCTGGTAGCTAACCACACTCGATCCCCAATCTGATACTGAGGTGCTTCACTCCGATGTAGATTAGCATTCTCCTTGTATTTTCTCTTGGCTTGTTGTAAATGCGTAGTTGCCTCTTTGAAGGCTTGGGTAATTGTAGAATGCAGATGTTCTACTGCAGGCATTCTGAGGTTCTGAGGTGAGTCAAGGTTTGAGGTTCGAGGGTGATGCCCAAACAAAGTATAAAAAGGACTGTGGCCAGTTCCAGAGTGTACCGAATTATTATATGCGTATTCGGCTATCCAAAGAATGTTTTTCCAGTTGCTTTCAGATTACTGTAACATACACCGTAAGTACTGTTCAAGGGTCTGATTTGTCCTCTCGGTCTGACCATCGGTCTGAGGGTGGTGACTGGTCGATAATCTTACGTCGATCTGCGCCATTTCACAACATTTGCGCCAGAAGTGGGAAATGAATTGGCTTCCCCGGTCAGAGATTAGTATAGATGGGAATCCATGTAGCCGAACAATATTTTCGAGGAATTCTTTGGCTAGGACAGAAGCTGAAGGTAAACCTTTCAAAGGAATAAAGTTGTCCATTTTGGAAAACAAATCCACAATTACCAGAATAGTATTGTACCCCGAACAAGGAGGCAGGTCCGTAGTAAAATCCATTGATAGGGTGTGCCAGGGTGCTGGTGGTATGTCTAGAGGTTGAAGGAGACCGGCTGGTCTTTTCTTTTGACTTTTATTTTGGGCGCAAACACCACAGGACATCACAAAAGATTTAACATCTTTTCGCCAAGAGGGCCACCAAAATTGTTGTTTCACCTTTTCCTCTGTCTTGGCAATACCTGGGTGTCCCTCTATTAATGTATAATGATAACCGGAAATAACTAGTTTGTGTAATTCCTTATGTGGTAGAAATAAGCGTCCTTGGAAATAAGGTAAACCATTATCTATGGTAAAGTCTGATCCCTTTTGTATCCATTCCTGTAAGGTTGAAGGGTCCAGGAGTTGTTTCACTCTGGCTTGAATGTCTTCAAGCGTCTGTAACAAAGTCATGCCTAGAATCCTCTGTTCGGGAATTATTGGTACTGGTTCTGAGTTTGTATCAGATTCTCCCATTCCAATTCGGGATAAGGCGTCTGCTTTGCCATTCTTGCAGCCAGGTTGATAGGTAATCACGAAATCAAATTCAGCGAAAAACAAAGCCCATCGGAGCTGCCATGATGACTGAGCCTTGGCGGTTTTCAAATACTGTAAATTCCGGTGATCAGTGATCACTGTGATGGTATGTCGAGCGCCAAGCAGATAATGCCGCCAGGCTTTAAAAGCGGACTTAATGGCTAACAGTTCTTTGTCCGTGATTGCATAATTAACGTCGGGTGCCGAGAATTTTCTGGACCAAAATGCTACGGGATGCAGTTGGTTGGTTTCGGGATCTCTTTGGGACAGGGCAGCTCCCATGGCTAGGCTGGATGCGTCAGTCTCGACAACATAAGGGAGATCTGGACGCGGGTGTTTCAATATAGGTGCGGAGGTAAACTTAGCTTTTAAATCCTGAAAGGCCTGCTCGGCTTCTTCAGACCATTCAAAACGTTTATTTTTCCTCAAGAGTGCAGTAATGGGTTGTACCACTCGTGAAAATTCCGGGATAAACCTGCGATAGAAATTGGCAAAGCCGAGCATGCTTTGAACCCCTTTTACAGAGCTAGGTGATGGCCATTTGAGGATGGCATCCACTTTTCTTGAGTCCATTCGGACTCCTTTGGGTGTCAGGATGAAACCTAGAAACTCGACTTCTGTGGTATGGAAAACACATTTCTCCAATTTAGCAAATAGTTTGTGTTGGCGCAGTTTTTCAAGTACTGCCCTGACGTGTCTTCTGTGATCAGATTCTGAAGAGGAGTACACCAGAATGTCATCGATATATACGACAACACAAACATCAATGAGTTCCCGAAGGACATCATTCATGAAGTATTGGAAGGCAGCCGGCGCGTTACACAATCCGAAAGGCATCACCTGGTACTCGAATAATCCGTATTTAGTACGGAAGGCAGTTTTCCATTCGTCGCCTTCTTTAACTCGTACCAGATGATAAGCCCCCCGGAGATCTAACTTGTTGTATATGCAAGCGTCCTTCACCTGGTCAAGGAGTTCAGGGATCAGAGGCAGAGGATAACGGTTTTTAACCGTTATCTGGTTCAATGCGCGGTAATCGGTAAAAGTTCTAAGGTCGCCTTCTTTTTTGGGCACGAAGAACAAAGCCGAGGATGCCGGGGACTTTGACGGGCGAATAAAACCATTAGCTAGGTATTGATCCAAATATTGTCTCAAATGCAGATTCTCAGGTTCGGTAAGGGCATAAATCCTGCTACAAGGGGGTTGTGCACCGGACACCAGATCGATTTGGCAATCGTACGATCTGTGAGGTGGTAACGTGTTGGCCTGTTCCTTTTGGAAGACGTCCTGAAAGTCTTGGTATTCCGGAGGTAGTTGCATGGAGGCAGAGGTTACAGATGCTAGATTAATCTTCAGGTTTTCGGGGTAGCAGGTTTGTGTACAATCCGGGAAGGTTATTCTCTTAGCTCGCCAATCAATTCGAGGATTATGTGTCTCTAACCAAGGGATTCCAAGAATAACCTGAAACTGTGGAGCCTTGATTACATCAAACACAACACCCTCCCGATGGCCGTTGGTACCAATAAGAGTCACCTCAGTAGTGGAATGTGTTACCGGTCCAGAGGCAATTTCAGTTCCATCGACTGTGGTGATGACATCTTTGCTGGTTTTAGGACAGAGAGGGAGGTTAATCCTAGAGACCAATTCACGATCCACATAGTTCTCAATAGCCACACTATCGATGTATGCCTTTATTGCATGCAACCGCTTAGGCTGTTCTGGATCTACGAGAACCATTGCCACAATGAAATGCGAGGTCTGAGAGTTAGTTTTCAAGCTCGGCAAGCGGACCCCTACACTTGTTGGGCGGAGTCGTTTCCTGAAACAGAGTCTTCATGGTTTTTATCAGCGGCTCCTACCGCCTTTCGGGGCGGTTTTGTCGGGCAATCTCGTAGAAAGTGTCCAGAATTCCCACAATAAAGACATAATTTTAACTGCTGCCTCCTTTCACGTTCCTTTTGAGTTAAGGGTCCTTTAACTCCTCCAATTTGCATAGGCTCAGAGACATCAACTCCCTTGGGATTAGCATGGGTCTTGACCAACACCCGGGTCTCAAACCTGGACCGATCTGCTTTTCGGTTTTGAAGTCTGTGATCCAATCGGACCACTAAGTCTATATACTCTGTGCATTCTTGGGGCGGATTTACAACTTGGGCCAAGACATCTTTAAGTTCTCAGCGAAGGCCTCGATAAAACAACGTGACTCTTTTATCCTCTGGCCATCCCGTTTCCACAAATAGTCTATTAAAGGTTGCAATATAGGATAGGAGGTCCTGATTGCCCTGTTGCAGGGATAGAAGTTCGTCATCCAGAGCCTGCCCCTGAGAGTGTTGAGCAAATAACCTTTCCATGCTTGCTTGAAACCTTTGAAAATCACGGAGAATCGGGTCATCTTGAGTAACCAGTGGAACTGACCAATCGGCAGTGCAGCCGCTGAGATATGACAATAAAAAGGCTACCTTGGTCTGATCATTAGGGAAGGCCCCAGGTCTGCATAGGAAGTGCAAACGACACTGATTCATGAATACGGCGAATCGTTTGGGGTCCCCAGCAAAGCGTTCGGGTGGGGCCAGCGGCATGTTTCCAGGTAGATTAATCTGCACAGGGTTACTGGAAACCACAGGAGCGGGGTTCCCTCCGGAACCGGGGAGAGGAGTTTGCCCAGCTTGACCTTGCAAAAGCTGTCTGGCCAGGTCATCAGTTATTTCCTTTGATATTATTCATTCTCTCCTGAGGGCATTAGTCTCTTGACGAGCGGCATGTACTTTGGCCCATAATGCCCCCAGTAATTGGGCCAACTGATCAGTCTCAGAACTTTCCATAGCGCCTGGGTGGGAATTTGTAGGAAGGCTTCGTGTTCTGTTACGCTCACCTGACTCCCACGGAGGCGCTGGCCTGGTTCGCGCTGCTGTGACCTCTTCTAAGGTGATGCGCAGGGTTCGGAAGACGGACTGGACAGGGCCCCCACATCTGGCTTGTCTGACTCGCAGAAGTATCCTTCTTAGGGTCTGGAAGGACGAGCTCTCCATCCTGCTTCTGATGCAGGGGCGCGTTGGTATCCAGTTACTTCACTGGATTTTCGGATTGGTGAGAACCAAACTTGCTTGGCTTCCAGTTAAGTTTTTTGATAAAAGGTTCCCCTTGTGTCCATGCATTAATGTACTAATGCTAGTGTCTTTTTCCCAATAGGGGCCGGGGTACGGGATGCCGGGGAACAGGCACCGACCCGAGATGTGAGGTGAGATCCTTGTAGAAATCAGATAAGTCTTTAAATAGCGTTTTTTGGTAATGTCTTTTCATTCGCTCATTAACGCTGATGTCTTTTTTCCCCTTAGGGGCCGGGGTCCGAAAATGCCAGGATGCGGCGCGGACCCGAAATGAAGAGGGAATGAATCAACAGGTAAATCTTAACATGGAGATTTGGCTTTCCTAATTCCCTTCTCTCTCTCACCTTTTGTTCTGGTCTTTTTCTCCCTAGGCGCTGGGGCGTGACTGCGAATCCGGATGATCGCTGCTGAACATGGAGGCACCCTGTAAAGGTGAGTGGAATGCGGCGCTGCAGCGATCAACACGATGAGCTTTTAAATTAAAGTCTTCCTTTTCAGGATTGTCGGCGAGATGTCTCCGGGATGCGGATTTAGCAGGTAAGGACTTTTCCTTCTTCTGTTCTCTTCTTCTCTTCTTTTGCAGGTGATCCAGGATGCTGGCAGGCGTGGCAGAAGTCAGGATGCAGGAGCAGACACGGTGAGCGTCCAGCTGCTAGATGCAGAACAACGCGAAGCACGTGTGGCTGTTCGGGTGGGGTTTAAATAGCCTTGGAAGAAGTTCCAGGTATGTATCCTTCCCCGACCACGCCCGGATGGTAAATTAGTCCCACAGGTAAAGTAGTTCCTTTCAGGCCTCAAGGAGGCCGGGATCCTCCAGCATGGTCTGCATCAGGTAAGTGCACCCAAGCATTCCCATAATGAGCCTGGCGCCTATGGCGCCAGGACTGATGTCTTTTATGAGCCTGGCGCCATAGGCACCAGGACACTGTCCAAAGGGCCCCTATATGGGGTTGCTGGGTCCTTCCTTGGGGACTGGATGTCCGCTTTCGGGGACGCCGGGCTTGAACCGGCTCCCCGGGAGCGGGCATCATGACATTCTAGCGCTTTTGGTTGCCAGTGCTACTCAATTTCATTCCCCCTCCAAGACCAGTAAATAATTCAACCAACCCCGCCTCCTCCCCCCAACATCCCCAACTTCTCACCTTGAAACACTTGTGTATAGGCGCATTACAAATGCTGTATCATATCATAACTCAGTATTCCTTTGCATGTTCCACTAGTTATGAGAACTAATCCTGGTGGGTGAACCAATCAGGGTCTCTATTCAGTCGCACGCCCTCCCTTCGCTCCCCCCTCCCAACCAGTGAGCCCCCAGATCATTCCCTCTTGGAACCCTTCTTTGATGCTCTTTATTGCTTTGTTCTTTTGTCCCACTAAATCTCTGCTACGATTATGTGGACTCTTTAGCTCACACTAAGCCCTCTTCAGGTGTCATCGTTATGCTTTGAGCCCCTCCCTCTCCCTCTTGGGTTAAGGACGCCCCTGTCGCCATCCATCCTTCCTAGTTATGTGCCCAGGAATATTTTCCGACTCTCTCTGCGACGGTTCCCTGGAATGTGGGGTGTTGTCCTTGCTCATCAGATCTGCCATTTCCTCTTCCTTTGCTATGTGGAATGTCTTAATCTGATATTCAAAACAAAGTCCACATGGAAAACTCCATCTGTAGTGGACCCCTTTGTCTTGCAACCAATTTGTGACTACCCAAAGCCGCTTTTGTCTAATCAGTGTAGCTTGTGCCATATCCTGATAAAGGGTAATGTGGGAGTCCCGGAACGCGATTGGTTCTAATCCACGTGCAGCCTTCATGATCTGTTCCTTCATCTGAAAGAAGTGCACCCTTGTGAGGACGTCCAGCACCATATTTCTCTTTTGTTGGTAGGCATTGTATACTCTTTGTGTTCTGTCCAGCACCACTTTGTCACCAGCAGAGTCTCCCAACACCCGTTGGAATAATGCTTGGACATAGTCATGAAGAACAGCTTCCGGAACCACCGTTGGTATCCCTCTGAGGCTTATGTTATTCCTTCAGGGTCTGTTCAGGGTCTGTTTTCGCTGTCCTCTTGCCTGGCTACCACCCACTCCATTTGTTGTTCAAAGGAGTCCATTTGTTTGGCCAGTTCCCCTTGCTCGTATCCCTGCTCACAGTGTCCTTGTCTCTTCCACCCTGTTCTCAATTGCCAGCACTTGTTTGTCCAGATCTGTGATGGATTTGGTGAAGTTGATTACGCAATCCTATATTTCCTTCTTAATTTCAGTTAGCACTTTCTGAAAATCTGAGCGCCTCGTGGGTGAGTCCTCCGCCTCTGGGCTTGTCCCGGGACTCATAGGCGAGTGGATTTGTGCCGCAGTCTGTTTTTGTCTCTTTGTGGGCTCTTGGTTCTGCATCATGGCCTTGATATCTCCTGAAGGGGACCCTTTCTCACAGCCTTTGTCAGAGAAGTCTCTACCCCCTTGCTTAGGTGGCAATTAGATTAGTTTGTCTCTGACTGCTTTGTGCATAAGTCCTGGATGTTGGTTAGTTGGTCTCACAATGGTTTCTGTCCTACAGCGCGTATCTTCTGGGGAATCTTGTTAGTTTGTTCTGTCTCCCTTATAACTATGTGTTTTCTCCCCCTACGGGTTGCCTGAAAATTGCTTTGCCTCTGTGTGTCTTGTGTTGTTTATGGATTCTCTCGCATTGACAGTGCTATTGAGCCTCCTCTGCTGCTTGCAATTCCACCCGCTGGTTCTGCAGACCCTCCTCCTTCCCTTTTGCTGCAGGATGTTCGCGCCGGAAGGGACACACTTTGGGCCTTATCCATGTCTTCCCAGTGCTTGGGTCAAGCCTGATCTGAGAATCACAGAGGGAATCCCGCCCCACCCCAGCTCGCCTCCTCAATCGCTCACCTCTCCACTTATTTCCGAGCTCCGTCTAGCGAATCGGGCGTCTCGGTCCAGCTCGCTTAATGTTCCAGACAGCTTCCACTTCTTCCAACATTTGCGTTTCAGCTCCTGCAGGGTGACCGCATGCCTCAGGGACACTCTGCCGCTTGCTCGTTTCACTGCCGGGGGAGCCTCTTCAACTGTATGGCGTACTCCTTGGTCTCCATCATCCGCACACCTGCCATTTGGGTGAGTGTTGCCAAACCTTTCTTCTTGTTCCTTTTCTCGGGAGCCCTGGCTCTGCTTGGGTTCTCAGAACCAGAGGGTATTGCCAGAGGGTTCTGACTCTTGCTCCATGATTGTGGGTATCAGATGCTTACATTAAGGGGCCTGGGCCCATGTGAAGGTGCGGGATACACAGCTCACTGAAGAAGCATCCGGCTCAGTACTCATCTGGCCACACCCTCCCACCCCCCAGCATGGAACTTTTAACTCTGTCAAATACATCAACGGTGTTGTAATAAAAAGGAAGACTAAGATTAAGTGTGAAATGTGTGTGAATGACAAAGAACTACAATCAGAGGTCTACCTTTGACTACATTATGAAAAAATGAAAGGCACTTTTCGCAATCTGGCATTGAAAGGCTCTGTTTACCAGTGAAACTCCAGTGCCTGTGCCAGTTTAATATAAAGTATAGTTCAAAGATCAAAATTGATTGCATTGCACAGGATAAATCTGCACATGAGTTGAGTTCAAGTATTAAAGCAAGCCTCATGTGTAAACAGAATTGGAACATTTTAAAACACCAGTTTTCTATGCAAAAAGTAAAGCTGTTTTCAGCCCAGAAAGAACATTTCCTATGAGATTCAAAGGCCAAGAACTGGTCCCCTTTTCCCTACACTTACACAGCTCTGCTCAGCTCTCTATCTAAAAGTCTATCTTTTTAAAGCCACAGCAGTGACCAGGAAGGAATTTATGGGGTTGAGGAGCAAAACTGTGTAAAAAAAAAAAAAGGCAGCCCTTAATGGGTTGAGCTCTGAATAATCCGTGAAAATAAAATCCAACTTTGTGATCTCTGCTCAGAGATAATGATAGCAGACCTGTCCCCGAGGAATTCCCCAGGAACAGGGAGGTGGTGCTTGCCTCTCTGCTCTCAGAGATAAGGACCCAAATGGGCATCAGCCCTGGGAGAAAGAATGTTAATGGATTAATTGCAGGAAGAGTCAACAGAGAAGCAGATGGGCCAGACCTCATGCTAAGTGGCAAAACAAAATCTAATGTGCAATTGAAGTCAAAATATGCATATATGTCTAGAGATTGCCATAATTTTAGATGGGTGATCATATGCAAAACTAGAGGTATAGCCTGGAATGTGATTGACTTCCCAGAAAAAGTCATGAAGCCGACATTTGGGGAAATTTTGGGAGATAGCTTAGTGAAGTATTGAACTGTATGTAAAAATGTGTGACACTGACTTTTATTATCATTTTTGATAAATGGGAAAAAACTTTGCGCACACCTACAGCTCAAACCGCTGGGCGGATTTCCAACAAATTTGCGGCAGGAGCGGCAGCTTAGTCCCAAAAGCGTGCTTTTGTTAATTTGGTGTAAATCCGTCCAGAAGTTTTTTTTTTTTTTAAATAGCCAAAACTTAAGGCAAAAAAATGAGTGCTGTCTATGTCCGCTCCGCGGACACACTTCCCTGTTCGCTCCGCGGACAAGACACCGATTGGCTAATCGGCTTCCATCATGTCTGCGGATACGCAATGTATCGGCCGATTGGCTGGAGTTAGGCATGAGGTGCGTCACATTGTTTCGATGCGTCCGCCATCTCGGATCCACCGACAGCACAGCGGCGAACAGAGTCAAAATGCAATTTTTGGGAGTGTGTTGGTGTGCAGAAGTGTTTGGGGAGGGTTGGGGAGTAAGAGATGGGTCAAATATTGTATTTGTATAGGTGGCAGGTGCCCCTGATGTGTTCGCCATGTCCGCGGTCTTTGCGGCTGTCCACAGACATAATAAATGCACTACTAGCTATTTTACTTTAGCATGATGTTGGTTTTGGGTTGTTAGTAGAGGATTGATTGTAATTAATATCCCCTATAATCATCCCACATACCACAGTCAAAATGTTTGGTAGTATTGATGTGTTATGCTGCAGTGGTTGTGGCCAGGGCCTAGAGTCTTGACAGCATAACACACCCATAGAATCAAACACCCATCAAATATCTACAACCCAAAAGTTTGTGTACGGTTTCATTTGTAGAGTTTGTATGTGACGTTTTGGCTAGGCTATGCAGTTAAGATTGTAGAGTTTGTAACAAGGACTGCAGTGTTTCTGAGTCTATTTATTGTATACTTACTGGTTGAGTTTTTTTGTGGTTGTATGCAGTTTTTTCATGACATGGGTAACTGGACCAGACATACTTTTTCGATCTCAGTGATAAAAGAAAAGATTATATGTTAGAGCAGGTAGTTCAATATGAGTTATTGCATTGCATAATAGACATTTCTGTATTTTGTTTACCCTCATATTTAGTACTTTAGAAGTACTATAGTTCAAACCAGTGTACTGTGCAATTTGCTCAGTTTCTGTGTTTGTTTTCTAAATCATTGGGTCTGTGGGAAAAAAAATACATGCTGGATTAAAAACCTTCTTTGTTGTGGTACAATATATTTCTTTCATTGTTTACTGTTTATTTCTTGTTTCTTGCTAATCTTCTATCTGTTGGATTGTTGGAGATTTTTGGGGCAATTAGATACCTGTTGGTGTATTCTAATTGTTAAGTTCTACTTTTATGCTATTCATCTATCTGTTGGGTTGTTGCAGATTTTTTGGGGAAGTTAGATACCTGTTGGCGTATTCTAACTGTATATTTCTTGTTTGATTTTAGTAGTATTTTTTATCTGTTTGCTTGTTGCAGATTTTTTGGGGCAGTTGGATACCTGTTGGCGTATTCTAACTGTGTATTTCTTGTTAAATTTTAGTGGTATTTATTTATCTGTTTGCTTGTTGCAGAATCTTGTGGCAGTTAGATACATGTTGGCTTACTCCAACTGTGCACAGTTTTGAAGTTGAAGTTTTGCTTATGTTCATACACAGATTACATATTAAGTTTTGGTTTTAAGAATATTAAGTAAGCGTTTACAAGATTTGCTGGCAATCTCTGCTCTAGAGTAATGGTACTATCATTACATTCGAACCATGCACAATTATTTTTTATATATGCAGTGTAGTGACCTGCATTGGTTGTGGCTCCTGCATGGTAGATTATACCTATTGTTGTGAAGGTTTTCTTACCAAGTGATACCTGACCATGTGTGAATTCAGTCAGCTTGCATTTGTTTTTGGTACCATCGGCATTGTAACGTAAATGCATTACTATTATGTATTTACTATGTGTCTGTATTTGTAAGGTGGAATTGCAGGTAGTACATCATGTGCCATGGCTTGCATTTTGTACAAGTTGCTGAAATGGAATGTATTCACAGTTGGGTATGGATACATACACAAAGCGTTCATTAGGGACTTGTCCTGTGCCACATGGTTGCAGAGAGTGCATGCATGTTTCCACATGTATGAAATCTGAAAGATTTCATTTAATGGGTATGTTTTTGTTTTCCAGTACTTGTAGTAAGTACATTAGAAATTCTTGTGAATCTTCTTGCAAGTTTATAGTGAATTTGACAATTCCAGCACAATAGTCCAATTCTTGTCTTATTCCATGAACACTGTAAGTGTTATCAGGATTGTTGGTTGCAATTCTATGAAGGACTAACATTTGCAAACACAATTGGTCTGTACTGTGTAAGTAAATGTTCTCAATAATTGGTGGCAATTGAAATAGAATATTTATTGCTACATTTTACAGCAGTTATATTTGAAAATTTGAATGGACCTGACAGTTCTGTGTCAGTCATTTGTTCGGAGTGTGTGTTGCTTCTTTGAAGAAGTAGTTGAGTTACTTTGACCAGTAGATTCTTCTTTGGTTGTAGTACTTGATGAAGTATTAGTTGCTTTTTTTTCTTTGGAGGAATTGTAGTGATATCCTGTATCGTTTCAGTTTGAAGTAGTTTTCTTTTACAATGTTTTGCTTTTTGTGGAACAGGATAGGTTTTTAGATGGGGGTGTGGAGTGAACACAGCCTATTGTATTCTAGAATGAAAGGAATATCTGCATTTACTTTACTTGCATCAAAGTTGATTAGAAATAGCCTGTCAAGTGTACGCAAGCGTGATAGTGCTACATAGCTCATGCCTTCTTTAAAGACTGTGCTACCAATATCTATTAATGCTTTATCTAGGGTACGACCTTGTGATTTGTGAATGATAACGGCGTATGCTAGAGTTAGTGAAAATTGTTCTCTGCGTACATACATGTCTTTGAAAAGAAGGAAGTGGGCTGTTGAGCGTCCTATCCTTTTAACTTATGATAGTTTGTCAAAGAGAATATTGACAAATTGAATGTTGTTGTCATGTGGGTATGTTTGAAAGCCACCAGCTGTACCAAGTGCTCCATTAACTAGTCCTTGCTCCATGTCAAGGTTACGTTTAAGCCTTACTCTACAGTTTAAAGATAATTTTAATATTTTCTCCAAACCAGCTGTGTTGGAGAAAATATTTTGGAGTTTTATAGGGTATTTAGTCTTGTTATGGCTTGTTGACACATGGATAGTGTCATACCATGTATGTCCAGTTTATCTGTGGAGCAAATTTCAATTATTGGTTGAATTTCATTTTTCAACATTGTTTCATTGAATTTTGAACAGCTTGCAAGAGTTGTCATCAAGGACATACAATTACATTTTTGTGTGCTAATTGTTCCATGACATCAGTAGCACATGGGTTATGGCCATAGAGTGCATGGGTGTGTCTGGTTTTTAATATTGCTTGTGCTTCTTGAGATAGTACAGCAACTCTAATACTTTTTAAAATGTTGGCGTATGTGAGGTCTGCAGACTGGCGCATGTTTTCTGTTAATTCTCTGTATTGGACATGTTGCCAAAGGTTGACATTTCCTATGCTGCCAAGAGTTTTACTGCACAGTTTGTGCCCTAAGGTTTTGAAAATAGGTTCAGCTTTCACTGGTTTCAATTGAAGATCTACGAAAACAAGAATGTGTTTTTCTCCAAAGTGCTGTTCGTAGTCTGTTTTGAGGACCTCTTGTAATCTGAGGTGAATCAAAGCCAACATTAGTTTGGAGACCATGCTCACCTCCTCTATTAGCAGCATTTCCATTTGTTTGACAACTCTGCGTAGTTCCATTGCAGCTTCTGTGGAAAATTTGTAATGGTCTAATTTGTTTTGGTGTTCTACTGGAAGGAGTAGTAATCAGTGTAATGTGACACCGCCTATGTTGTGGGCATCTAAACCTGTGGGGGCAGTTACAACAGCTGACAGTTTGTTGTTTGTCAATTGCTGAAGGAACTTGCTGATGATTTTGATTAAGAATGTTTTGCCTGAACCAGCTTGACCACTCACGTATAGCAGTATAGGTTTGTGGTCTTGGCAGATACAGTTTTTATTTTCATGTTCCACACCATGTTCAATTTGAGTTGTTATTTCTTGGAAAATGCTACGCTGCTCATTGTTCAGTTGTGATTTTAGTACAGCGAAGTCTTCTGTAGCTTGTTCATACTGCACATGGTGTTTTCTACTTCTATCATGGCTAATTCTGCCTCATTTTCTATTAGTGGCTGTCCAAGTGGTTCTTGCCTTCCTGTTACAGAAGGTTAACTACTGTCGGGAGTGTCCACTTGTAGTTGGGCCTGGAGTTCTTCTTCGTGTTGTGTTCATTGTGCAGCATTGTTTGGTACTGTGTAAAGTTTGTCTGTTGTAGTGCTTTAATTTGATTTGAAAGCGCCTTCATAGGAGTCATGTGTATCCAGTAACTTCTTCTTTTGTCCATGGTTTAAAAAGTTGTAGCAAGGATATGTAATACAGTTATTTATGTTGAGGAGTTTTTAATGACAATTTGATATGATTTAAGCTGCATTTGGTAAGTTTCTCTAAGCTGCCTTCACAATTTACCACTCTGTATCTACCTTTCTTTTCATCTGGTTTAGCATTATTTTTGTATGTGAAGTTTTGGGCTACGGGGTAGAGACACATGGTTTCCAAAGTGGTACTCCTATTTGGGTAGTATGTAGTAGTTTTTCAAAATGTCTTGGCTGTTGGGATCATTTTTGGCTATTGTTTCTATGTCCTCATATGATTTGAGAACTCCTTTTCTAGATTTAGCAGGACCAAAACATAGCCATACTATATTGTCAGATTTTCCATACAAGGCAGTACCGGTTAAACGGTCTGCAGCTTCATAGCAGCCACATTCTCCATGAGAGAGCATTTTTATGCCTAAGCTGTACAATTTCTGTGATATTGTTTTGTCCGATGATATGTCATCCCAGAGGTCCTGAAGCTCTGTTTTCTCTGCTTTGGTTAAGTAGACTGTGACATATCGTGCAACTGCAGTGGAATTGTCTGCAATGTACTGCACATCTATGTTTGCATTCCATCGGAGGGCAATGATTGCATTGTAATCATTGATGTATTTTGATTCTTCTGTTCTTTTTATGTAATATGTGTTATTAGGTGATTTACCTTTGACACTATGGGCCTCATTACGAGGCGGGCGGAATGGGTTTAATGGCGTCAATAAAGGTGCCAGCGCCGTTAAACCCATTCTGCCCTATTACGAGGTTCCCTTGCGGGACCCGCTCTGGACGTCTGGTCAGACCAGACGTCCTTAGCGGGTCCCGCGAGGGGACCAGGGAGCTACCAACGGGCCCGTTATTAGCTCCCTCCCCATTCTCATTGAGCCTTATGTGGGCTCAAATGGGAATGAGGAAATACCAGGCCTCCAAAGTCGGAATGGCCCGGTATATCCCCATTCAGGGAACCCGGACCCAGACCAGAGTTTGGAGGCAACCATGGCCTTATTAAGGGCATGGCTACCTCCAAGCTCGTAAAGAGGCCCAGTGTCTGACTGAATACATGAAGTTGTTTACTTGAACTGTTGCTGAAACTGGTCTAGGGAAACGAAAGTGGCATTTGGTTTAGTATTTCCCTTTTTATATATTTGCCACATTTGTGTCTTCGAAATTGTAAAATTTGTGCATGAAGGTCACTATGTGTTTGTGAAGGGATTTCACAAGTGATATATTTTTGGATGAACTGGAAAACAGTGGCATCACTGTCCTGACCAAATTTAGGAGCATCTTTAATCCATAATAGCATGTGGATGTGTGGTGCTCCTCTCGCTTGGTATTCTTCTATCTAAAAGAAGTGTTGAATACATTTACAGGAGCTAGAGAGCAGAGTTCTCCTCGTGTTTTTATATCTATGTTTGTTTTATTTTTGTTTGCTATGCCTAGGAAATAGTGTTAATCTTCCCATGCATATTCTGCACAACTTAATGTAACAAACCAAGTGGGTGGGCCAAGGTTTCTTATATAGTGTACATCTCCATGACGTCGGAACCAGTATCATTTTGTACCACGCATGTTTGTTAAAAGATTTGTTATACTTGACTGTAAAACTTCATCTTTTTCTTGATCTTTTTGTAATAATTGCATAGCTGACATATTATGAAAATGGGTACCTGATTTTAATGTGTGTGCAACTCCGTAGCATAGAGTTGCAAGTTCACTTTCAAAGAGAAAGTGGAATATGCATTCCACGTTTTGTCTGAATCTGGGGTCATCAGAATACATTCGTAGAAAGAGATATTCCGATGCTGTTATCTGTGTGGGTCTATCATCGTACCTTCCTCCTTTTCCAGTAGGAAAGAGTAGAGGAAAGGCCCATGCTTCTATACTTTTTTCCCATATGCTGATTGGAGATCCTTTGGCTTGTCGCATTTGGTACATTTCCATTGAATCATCTATAGTGTCTTTAGAGTGTAAAGGATGAATTGTATAATGGGCTAAAATATTGGATTCTGTAGCAGTATTTAGAAGTTCAAATTGATCAGTTTCTGGCTACTCTTGAATTATTTCAATGGTTTCTCTCAGGTTTTCTTCAATATTAATTTCTTTGTAGTATTCATTGTTGTTTTTTAGAAATTGCAGGGCTTGTCTAACTTTATGTAAGTCGACGAGTTGTTGCCAATTTATTTTGTCTTTTGTAGGTACGCCATTTAATAAGACAATTAAAGATTGATCTATTGGCCGTTGCACTCCTAGAATGTGTACATTTTCTTTCAGACATAATGGTAAATAAACTACTTTGTCACAAATGCCTTTCACTAATTCAGAGGGAGGTAATGTTGCTGTTTTTGATTGGATGCATATTATTGCTTGAAATGGGTGCACTGTTTGAATTATGATGCTCTCATATAAATTTAGTTGTTGAAGTGGTTTTGGTAGTGGGAATAATTCCAAGTTATTTGTGATAGCACGTGAAGGTGTTTGGGTGTTGTCAAGTTTTGCAGTGCAGTAATTGCAAAGTATTAAGGGGTCAGTAATGTCATATTTGTTTTATGGCTATAAGGTAGAGAGCTAATTGGAACCATTTGGAATCTTCATTGTCGTCTATTTTGTACGTAGTTTTTGTGGTACTTTCATAAGAAGTCCTGCGGAAACACACACACACATGGTTTGGTACTTCAGCTGAGGTACTTTTAAACTTTAGTATTTCTTTTTTGTATGTGTTTAATAGAAGGTTGCTATTTGTACAGTAGCTGCTAGTTTGTTGTACATATATTGCATTTTGTAAGTGGCTTTCAATTCCAAAATATTTTCTCTGGATATGCTCTATTTCTCCGAGTAGTTGTTTGGCTATACCATGTAGAAGATTGTTATTCAAATTGGCTAGTGCTAAAGCAGGACTTTTAGCATAGTAGAGTTTTTGGACCAGATGTCTTATAGTTGAATGATGTGTTGATATCATTTTGATATGATGGAAGGTGCTTTTGCAAATAGGTCCTGAAATGCAGGCTAATGAACGTCCTTGTAGTCCTGTGTATTTGCGTACTGGACAGCCATCCATATTTTGTAGTAGTTTCATTTTGAATTTGACTTTTCTTTTTACATACTGATTGAGGAACTAAGGTAAAGATTTGAAAGATTTTTTGGCAATGTTACACATTGATGTGCTCGGCCATTTGTAGGCTGGATGTTTTGGTTCAGTGGAATGGGGAGGCGATACTGAGTTTTCTGGGGATATTTTTGTGAGCGAGTTTCTTGTTCCATAATGGTGTAAGTTTTTCATACCTTCGTCCACTACTATGTATGGCAATTGGGTTTGTTTGCTTTTGCTTACATGCTTCTTCATTAAAATATGGTTCTGTGGTCGTGGTGTGACTCCATTCACCTCCACTAAAATAAATAACTTCCTTTTGAGAAGGATTGCACTGTTTATGAGAGCTTCTAGGATTCATTTTCTACGGTATGTTTAAAGGGTTCTGAATGATTTCTCTCCTGTTTTTAAAAGGTTCTGAAGGACTATGTGGCAGAACATGTTTTGCCCAAAACATTTTTTGTATGCTTTTTTGCCGCTAAATAAAGATTTATAGGTGCAGCGTTAGCAGTAGTTGTAGCTGAAGTCTTGTTAATCACTTTCTGTTTCGTTTTACATTTTGATAGAAGAGGGAACGTTTTTGTACTGGAAGCTTGTTTTGTTTTGCTTAATGACTGTATTAGCTGTTTTGTTTGAGCTGTTTGTTCTACTTCTGCGTTGCTTTCTATGGAATTGCTTTTTGGTAGGCATTCTTTGGGGTCTATTGGAGGAAAAAAGAAAGTGTGGGTTGGGCTGTTGTGCAGTGTATGCATGCTTTGTGCATGAGTGTCTGAGTATGATGGTAAGTATGATTGTGAAAGCGTGGGATTGTGCAATGGGCAGCTACATCAAGTTGGGAAGGCTATTCTTGTATTTGTGTGTTACTATACTGGGCTTCAGATGACAATATAAAGTATGCAACTGGTAAGGGGAAGCACTAATACTACATCTAGTCGTAAAGGGTTAATATACTTGTTTCTTCTACAATACTAAAATGCTAGTGTGTTTGAGTAACAGTTAGAACATTGTTAGTTTTGTATTTACTTTTTTGTATGGAAAGAGTAGGTTTCTTCTAAGTCCTTGTTCGTACTTCAGACGCTGCTGCTTTTCAGGAGAGTGGTTTTCACTGCAATTGTAAAAGAAAGAAGTTAGTGAATATGTGTTTTTCTAGCACTTTTGTTAATGTAGACATTGTTTTCCACTTTCCTTTGCCTATGTGCATCCTGTGTATTTTATTTAGAATCTGTTAGTTGAATATGTTTTTCAAATTAGTATAATAGTAAACGTATAAAGCACACTTGTTTTTTTAATGTTATATTAATGGATGTTAAGCGATAGAAGAAATAATCATATGCATTTTTGCTATTTTTACAGGGTAAATGGCAGAGATTGTACATAAAAGCATTCAATGTATGCCTTTGTGAAGGTGTGGGAAATAAAGCCGAAGGATTTCATATAGAGGCAGTGGTGTTGATTGATCTGTGAGCCTTTCTAATGATATTGTCTGTGTGTGCTTGAATGAATATGTATGTGCTCATCCTGGCTGCGTGTAATTTTATAACACACTGGACAGTCTTTTTCATAATTATACTGTTATTTCTCCCATTTTATAATATGAAACAATATTTTTTTAGATGGGTGTGTGTGTAAACAAAAATTTGGAGAGCTGAAAGGTTTGCAATTGACACTTCATCATAGCAGATGGGAGAAATGACAGTAAGTTTATTTTACAGTTTATACAGGATAAGTGGCAGTTATTCTGTTCATATTTTTATTTATTTTATTTTACATTTTTAAAGCACAGCCCGCAGGCATCGAGGCGCTGTTACAGGAATTGTTTGTTTTTTAGTTGTGTAATTATTTTGTCTTAGTTACGCATTTATAACACACTTAAACACCCAGAGATTTCTAAACGCGGACCCGGGGATCAAACCTGTATTGCTTCGTGACGTCTTGCTTCCAAGGCGCGCACGTTGCTGCTGAGCTATGCTCCCGGGATGTATTGTATTCCTGTGTAGAAAATATTCATACCTGTAGTCTGTGTTCATGCATGTGGATGTGCATGAAATATGCAAGTAGAAATCTTGGGGAGTTTTATAGTAGTTTTTGCTGTAGGTCTTTTGCAGTCGCAGCCAAATTGTACTGAGAGTGTTCAATAGTACATCTAAAGTGCTGATCTGTGATGATGGAGTTAGATGTAGAGTTCTTGGATGTGATTGGTGGATGATTGTGTGACTGCTTAACAGTAGCCAATGAGGAAGTGGTGCAGAGAGTGCAGTGGAAAGGCTAGAAGGGCTGCCCAAGTGTTACTTATGCACTCCACGGACAGCGCTGTTGTTTGCAGACAGAACATGCCACATCCGGGGTTTCCGAGCATGAAGTGGGACTGTATTTTGAGGATTAGCCAATCAGGTGTTGAGGTTCTGCTTCATATTGAGAGAGGCTGTGTGTAGTGAAGATGGCGGAGGTGCAGAAAGTCAGGGTGTTGGTGGTTGGAGATATGTTTGTGAATGGTTTGGAGCAGTATGCTAAATCTGGGAATGTGGCTAACCATTTTGACACTAAAAAGTGGATGTGATGTGGAGCACTTTGCATGAGTTGAATTTGCAGGCAATTTTAGTAGTTTTTCAGGATATGGCTAGTTTTCATAGTCCACATGTAGTTGTCCTACACTGTGTTGCTGTGCATTTGGGCTATGTCAGTGCCCCTACTTTGTTGCAAGATCTGCAAAACTTGGTTCAGGCAATCATGAAAGTCCTTCCAAATGCCAAGGTTATTTTTTCTGCTTTGTAACCTAGAGCAGCATGGGACAATAGTTCCGTTTCTGTCCTCAGCAAAATATTGCTAGGTGTGCAATCAACCGAGGCATGTTTGCTTTCATGCTTAAAGTTGGTATGTTCTTTTGTAATAATGAAAGCATTGATTCTGGTAATGTTGTTTATTTTAAAGAAGATGACATTTCTTTTATTCTTATATGGGAAATGCCATGCTGTTTTGGAACATAAGGGTTGCTTTGGAGAAGCTAATGTGAAGATTTTTGGAGGAAAATAAGAAAAGAAAACCACAAAAATACAAAATAAAAGGTGTTTCTGAAGTAGCTGGGAAAAAAAGGGCTCTTTACAGAGCCAACCTCAAAGGGGAAATGGGGCACACTATTTAAATGTTCATCCCCCACGCTCAGATGTTTCGATTTGTCCGCGGACCGTGGACAGTGCGTATCACATGCAGAGAAGTAGGTCTTTTTCCTGAGAGAAGAGCAGACAGCTATGGCTGTGTGTTTCAGAAAGCCGATTGTTTGGATTTTGGGAGATTCGTAGATAAATTGGTTGGAGGTGCATGCAGATCGCCGTGGAGTGGCTGCACATCTTGGATTCTCTCATGTGGAAGTGAACTGGCATGGAGTGCATGGAATGAAGTGGGTGGATTTGGTACCTCTGTGCTTTTTTGGTGACACAGCGTCATCCAGACATTATTATTCTCCAGCATGGGGTCTGGCATGGATTCACATGCTCATGAATATTCCCCGTCGTCAGGCTGGGAATCCTCGGTAAAGAAAAAACCAGTATCAGTTTCGTTTCTGATCTGTCTTTCGTAGTAATAACCAATCACTGGTCTCTGCGTCATACTGACCACAGCCAATGACTGCCCTCTACCCAAGCCCCGCCTCTGGCAGCCATCTTCAGATTTTTACCGCACGTTCATGTGTTGGGATCCTCGTGCTATTGCTCTCGAGCGTTAGTGCTATTTTTTCACGTTTTTTCTCAAAAACTTCATTTTTTTCGGTCAAAAGAGCCTCAAGCTCCACCGACTCTCCATCCGATCAACGGGGACCCGTGTCGGATTCGTCTGCGCCCCTCAAGGGTGAAGATTTCGTCGAGCTACGCTTTTGGAGGACTCCAGAAGTTTTCTCAGGCCCGTCCCGGACATGGCCCAGGAGAAGGGAAGCTCGACGCCCGGAAAGCTGTTCAGGGTCTGCCCTGGATGCCAGCTGCAGAACGTCTTTAAGGAGGACGAACACTCCTTTTGTCTTTACTGCCTACATGAGGACAATACGCACGTGGAGAAGGACTGTGCGTTTTGCGGCAACATGTCGGAGCGGACCATGAAGGACCGCCATCAACGTCTCGCCAACTGGCTGGAAGGGAAGAGCCCGTCCGGCGAGAACAAGAGGAAGAAATTCGAGCGGACTTCTAAGACCTTTGAGGACGCCCCGGCGACGGGGGTCCAACACAAGGCCAAGCACCGCGAGTCCGCTGGCACCGGGAGCGCCGAACGGTCGGGCTCTACGGGCGCCAGGCAGGGCGCACCCTCCCCGGTACCATCAACCACGAGCCAACACTCTGGGTCGGGTAAGAGGAAGGCCGAGCACCCGGCGAAGCTCCTGGAGAGGCCCCGGTCGAGCTCGAAGGCCGCATCGGAGGGGGAGCGAGGCAGTGTCCCCCCCCTCAAGGATAAGGCGGTGAGCGCACCTAAGGTGGTGAAGGCCTTAATCCATCCGGCCAAGGCCTGTATCGAGACTGTCGCGGCGGCCCTGGCTCAGACTGTGGAGGCTACGCCAGTGGTGGCGCCCTCGGGGCTCAGAGTCTCCCTGCCACCTCGGAGGGAGTCCTCTTTTATGCCCATCGATAGGACCCCCGTGAAATCTCCGGCGGAGAAGAAAAAGGGGGGGCAGGGTGTCGTCGTAGACTCGGCTTCAACCTCGGAGGAAGAGCTGATCGAGGTCTTAAGCCACGGCGGAGCCCCTGATCGCCCGTCGGATTCCCCTCTGCCAGCGCCGCAAGACAACTCGGCGGCCATTTTGTTGGCTATACAGTCCTTATGCACGGAGATAAGGACGAGACTACCGTTGCCAGCGGAGGAACCACTCCCGCCGGGGGACCCAGAACCGGAACCTTCTGGCGTTCCTCCTCCCAAGAAAAGAAGGATTCACCCTCCACCTCCTTTTCAGCCGTTGCGTCCCGTCCAGCCCTCCTCCCCGTCCACGACTCGAGGGGATGATACGGGGACTGACACGGCCGCGACGGGTACGGACGACGAGGTCTACGACGAGGATCTTCCGTCCTCACCTCCTACCAGGGCTTCTCCGCCCGACGAGATTGGATCGTTCCACTCCATGATCGCCAGGGCGTCCGATCTTTTCCAACTCTGCCCTGAGGAGAAGAAAAAGGAAGGATTCCTTTATCAACGGCGCGAGGCCAAGAGGAAGACAGTCCTCGCGGTGCCTCTACTGGACGACATTTGGGATGAGGGCCTCGCCCTCCTCAAGAACCCTTCCACGACGCCAGCGAGAAGAGACCGGTACGAAAAGAAGTACCGGGTCCCGGACGCGGCCCCCCTGTGCCTCCGGGCGCAGCCTACCCCAGATTCCGTCGTCTCCGCGGCGGCCAGGAAGAAAGCGGGGGGCGGTGCGGCCTCCACATCGACTTCCCCGCCGGACGGCGAGGGAAAGAAGTTGGACTCTATGGGACGCAGGGTCATCTCGTCTGCAGCGACGATGATTAAGGCGGCCAACGCCTTGGCTATCGTGGCCCGCTACGACAGGGAGCTATGGTACAAACTGGCTCCTCTGCTGGACTTCCTACCGGACGACAAGAGGGCGGATGCCCTGAAGATCCTACAGGAAGGTGAGGTGGCGTCGGAGCACGCCATCACTATTGCGACGGACATCGCCGATACGGGATTCCGCCAGTTGGGCAACGGCGTGTGCCTTAGGCGGCGTGGATGGCTCAAGGCTACGGACTTCCGTCAAGACTTACAGACCAGAGTCCTGGACATGCCGTTCGATGGGAACAACCTGTTTGGGAAAACAGTGGACGACTCCCTTCAGGCCATTAAAGCGGACACGGAGACGGCCCGGCCCTTGGGGTTCTACAACAACGACGGCCGCCCTTTCGGAGCAGTGGAGGCAAGGGCGCCTCCAAAGGTTCCGGCGGCGGTTTCGCCACCTATCGTCAAGCGGCCCGCTCGTCGTCTCAGGAGGCCTATAGGGGACGAGGCAAGTCGGGCGGACCCCGCCGTCATCGCCAAGGAGGTCAAGGCGGCAAAGCCTCGTCGAAACAGGATTGAACCGGCCGTGGGGTCGGGCCCCCACCGAAGCACCCCAGTGGGAGGCCGGCTGGCGAGCTTCGTCAGCGTGTGGGAGTCCATCTCCACCGACCGTTGGGTGCTGGACGCCTTAGCCCGGGGACACGCGCTCGAGTTTCAAAGAAGGTGCCCCCACGTCCCCCCCGTGGCCAGGAAAGAGCTTCACGTCCCGCAGCTTCTCCTGGAGGTAAAGGCAATGCTCAGGAAGGGCGCCATCGAACCCGTCCCAAAGAGGCTTCGGGGCTCCGGAGTTTACTCGAGATACTTCCTCGTGAAGAAGAAGACGGGAGGATGGCACCCCATCCTAGACCTGCGACGTCTGAACAAGTTCATCAAGGCTCAGAAGTTCCGGATGGTCACCCTCCAGCACGTCCTGGGTCAGCTGGAGGAAGGAGACTTGGATTTGGAGGATGCCTACTTCCATATTCCCATCCTAAGGGGGCACCAAAAATTTCTCAGGTTTGTGGTCCAAGGGCGTCACTCGCAGTTCAAAGCCCTCCCCTTCGGGCTACGGTCGGCACCCAGGGTTTTCACCAAGTGCCTTGCACCGGTGGCGGCGCAGCTGCGCCGAGAGGGGATCCACGTCTACCCCTACCTGGACGACTGGCTCATCCGAGCCAAGACGAGGGAGCTCGCCGTGGACCACACGGCAAGGACCGTCCAGCTTCTCACGGACCTGGGATTCTCCGTGAACTACGCCAAATCCCACCTGGTACCCGCGCAAGACGCACTGTTTCTGGGAGCGAGGCTCGACAGTGTCCCTTCTGGCCTCCCCGTTGGAGGAGAGGACCAGGGCCATCCTGGGCAAGGTACAACGGATGTTGGTGGCCGATGCGGCCAAGGTGAGGTCCATCAAGTCCCTCCTCGGAATGATGTCTTCCTGCATCTACCTCATTCCCCTGTGCAGGCTCCGGATGCGCCCGTTGCAGGAGTTCCTGGATGCGCGATGGATCCAAACGACAGGCAGCTTCGAGGAAAGGATCACACTCGACGAGAGTTTCCGACGAGCGATCCGGTGGTGGGGCACCCGCGCGCATCTGACGGCGGGCATGGACTTCCAGACCCCAGCCCACCAGGAGACAGTGACCACGGATGCCTCCCTGGAAGGGTGGGGAGCGCACACCGAAAATCTGCACGCAAGAGGCCTTTGGCTCCCGATGGAGAAATCACTACATATCAACGTCCTGGAGCTCCGTGCAGTGTTTTGGGCCCTCAGGTCCTTCCTTCCGTCCCTCAAGGGCAAGGTGGTGAGGATCTTCACCGACAACACCACCACCATGTCTTACATCAGGAAACAGGGCGGAACCAGGTCCCCAGCACTGTCCAAGGAGGCGCAGGACCTGTGGCATTGGGCCGTCGCCCAAAGGATATTTCTGGTGCCGTTTCATCTGGCAGGGATAAAAACACCATTGCCGACTCACTCAGCAGGGAGCTGCGCTCGTTCCACGAGTGGGAACTACGGCAGGATCTAGTGGATCGCCTCTTCCGACGGTGGGGCACACCCCAGATCGACCTGTTCGCGACGGCGACGAACTCAAAGTGCCAGAGGTTCGCCAGCAGGTTTCCCCAGGCGAGGAGCATGGGCGATGCTTTCTCGTTCCCCTGGGAGGGCCTGTTCCTTTACGCGTTCCCTCCATTGCCACTGCTGATCCGGCTCATCAACCAGCTCAAGAGGTCACGGTGCAGGATGATCCTCGTCGCACCTGCGTGGCCGAGGCAGATATGGTTCCCGGACCTTCTGGACTTGTCAGCGTCCCCGTCAATCAAGCTGCCGGTGGACGCGGATCTACTCTCCAGGGAAGGAGGCGCCATCCTCCACCACGACCCGAAGTCGCTGAACTTGCAGGCCTGGCTCCTGCAGCGCTTGAGTTTGGAGGGTACGACATACCGGCCGACTGCAGAGAGGTTCTTGCAAAGGCCAGGGCGTCCTCGACTCTGAAATGCTACGGACACAAATGGAAGAGGTTCTCTGTCTGGTGCCACGCACAGAAGATTAACCCTCTACGGATTACGGCTCCCCAAGTACTGCCGTACCTGCTGACGTTGGCCAAAGCTGGACTGGCACACGCGTCCATCAAGATTCATCTTGCTGCGATCTCCCGATACACCAGAACCACGGGGCGGACGTCCTTGTGGTCTCATCGTCTGGTGAAAGAGTTCATGAAGGGACTGTTCAGATCGTTCCTGCCGGTGAAGGCTCCGGCCCCGGCGTGGGAGCTCAACGTGGTGCTGACCAAGCTCATGGGTCCTCCGTTCGAGCCTCTGCACTCGGCCCCGTTGAAGTTTCTGTCGTGGAAAACAGCGTTTCTTGTGGCCATCACCTCCGCACGACGAGTGGGAGAGATCCAGGCCCTTTCCTGCAAGGCCCCGTACTTGACTTTTCACGACACGAGGGTAGTGCTCAGGACGCACCCCTCCTTCATGCCCAAGGTGCCGTCGGACTTCCCTTGGACAACCCTTGGTGTTGCCTGTGTTCTTCCCGTCGCCTTCGTCGCCGGCTGAGAGGACTTTGCACTCGCTGGATGTGGCTAGAGCGCTGAAGTTCTACGTAGACCGCACGAAGTGTTTTCGGAAGACGTCACAACTCTTGGTGAATTTTGGACCTGTCAATCAGGGGAAGACACTCTCGAAGGCTTCCATTTCCAGATGGCTCTCCGGCTGTATCATGTACTGTCATCGGTTGGCAAACCGACCGCTGCCTGGCCGTCCGAGAGCCCATTCCACCAGAGCGATCGCAGCTACCACGGCGTTCCTTTCTGGTGTGCCCCTGCTGGACATATGCAGGGCTGCTACGTGGAGGTCGACGCACACCTTCACGAAATTCTACTGCGTCGATCGGGATTCCAGGGAGGAGTCCAGGGTCGGCCAAGCAGTGCTGCGCAACCTGTTCGCCTGAGGTGAGCCTGGTGAGGAGGTAAGATGCTTAATGTTGAGTTTGATGTAATGCTTAATGTTGAGCCTTTGCCACCTCCCGTGGTTGTGCATGTGTGTACTGCTATGTATTCTTTATTCATGAGCATGTGAATCCATGCCAGACCCCATGCTGGAGAAGGAACAAGTTACTTACCTGTAACTGTTGTTCTCCAGCATGGGTCTGGCATGGATTCACATGCGAACCCTCCCGCCTACCCCTCTGCGGCTCTTCACTTGGTCATACTGCCACTTCACATGCTTCCAAATCTGAATATGGCTGCCAGAGGCGGGGCTTAGGTAGAGGGCAGTCATTGGCTGTGGTCAGTATGACACAGAGACCAGTGATTGGTTATTACTACGAAAGATAGATCAGAAACGAAACTGATACTGGTTTTTTCTTTACCGAGGATTCCCAGCCTGACGACGGGGAATATTCATGAGCATGTGAATCCATGCCAGACCCATGCTGGAGAACAACAGTTACAGGTAAGTAACTTGTTCCTTATTCATTGTGGAGGAAACACTTTAGGACATATGTCTAGAATTTCTTTGCAATTTGCAATGAAAGAAGGACTTGGGGAAAGTCATGGAAATGTATCCAAACTCCAGAGTAATTTTTTCCCGTATTGCGCAGAGACAAATGTGGCTGCGATCTTTTTCATTTGGTCCACAAATGGAGAAAGCAAGGCGCAATGTTAACAAGGCTGTTTGTGCCTTTTTGAGAGATGTTGGTATGTCCCCTTTTCAGAAGGAAAACATTGTTTTGTAGCACACACATTTTTCGCAGATGGAGTACATCTTACTTATGCCGGCAATCAGATTTTTCTACAAAATATACAAAATGCATTGCAACCTTTTTTGGAGCCACCACTTCCTCCCATAGAAAAGTGCAATGGTTCTGATAGGGCAGCACCACCAAAAAATAAATGTCCGTGGACTTCTAAAAAAAAATGTACAGGGCCCTGCACTATTTATTTGTCACTTCTATTTTTAAACTGTGAAAGGCGGCTCTGAAAAAAGCCTTTTTTTTTATATATTTTTTGTTTTTTTAAACACGACACACAAGGAAAGGAGGGGAAGGGAGGGTAAGGAAGCGATACCAACCATGGGGATAAGAAAGGGCAGATGTAGGGTGAGCCTTATTCAGGTAGGTTGCAGACCTTCTCATGCTACTTGACCGCAGTCTCGAAAGCAGTGCCGAATGTTCTCCCCCTTGCAGACTACTGTGTCGCAGTAAATGCACAATATTGTGACCCTCATAAGGTAACGGTCAACAGCATCATGAATTGCCTGTGAGGCAGCTGGAGGCATGCACTGTCCCACAGGAGTGTTTTTTTGTGGTGAAAGAAGCGGAAACGGAGGGTGCGGCAGAGGAACTCAGCCTACTACATTTATTGCAAGGTACAACCTTACGAATAGCCCCACCGTGTAATGACTTTAGGTGTCACTTCTTTGACGTAGTACCAAAGCTATATGAACCAGGCTTGCCACGACTCAGCACCATGCAGCACTGAGTGCAGATCACCTTGTTCGCATGAGCTTTTGACTTTCCATCAACGTTGGTAAATAACCGCCACAACCAAGACTCACAATGACTGCTAGTAGTAGGGACTTCCACTACCTCATCCTCTTCATCCGTCTCCCCTGCATCCTCACGCCTGTTCCCCACTTCAGGCCCTTTGGGACGTGGTATTGGTGGAGGGGGCTGGGGGTGCTGATGTGGAGGCAGTAGCAGCAGAAGCAATTTGGGATGCCATCTGGAAGGTTAATAACCAGGAACTAGGAACCAGGACCCAATAACAGCAACCTGCACAATTGTCCTGTTGTAAATCTTGGAAATCCAAATATATGGGTACTGGGGCATGCTTCGCGAACACCCGCTCCATCCCTAAACACTTCTAACACCAAAAAAAGGGGCTCAAAAAGTTCCAAAAAGTATGTAGATCGGCAGGGACTTTGTCTGGGACATGTGCAATGGTGAACCTTTACTGTAAAATACCTTGGATTGCTCAAAAAAGCATTTTTTAAATGTTCTGGGGCCCGGACAGTGTCCACAAATAAGGACACATGCTCAGAGTGGGTGCGTTCACTTGATGACGTCGAGGACATGTTCGCAAATGGGACAGCTGTCCGCAGGAAACCAAATGCGCAGGGATGGTTGTGCGCATGCGCGTTGGTGTTCTACGGACAGTGTTCGGGTCCCTGTACTAATTAAAAGTGCGACAAATGTGCGGCGGACAGTTGCGGAGAGGCGCGATGTTCGTAAGTCCAAAGTGTGTGATGCGCATGTGCGCGGGTGTTCTACGAACAATGTTGAAGTCCCTGAATAAAATAAATGTGCATCAAAACTTTGCGGACAGGCGGACGGGATATGTGTTCTACGGATATATTCATTCTGGTTGCGGACATTACGAACAGCGGGGTTGTTCTTAGGACACCCCCATTTTGGGTGATTGCGGCCAGGCGGACATTTTGTGTGTTCGAAGGACACCTCCATTTTAATTACGAATAGTACGAACAGGTATATTGTCCTTAGGACACCCCCATTTGGGTTAATTGCGGACAAGCGGACATCTTGTGTGTTCTGAGGACATCGCCATTTCTTTTATTTTTTTTATTGATTGGTTCAATATATTTAACCTTTCAAAACATAGTCATATGAAAAAACAGAATGATTTTGATTTTTAAAAATGTTGATTAACACACACATTAATGTACTTCTTTGCAAGATCACATAATATTAACAGAAAAAAAAATAAAACGTATAAACTACATAAAATTCCATGCTTAAAGACTAAGACAGAAGATAAATGCATCATCCATTAAGCAGCTTTAAATAATACATTCAGATATTGAACAATTGCGATTCGAACTGCCACTTTCGTATTGGTGAATAGCCATTGCCACACTTGTATAGCGTTCATAGGAGGCAATAACGATGTCCCTCTTGCAAAATGTTTTTTCCTCAATTCTGCTAAATTCAGACATTCAACCAAACAATGTTGCAACGTTTCTTCCTGGGTTGGTAGTTTACACCATCAACAGAAATTCTGATTCGGTAGTATCAACTTCCTTTTTGATAGGACATCTCTTGTGTGCCAAAGGTTGAATCTGAAGCGTAGATATTCACTACGCATTTGAGGAGATGGCCATTTATAAAGATAATCGGCCATAATTCCTAGTTTTCTGTGTCCAAATAGCATTATATCGAAATCCTTTGCTCGTGAACATTGATTGATGGTATTTATCCAATCCATTTGGAACTGTTTTACTTTATCTCTATTGGGTTTGTATAGAAGCGTGTCTAAAGAGATACTGGCTTCAACAAGAATATCTAAAGTACTTTGCAGCCATTTGCTAGGGAACAAGTCCTCAGAGGATGTTAAATAGCGGGCTAATATACCAACTACATGGACTGCTGTAAGATCACTTAGACATTTCCTAAGAAGTGCACATCTTTTCCACTGGATTTGGGAGAATAAAGAGGTGAAGCCAAGTTCGAAATGCATCATTGCCCGGTATGTACACTTGGGCAAACACAACATTTTCTTCCAAAATTTGGCTTCAATGATATCCCAGAAGTCCCGTTCTTGGGATAGCGAAGTCTCCTGACCATATGTTAATATGGGGACTACTTTCTGTTTATAAAATAGTGCAATATGATTGTATGAGAACTTTGCAAATTTGTACGTCAACAACTTTGCTCGATTAGTTAGTAATTGCAGCTTTTGTTGTAATTCTACAATACCATTATCAATTCTCAACAAAGCTGCAATCGAGACACCTAAATATTTATAAGTGGAAACTTTGTCAAGTTTATCTGATCTCAAGTACCAGTCGTAAGATTTGATGGTTGTCTTAGTTTTAGAGGTTTGCACAAGGACCTGCGTTTTCGAGGTGTTTATGACCATGCTGTTTGAGGAAGCCTAGGTATTCAAATTGTTCAGCATATTTTGCAGACCACTAGGGGTTTGTGATAATAGAATAAAGTCGTCTGCATATAGTAGATAGTTAATTAAATGTACACCTAATTTTGGGGCATCACAAATGATATCTCGAAAGGCATATCTTAAATCTAGTATAAAGAGATTAAATAAGGTAGATGCCAAGATGCACCCTTGCTTGAGCCCTCTTTGAGTATGAATATGTGAGGATAATAGCCCGCCCATCGTTAGCCTTACTTGCATGGAGGTGTGAGTGTGCAAAAGCATAATCAAGGCTAGTAATGACGGGGGACACTTATATTTGCTTAGCTTCTGATATAATAGTAACCGGTCAATAGAGTCAAAGGCCACACTAAAATCTACGAATGTCGGGAACAGATTTTGGCCACGCTTTGCATATTTTGCTTTAATAAAATGTATAATCATGGGGGGCGCTGTTGAGCAGCCTGCAAAATGGCTGCCTAGTGCAAGAGCTCAGTGCCTAGCCGCCTTTTATCCGTCAACATCTGCGGTTCTGCTTTGGATCCTGTGTCCCTGCTACGATCCCTGCACTGTGGCCAACGAGCACTATCCGCACGTCGAATTTTGGGAGAAATCGGACCCTTGGTGCCGGAGATCTTCATCCCGCTGTTTCTTGCTGTGGGACGCCCTTGGGCCTCGGACGGGCCCCGTCCTCATCGAGACCTGATCGGGTGCCTCCCGCCGTATTCGCTGCTGGCTGCTCTGCCCCTGGTACCTCGGGGCACACACTACACTCGTGGGCTGGGCCGTTCCTGTGCCGGCCCCGCCTGACTGTCCTTTCCGCTGGGGGCTTAGGCCAGCGGCCGCCTGCAGCACATCGGCTACCCGTCTGTGGCCGTGAGGGGCCTGGGCTGAGCTGCTTGGGGCGGACCGGTGGGGACTGCTGTTGCGGCCTGGTTCCTGTACCGCTGCTGATCTGTAACCCAGCTGAATCCAAATGGTGTGTCTGTTTTCAAAGAGATTTCTGTCTCAACGCCAATCCGGTGGCGGTCAGGTGAGGAGTTCAGGGGGTGGCTCCACCTGGGCCCTACATGTATCCATGATTCTTCTGCCCCCTCCCATCTCCTGATACTGGCCGGCGGCGTGTGCATTACTTGGTCTCTGCCTTGGGGCACCGGGACACGGTCATTCTACGGTGGATTGCCCAAACACCCACGCTTCAGCCGCGTGTCTATAGGGGGTGTCTCTCCCGCCTGCTGATAGCGCGGCGCACCCGCTGGAGTCTCCCTCTGCCACCCTGCCATACATTGCTTGGGAGTTGTAACCTCCCCAGATTTGACACCGCTCCCTGTGGTGGGGTCCTCCGAGGGAACCGCAATAGAGAATGTGGTGATCCATTTAGCCTCCTACTTGGCTGAGCGATATATTTAGACTTCCCGCGCACAGGGCCTCCTCAATACCGGACTCACTAGCTGGACTGGCCGTGGGGGGCTGTGTTCTCAATTTGTCGAGTTGCTCTCGTCGAGCCTCTAGCAGCCCCTAACGCTACCGGAGCCTGCTCCCTCCATCTTATCATCTTCCCCTCTGGTTCCGGCCATGTCGAGTCGCTCCAAAGGAACTGCTAAATGGGGTGCCATGGACAAATTTACTAAGGCGGTCCCTCGGTCTGAAGTGGGCCACACGTCATCCCTACAGGAAGAACTTGACAACGATCCTAATCCGGGGGTGGCGGCGCCAGACCTTACTGCCATGATGGAATCAATGGCTAAACGTTGCCTCCTTCCACGAGAAGCTTGATGACATTAATGCGAACGTTGCCCACTCAAAACCTGTGTTGACCAGGCTGGATCTAGAATTACTGAGGCCGAAAACCGGATCTCCACCAATGAAGATGTGATGCATGCACTTCAAGACACTGTGGCCACCTTATCGCGCAACATGAAGAGCGTAAAGGCAAAATGCGATGACTTGAGTCCCGCTCCCGTAGAAATAACCTGCGCATTATTGGGGTCCCTGAAACTGCCCTGAAGTGGCGCATGGAGGACGCAGTCAAACAACTACTCAAGGACTTGCTGGGTGATCCGAACCTCTCCCCTTATTTCACGGTTGAGCAGGCTCATCGGGCCCTATCCCCGCGACCCAGACCAGGTGATAGCCCCAGGCCCATTATAGCCAAGATTCTTATTTATCGTGACAGGGACCTCATCCTTCGCCTGTCGCGGGAGAAGGGGGAGTTGCGGCTGGAGTCTCACACTATCAGAATCTTACTGGACTTTTCAGTGGCGGTGCAGCAGGAGAGACATCCATTCCTCGGCGTCAAGAAAATGCTCAAGGAACGCAATGTCCCATATGCCATCTTATTCTCTGCACGGCTCAAAATCACCCATAAGGACAAACTGTACTTTTTCACCGTCCCTGATGAGGCGATGAAATTCATTGAGATGCAAATACCGCTTCAGGGTTCTGGAGACGGCTGTGCTGATGATTGATTACGAATGGCACGGATTGTAGACACTTATTGAACTGTTAACTTAATTTGCAATGCTTTATTGGTAAGGTTGCTCTGTTCACTGAGACATTCTTGCTCCCGGCAGTGCGCGTCTGGGGCGTGGGTGGGCCACGGAATGTCGGCGCTGGCCATTTACCTCTCCCGTTACCGGGTTCTGAGCGCTCACATCAATTTCCCCTGAATCCTTGGTTGATCCGGGGGGGTGGTGGCTGGTTCCGGAGTCGACTGCACAATCTGCAAACTAAGGTGGCGTGCCCCACTCAGGGCACGCTGGTTCAGGGTAGGCCCATAAGGCTGATTACATTGGGATAATTTGCCCCGCCGCCCACTATGTTGTTGCGCTTGCTTGGGAGCCCGGATGTCTCACCTGGTGCTGTTTGCGCCTGCGATGAATCACATCTCTGCAGTTTTTACGAGCTACAGCGTTAATGTGCACATCCTTCTTGGCATGTTAGTGAGGCATTCCACAGAGCTAATCTTGCATTGTTTTGTTGTCCTACTGCAATTTCTGTCTTCCTGTTGTTCAAATGCAGGTCTTTAATCTCTCGGTGATAAGCCCTGTTCCCCATATATGGAACACAGGGGTGAACACTTTATAACTGTTGAAACTGTTCTGGTTTGTTACGGAACTGCAGGGACTTGTGCGCAGTCCCCGGCTACCCGCTCCGTGGGTGGGGACCTGCGTCATGTGTCCGCCACCACTGTTCGTTTTGAAACAAAGCCATTTGGCTCCAAGCGTGCTAGTGCACGGCAACGGCGCACCCCATTGCGATTGCACTGTTTTTTTTCAAACCTTAGGTATGTTTTGGCCCCAGTTGGGCCTTGGGGCAGTTTGGGCCAGGTTGGGGACGGCCCAGCTGCGCGCAGTTATGGCTAGGCGATGTTTACACTGCTGATCCATGGTTAGTGGTGAGCGTGGGGGGTGGGAAAGGGGTGGTTTTTCAAAAAGGCACACAAGGTTTCGCAGCGCGCACACTGAAGGGCCACATGCCCACTTGCTGTTCCAACTCTGGGAGCTCATACCATCACTGGAGCTGGGATGTTCACTGAAATATGAGTACTGTGTGTGTAGATCCCTACCTCTGAAATGTCTACTGTCATAATGTCCTGGAATATTCGGGGGCTGAGCAATCACACTAAGGCCCGTAAGATCGTGGCCTATGCCAACAGACACAATTGCAAGATATTACTTCTACAAGAGACACATTCCAATGGACTCATCCCGAGGGCTGTTGCCCCGTCATGGGGTCCCGCCAGGTTCTTTACCTTCTATTCCACACAATCTAGGGGCGTTCTCACGATGATCCACAAATCCATTAAGTTTGCGCTGCATAAAAGCTACATCGACCCTGAAGGTCGTTATGTCATACTAGAGTATCTGCTGGTTAACACTTACCGTCCCAACGTAGACTCTCCGGAATTCTTTGACACAGTAACTACCATACTGCTGGGCTTCATAGGGGTGCAGATTATATGGGGAGGGGATCTGAACCTTATTCTGGACACTGTCCTGGACAGAACTGCCACGGCTGCCAGAGTTCTGTCTGGCGCGGCGTGCAGGCTGCATGGTCACATGCAGTCGTTCAACGTCTGTGACGCCTGGAGAACACTTCACCCCCAGCAGCGGGAATACACTTATTATTCATCTGTACACGATAGCTCATCCAGGATATATTTGTTCTTGGTCTCTAGGGAGGTCATGGGTAGGGTGTAGGATACATGCATTTTGCCCCGCACACTTTCGGATCACGCTCCAATCACACTGTCCTTAGGACTGGGAATTCCCATTCCAACACTCAGCACCTGGTGCTTTAAGTCCGAAGCCCCCTAAAAGATATTGTGTTTAAGTCTGAGATACTAGCTGACATTGAGTCGTTCTTTGAACTTAACTCTCTTCAGGACACGTCCGCCGCGGTTAGTTGGGAGGCCTTTAAGGTTTACATTAGGGGTATGTCTATCTCCCGGGAGGCTGGGGTGTTGAAAGCCATTAGAGCCGCCCTTGGGCGATCTGAGGCCAAACTGAAAAGACTGGAGCAGTGTTGCTCCACCGGTACTGACCTCACCATTCTTGCCCAAATTTCGGATGAACTCCAAGTATATAACACACTAGCTACCAGCGAAGTTCAATATTTCAGCCGCCCGCAGGCCGCCAGGAAATATGGAGAGGGAGAAAGACCTGGGAAAACGCTAGCGACATTTGTGAGGGGGGAGTTGGGCCGAACGCAGATCATTTCCATCAAAGATCGACATGGTGACGCTCAGTGGGCGGACGAACAAATACTGGATATATTTACTGAGTTCTACAGATCCCTTTACTCCCAGCCCGTAGAGCATACCGAGCAACATATGCGAGAACTCCTTGGTCAGATCCCCACTACGGAAATTTCCCCACAGACCCGGGACAAGTTGGATGCCCCGTTTACGCTAGACGAGATAGTAACGGCTATCTCGGACTTACCCAAAGGCAAGGCGCTGGGCCCTGACGAGCTCACTGCAGACTTCTACCAAGAGCACATAGCTATTCTGGCCCCCCGGCTGTTTGAGGTCTGGAATGAGGCACTCCGTACCTCCATCCTTCCCCCTTCCATGCATGAAGCGGTCATCACAGTGCTGCTCAAACCAGGTAAACCTGATGACGAGTGCGGGTCCTATAGACCTTTCTCCCTCATGAATCTCGACACAAAGATCTTTGCTAAGATCATTGCTAATCGCTTTCTGCCTATTATGATGCACTTGGTACAAGAAGACCAAGCAGGCTTTGTTCCTGGCAGCTCCACCTCCCATAATATCAGGAGATTGTTCAGTGTCATGTCCCGTATAGATCAAGACGTCCAGGCCGTAGCGGTTACGTTGGACGCTCAGAAGGCCTTTGATATGGTCTCTTGGAAATACATGTGGCTGGTCCTCGAAACAATGGGCATTGGCCCAAACATGATAGGGTTCATCAAACTATTATACACCTCCCCTGTTGCGCGAGTACGAGTTAACTCACTAACATCTGAGATTTTCACGCTATTCAGAGGCACCAGACAGGGTTGCCCCTTCTCCCCGATCCTTTTCGCGTTGGTGATAGAACCAATGGCAGACTTTGTCCGTGTACGACACTTGTGTATAGGAATAAGACTGGTAAATGATCCTGAACTTATATCCCTATATTCTGACGATGTCCTACTATACGTCAGAGATCCCACAACCCACCTAGATCCCATATTGAGAGATATCACCCTATCGGCACCCACTCCGGATTTACGATTAACTATTCCAAATCAGAGATCTTCCCGCTCACTAAAGCTACCCTACAGCCCACCACCGAATATCCCCTGTGCTGGGCCCCGGAGGGTGTTAGATACCTGGGGGTGCAGATATCCCTCACTAAACCCACCTTGCTCACCGATAATTACTCGGCTGTAGCACAAACAGTAGAGACCAAAATCTCACGATGGCACACTCTTCCGTTATCCGTTGCTGGCCGACTATCTCTTATTAAAATGATATTGCTCCCCAAGCTCTTATACACCTTTTGTAATATACCCATATGGCCTGCGAGGGCATACTTCACTAAATTGCATACGCTTTGTGCACAATTCCTTCGGCACTCCGGTGCAGTGCGCAAGAAGTGGACTGACATGGCACTTTCATACAAGCGGGGTGGTATTGCTGCTCCAGACCTAGCACTAGACTGGATTGCGTCCCAGGCCCAGCATGCTACTCATTGGTACCCTGGCTCCCCAGTGCGCCCACATGTCAAACTGGAGCGGCTTGCGTCTGCTGGTATAAACTTAATGTCCTTAATACTACATCGACACTATGCTCCGGATTCCCCCATCGACCCCATTGCTGCGACCCTGTATGCCTGGTCACGCCTGCTATGCCCAACAAGTGGACCCTACCCATATTACAAATGGCTACCCGTATGTGCCTTTCCTGGCCTGGAGCCCACGCTGGATACCGCTTTGGCCCGGCACTGAGGTGCACTGGGGTATCGGGCGCTATCCGACTTCTATCCTGAAGGCAAATTCATAGATCCCCAAACTTGGAGACCGGGGCACACCAGATCCCCCCTAGAGACTCTTCAATACTACAGGCTCCGCGCCGCGTTCCGCACCATATGGCCCTCCTTTCCTGATGAGCCCCCAGATAACCCGGCAATAGCATACATCGCTAACTCGGGCGGTGCACGGGGCGTCGTCTCTTCATTGTATCAAATTCTACAAGACATCATCCCCACTCCGGCTCTCGGGGCGCGCAACGGATGGGCGGCTGAACTGGGCCTAGAAATACCTGATGAATTGTGGGAGGATATGTGCCTTCACACCCAAAAAGTCTCCCTCAACTTCCGTTTTCGTGCCATGCAATATAAACTTCTTAACAGGCTCTACTACACTCCACGCAGGACTTCGGGGTTTCCTCGCTCTGAGGTGCACCTCTGCCTGCGTTGCAAGGCAGTGGATGCCGATCATTTACATATGTTCTCGACCTGTAACAAATTGTCTGATTTTTGGGTTGGTGTTCTAAATACACTCAGTGCAGCAACTGAAACTGTAATTGATTTCGATCCTCTGGCAGTTCTGTTTGGGGTCTGGAGGACGGACGAAACTAAGCACCTGAAAACGTTTTTGAATTATAAGTTGTATGATTGCCAAAAAATGTATACTCCAGAGCTGGAAGTGCTCCTCCCCACCGGTCTCTCAGAAATGGCTGGGTATGCTCACATGGTCCCGAAACTGTGAGGAGGAATACTTGACTATGCTGCCTGCCCAATCTCGGCCCAGGAACATTTGGAGCAAATTTAATACGTATCTCAACAACCAAAGTGAGAGCACGCCCGGATCTGGCTTGTCTCCAGTCTCCATCCATGCATCGTGATCTCTTTTGTGTCCTTCTCTATTTGGTGATGCTCTGAAACCACTGTTGGAACTAAGATATTGTAATCATTATGATGCTCTACATTATGCCTGGTTTATATGCTTGTTGCCTTGATGTTTGTGCCTTGTGAACCTCTGTCGACAAAAATAAAAGTAAAAAAAAAAAAAAATGTATAATCATGATGTTCGGGATAGTGCCCACTCCTGTTACAAATCCCGCTTGAAGGGGATCGAGTAAGTTCGAGTTAGAGATCCATCTATTAAGCTCTTTGAGAAGGTTGCGAGCAAAGATCTTATCTGGCGTATCCCGAAGAGCTATTGGGCGATAGCTACTAGGTGTTTGATGGTCTCCCTTTTTATATATGGGTACAGTTACCGAATGTCGCCAAGATTGAGGAATGATTTGGTATTTGTTCACCAAGGTAAAGATGTTATAGAGGATTTGGGCCCAGAGAATAGGGTTTTGTTTGAATGCGAAGTTGGAAAGGCCGTCGGGGCCGCATGCTCTCGATCGACTGATTGTTTTAATGCAAAGTTGAATGTCCAGTAGGTCAAACTTCAGATAGAAATTGGAGGGACATGGCAATTCATTGAGACTCACCCTATTTATTGGAGGGGCATATAGAGTGGTAAAATGAGTGATCCAATTACTTTCTGTTACACTATTGACTTGGACGAGTGCCTGCGGTCCAGCGTGACTACCATTAATGATCGCCCATGTTCTTGACAAATCTTTAGCTAGGATCAGTTGTAGCATATAAGAACCATCTTCTTGATACAGAGAAGCTAGTCTAGCTCTTAACCAGTTTTTATATCTGGTTTTGCTGTTAGCTAGAGCAAGACTTCTTAAACGTGGCTGAAGTTGGCGGATAGATCTTTTTTCCGCCCTGAATTCCGATTTCCTCTTTTTTAGCTTGTCATCATATTGATGTAACGGCTGTCGCAGGGAGGTGGAGTTCCCGGACTTGCTGGTTAAGAAGAGTGGCATCTTCGTATAATATGACGTGTCTAAGGTAGAGTGATGATCTATTGGAGAGAGATGCTGTTTGTAGAATTTATTATACTTCTGCAGATGTTGCTCCGAGCATCATAGTCTATTGCCCCTCATGCTAACGCACAAGTTCGAAAAAGATGTCGCCTCAATTTTAACCCCACCATTTCAATTATGAACAGTACAAATAGGTATATTGTCCTTAGGACACCCACGTTTTGGTTAATTACGGACAGGCGGAGAACTTGTGGGTTCTAAGGACACCTCCATTTTAATTACGGACAGTACAAACAGGTATAATGTCCTTAGGACACCCTCATGTTGGTTAATTGAGGACACCCCAGACAGCCGCGCTGTCCGCGGACACCCTAACTGCCTTTAAAAATAAAACACACATGTATATACTAAGAGCACACTTAAAATATTATTGTTTAACAGTAGACAAATTAGGAACGAGAGGGGGAAGCAGAAACTGAAACAAATACAGGGGAATTCGAGGATTGGACATGATGCATGGTAGGGGAGGAAGGGATGGAACTCTCATTGTACCCTTTTTCTTTGTGGGGATGGTTTGGGGATAGTTGGCTGGAACATGGAGAGGGGAACAGGTACATGTGGGACAGTGGTATTTAATGTTTTCTTTAATGTGGTCCACAACATAATCTTTTAGTTGATTGAAGTGTTGCATTAACAAATCCATTTTTAGTTCCATTCGTTTCAGAGGACCTTCTAATATCTCTTTTGATATATTATTTTTATTGATTGTCTGGTCTGTTAAAAAAAAATGTTATAGTTCTTAATTGGCTTATATAAAGAAATGTTGGAACTACAATTATTATCACTCTCTTCACTCATTTCATCTCGTGGGAAATTATCTTCCAGCCATTCCAAAGTACTGGACATTTCTGTGTTAAAAAAATACATGTTAGTTTTAGTGTACCTAATACAGAAAATGTAGAAGTATATGAAATAAATGTAGTATACTTACTAGTTGTTTACAAACATTTGCTGTTACTGCTGTGTAAGTATGCTCTTGCTTCTTGCTGTGCAGTTTCTGTGAGGTAATTCAGTTGGAGGCATATTTTTTTGTTTTGTTGGTATATTCCATTATATTGCAAATGCTACTTCAGTGGATGGTTGGTGTCTTACATATACAGTTTCCACTTCTTATTTATTATTAAATGTAATGTATTTATGTGGTGCTTTTTGAACATGTTTGGTGTTTTTATTGTATGATACAATAATGTAAGATACCCCCTGAGTTTTTGGATAGTGCTGATGGAGACCGCGTCCACCCACGGACATGCGCATGGTCCGCAGACATCAAAATAAATCAATAGCAGGACAGGGGATTTAGTATTTTCTATGCTACATAAATGTAAGGTAAGGGAGTCTTAGTAAACACTTATCACATTTCCATTATATTTATTCATATTCCATTAAAAAAAATGTGTTAAAGGGATGTTATGGTTAAGTTGTGCTACTAAAAACCTATGAAATTCAGTGAAAAAAAACATTGTTAAAGGGACTTTATGGTTCCAAGTAAAACTGAAAAACCCCAGAAATTCCCCAGTCATGATAAACTAAGCAACCATAACTCGTGCCACCACCGTGCACTGCTAAGACTAACACCCAGGACATCAAAGATGACATCACACATGTCATTGATGACATCACTGATGACATTGCATGTGCATTTAGTTTTCATGCGCAGCCTCCACACAGGAATGTCATTATAATGTTGGCAGAAAAATGGCAGAGATCTTTGGAATAACTATCATTGAGCAAATACTTCATTAAGCACTGCATTGCTATAAACACCATTTCATCGGTTGGAGCATGGAAACATCAACAAAGGACATGATATACAGACCATTGCATAAGATGTCACACCGTTCAACATAAATCATCCTATTTGCACTTAGTTGGGCGGGCAGTACACCAAAAGAGGCATTTCCCCCCGCCCCCAAGACCCTGCAGAACCTGTATAGTCTATTTTCCCGGGGATTCAAATGTTACTTAGTTTCACCCGGTTATAGGTAGAGACTCGCCAGGTGAGGTTTTAATATCAACGCTGGGTATTTTAGGTTGTAGTTCAGTAGGGGAGCCCATATAGACAGACATTGGTGGATCTTTCCCTCCTTTGCCACCCTAACTTTCTCCGCAACCAGCACATCCCAAACCTTAATCCACCATAAATGGAGGCTCTTTCGACTTACAGCAGCGGGCGATTGTGATGCGTGCCGCCAACAATAAAATCATCAGTAATTTCGCCCACACCCCAGATTTAGGGTTCACCTCTTCATAAGGGACACCCAAGAGCAGAGTTTTGGGACACAGCAGGAGTTGCTGCCAGTTATAGAGTCTATGACCGCCACAATGGTTTCCCAGAAGGAATGAATCTGAGGGCATCCCACCACATGTGATAGTTTAGTTTAGTTTCCTTATTTGTACCGTGTGCCGAACCCTGGGGTAACCGGGCACCGGAGACTTAGACAGTTACAACATGGCAAAGTATATAATACAGACTGTGAAATAACAACATTAGAGTGTGTAGGACCAGGTTACAAGATGATCGACAAGGACATGCGGAGATGAGGTGCCTTAAGCAGAATTTTTGTTGGCAAGCCATGTTTTAGTATTGGCTCTAAAAGTCCAGAAAGAGAGTTCTGCTCTAAGAGTCAGAGGCATAGCGTTCCATAGTTTGGCAGCTAGGACCGGGAAGCTGGCGCCACCTGCTTTTTTAAGGGAGAATTTGGGAATGGAGAGGCAATGTGAGTATGGTGTTCTCGTTGGTCTAGTAGATGTGTGGTTCTGGAACTTGTCTGCCAGGTATTTGGGTGCGTCGTTGGAGCGGCATTTATGGACGATGACGAGGGATCTGAGCGTGATTCTGTCTCGTACCGGGAGCCAGTGAGCGTCTTGCCTGAAGCTAGAGATGTGAGCGTGTCGAGGGTTACTAAGGGCGGCTCTGAAGGCATTATTTTGAAGCACCTGTAGTTTGTTCAGGTTGCGTTCTGATGTGCCGAGAAAGAGTGTGTTACAGTAGTCAATTTTTGAGAGCACCAGCTCCCTGGCTAGTGTAATGCAGCTGGAGGGAGATAGGAAGGATTTGCAGGCGTTGATCAGCTTATTTGTATACGCTTATTTGTAAAACCAAGGGTTTTAATTTCTTTGGCTACGACAAGAAGGAGCTCAGTTTTCTCGTCGTTGAGGCATAGACCGTGCTCTGCCACCCAGGCTTGGATCTCCAAATATAGGTTGTTGATTTTGGTGGAGTCCTCATCGTAGCACCCTGATAGGGTGATGAGAACCTGGGTATCGTCCGCATAGTTTGTGTATGTGACACCCAGGTTATCTAAGCGGTCAAACAATAGCTTAGTGAAGATATTGTATAGGGTTGGTGAGACGCATGAGCCTTGAGGGACACCACAGGAGATGGGGACAGGGAGTGCTGAGGCCCCTGGGGAGAAGACCCGGGTAGTTCGGTTGGCTAAGAAGGACTGGATCCAGGTGGTAGCCTGGTTCGAGAAGGCCGCTGAGGTCGTCAGATGTTCCGTGAGGATCTGATGGTCGACGAGGTCGAAGGCTGCTGATAGATCAAGTAGTAGGAGAATGGCTAGATTACCCTTGTCCTTTGCCTCATCCATCTGGATTTTTAGGTCCAGTAGGGCTGACTCTGTTCCGTGCTTTGGCCTGAAGCCGGATTGTCTAAGACCTAGGAGGTTGTTGTCTTCCAGGTGCTTCTGTATTTGCAGGTAGACCACTCTGTCTAAGATTTTTAGGATGTAAGGAACGGTGGTGATAGGCCTGTAGTTGATTGGGTTGTTGGGGTCTAGATTAGGTTTTTTTAGTAGTGGCATGACCCAGGCCTCCTTGAGGCTGCTAGGCACTGAGCTTGAGTTGAAGGATGCATTCATAAGGGCTGTTATGAAGGGGGCCAGAATGTTGGCGCCTTCCTGGATGATGGGAGCTGGGCATGAGTCCCCTTGGCATCTGGAGGGTTTGAGGCCCTTAAAGATGCTTTCTACTTATTTAGTGGATACTGTTGAGAAGGAGAATGGGGGGCAAGTGGGAGTTTTTGGAGTGGTGGACGGTGGACGGTTTGTTTTTTTGGATAGGCTAAGCTTTTTCGGTTCGATTTTGGATTGTAACATGGTGATTTTGTCTGCTAGGGCTTTTTGAATCCTCTCACACCAGTCTGTATCTTTCACGCATGTTTCTGCCAGTGTAGGGGGGCATTCGAGTTCCCTGAGGATATTAAAGAGCTCTTTTGTTTTGTATTTAGCGCTCTCGATTCTGTTATCAAATGTCTCTTTTTTGGCCTTGAGGATGGCGGTTTTGTAGGTGGAAGCTGCTATCGAGAGTTGTGTTTTGTTGGATAGGTTGGGTGTTTTTCTCCAGGTGGCTTCTGCAGCTCGTTTGGAGTTTCGGAGGATTATTAGCTCTGGTGTGAACCATTTGTTCATGTGGGCTGCCGGTTTGCCTTTGGAGAGTTTGAGTGGAGCGATGGTGTCTACTGCTGAATCTAACGTTTTGTTATAGAGGTCAGCAAGTTTCTCCGCATATAGGTTACCGTAGTTTGTGGGGGTAAGGATGTTGTTTAAAAGTGGGCAGAGATTTTGTAAGGTGATGTTGCGGTTGTTTCTGGTGAGGGTCTGGGGGATGGTGGTTGGTATTTTTGTTTGTGATTTCCCTTGGATGGAGAAGGAGAAGGGGTGGTGGTCAGACCATACGGTTTGCTCGTTTTTTCTGATGGTCGTAGAGCAGTTGAGATCCGCTAGCCAGTCCAGGGTCCTGCCTTTGTTGTGAGTAGGGTCTGTGATTCTGAGCTTGAACCCTAGTTGGGAGATGGTGCTTTCCAGGGAGAGCACATTGGCATCGTTTGGGTCGACGAGACCGAGGTTGAGGTCGCCAAGTAGGATAATTTGAGATCCTGTTTTGGTGTTGGTGGTCAGAAGGTCAGATATATCTTCCTCAAATGTGGTGATGGGGCCAGGGAGTCTGTAAAGGAGGTGTACTAGTATGGTTTGTGTAGCAGAGAGTTGGAGCTTGACTGACAGAAGTTCTGCAGAGTGGAAGCTGGGCGATGGGGTTAATCTAAGGCCAAAGGATGTTTTGGCAATGAAGGCTACTCCTCCTCCTTTACCTGTGCCCCGGTCTTTCCTTAGTATTGAAAAACCTTCTGGGATGGCGAGGGATAGAGCTGGGCCTGCTGCTTGGTGCAGCCAGGTTTCAGTGATAGCCAGAAAGTGCAAGTTGTTGGTAGAGATGAGTTCTGCGATATCTAGCGCATGGGCGACCCTGGAGCGGGCATTGATGAGGGCGCCCTTGATCAATGGCTGTTCAGCGGTTTTCAGGGGGGCTGTTTGGGTGTTTTTTTAAGTTTGGGCGGTGTTGGCTTGATTGAGCATGGGATGAGGGGAGTGTCTTTTGGCGAGAGACTTGGGGGGTTATGTACCGAGAGCCGAGTCTCAGGTTTCTGTCTTTCAATGGGCATGGGTTCCAGGGAGTGGGCGGAGCAGCAAATCCACGGATCCATTCTATGGGGCTGAGGGTGCCGTTGGGCTGGTCAATATGTTGGACCTTGAGAAAACCCATGGTTGAGGTGTATGAGGGATGTTGGGTTGGGGGTGATTGTGGACGGGGTTTGTGGCATGTGGAGTTTTTGAGGTGGAGCAAGGCGAGTGTGGCCGTTAAGGTGAGAGTGACTACGTAGAGGTTTGCCATGGGTGGTCGGTGTGAGACCTGGGTATAGTGGGTGAGGTAGGTTAGATTGCGGTTGAGTAGTTTGGGGTGGAGCGGTAGCTGACTGGGTTGGGATAGGCAGGAGGGCAAGTAGTCGAGAACAGGTACAATGGGCACAGTGGTCAATAGACTAGGGGGCAGAGGCTAGCAAGTAGACTCAATCAAAGTGAGGCACAGTGGTCAGTACAATGGCTAGCAAGTAGGCACAATCAAGGTGAGGCACAGTGGTCAGTACAATGGCTAGCAAGTAGTCACAATCAAGGTGAGCCACAGTGGTCAGTACAATGGCTAGCAAGTAGGCACAATCGAGGTGAGGCACAGTGGTCAGTACAATGGCTAGCAAGTAGGTGCAATCAGGGAGAGGCGCAGTGGTTAGAAGACTAGGCACAACGGCTGGCAGGCTGGCAAGATAGTTCACCATGGGGGTGCCCCTAGCAATTAATCACAGGTAGTGAGCAGTGGGGAGCTCTTAGCTTCGAAGTCACAGAATGTAGCACAGATGCACTAATGCAACACTTCAAGTAAGAGTACAGTGGGGCACCTAGATACGAAATCAAGGAGAAGTGCAAAAAAGTGCAGCTCTTAGGTCAGGCTAAAAACAACTTTCAAATACAACTCTTAGGTCAGGCTAAATACAGCTTTCAGAATGCAGCTTTCGAGGGTATGCTAAATGCAGCTATCAGGGTACATTATATAGATGCATAGGGTATAAATGCGAGTTTGTTAAAAGCAGGCAAGAGTGGCTCGTGGATGATGGATAGTAGTAGTTAGCTTAGGTGCATATTAGCTCGAACTTGAAGAGAGGCGCTAAGCATTAGTAGGCACCCAGTATGCATGCATTTGCATCCTTGATGCAAATTCAGTAGGGCCGGGAGAGGTCTGCCATGGGAATGCACATGTTAGCAGTCTATGTACAGTGCTAGTAGTGGAGATAGGCTGATAGTAAGAGCCCAGCGCTCCACAGTCTCGCCAGCAACAGGGGGCTATGACGGCCTGGAAGAGATGTATCTGTACTGGGGGGTAATACCAGCGAAATAGCAGTTTTAGGGCATATTCGTTTGGTTACACATCTGGCCCAAATATCTAGCCACAATTGATCCTCCTCCACTCGGTGGCCCAAGTTCGCCTCCCACCGGCTCATGTATTCAGGATGGGAAGTCAGCAGATCTTCCTGCAGGGGTTTGTATAGTGTGGAGACCCTGCCTGTCCCCAGACCCTCCAAGGCCATAAATTCAAGTAGGCTCAGAGTATGTGTAGCTTTTTGCCTTGTCTCTGGGTGTGTGATCCAGTGGCGTAACTGAGTGTATGAGAACCTGTCCACTTCCGAGAGGTGGAACACCTTTTTGTATTTCTCAAATGAGCGAGCTTAGCCGTCTTCAAATAACTGCATTAAAGTTTGAAGTTTCCCTCTCATGCCCTCCTCCCAGTTTCCAGCTCCCAAAAGCTTCTGAGTGCATACCCGGCGAGAAGGCAGGGTTGCCAAAGATTGGAGATAAGGGGCACATGCCTTCAGGGATTTTTTTTTAACGTTTTAGAGCCTCATCCTATGACTTCAAAGTGATCTTTGTTGACGAAAGCAGCTATTGCCATTGTTTTATCATGGTATGGGGGATAAAGGGCAATAAATGAAGGGGAGAGAGCGAGTTTAGACTGTTCGATCTCAGCCCATTTCGGAGGGGGGGGGGGGCAGGGACATCCATGTCAACAAGTGTGGCACCTGCGCTGCCTCCGCATATGTATGTAAATCCGGCACCCCCAATCGGGTACTTCCCATCATCACCCTTTAAGGGATACTGAATTTCTTACCCCTCCATATAAATCCCAGGAATTTACTTTGGATTTTCACCGCGAGGGATGAACACAAATAGAAGAGGCGAGGAAGTAATTTCATTTTAACTTCTGTGATTCGGCCCATCGGTGAAATCTCCTGGCCTGCCAATCTCTCTAGGTCCTTTTCTAATGATTTCATGAGGTGGGAAGTTGGCTGCAAAGAGGTCTTTCGGGATATTCAGATATTCAACAGATTTGGTATCCCAGTGAATTGGGCAAAGAGATTGAAGAGAAGAGATCCCATGGGGATAGCCTCACCCCCAAGGTATAATTTATTTTGAGGCCTGCTACTTGTTGAAAGATCAGAGTTCTTGAAGGGCTGCTTGGAGTTAGGGACGAATATTAGTAATAGAGAGTAGTATATCATCGGCATAAAGGGATACCTTGGAGGGGGAAACCCAAACTATGACCCCTTGAATTGATACGTTACTATGTATACGTTGTGCCAGTGGTTCCACAATGAACAGGAGGGGAGAGGGGGCAGCCCTCCTGTGTTCCGCATGTAAGGGGGATCGGGGGTGATTGTTCCATGTTAACCTGGAGTGAAGTATTCAGGGAGGGAGGCCAAGATCATTTTTTTAAATTGGGGTCCAAAACGGGAGGCCTCTAATGTTAAATGCATAAAGGACCAATTGACCTTGTCAAATGCCTTAGTAGCGTCTAGGGCTAAAAGGGCTAGCTTTCCCTGGTTCATGGTGATAGTCTCTGTCAGATTAAGGGCTCGCCTAATGTTATCCCCAGTCTTTCTACCCAGGACAAAACCTGTTTGGTCTGCATTGATCAATGTAGGGAGAAGTGGGGCTAAACAGTTTGCCAATACTTTTGAATAAATATTTGCATCAATATTCAGCAGAGAGATTGGCCTATAGGATGCCCAGTCAATCAGATCCTTACCAGGTTTTAATAATAATGTTGTGGTGGAGGTTTGATAGAGGGAGTCACACAACCCGCCTCTCTGAAGGAATTAAAGAGGACTGTTAAAGGAGGGAGCAGTTGGCTACTAAAGAGTTTATAAAATGTTGGTGAAAATCCATCAGGGCCCGGAGCGCTAGGCTTCAGGGATCATATTACTGTCTCTACTTCTTCCTGCTGAATTGGGGCCTCTAGCACTTCCATCTCCACCTGGGATAGACCAGGTAGGGCAGCTTCTCAATGTACCTTGTTTGGGCCAAAATTGATCCGACCGAAGCTGATCGTTTCCAGAAGATGGGCTTTTGCTAATTGTAGTTTAATCTTTTCCCCATATTGAGTTGCCCCATGTTGATCTTTAAGGCCAACAATAGTTGCGTTTTCTCGAGTGAACCAGTTTTCTCGCTGAGAGTTGGTTGGCCTTATTGCCTTAAGTATAGTATCCCTGTTTGATATACGTCAGAGACTGAGACATTTCTTCTGCGTGTATGGTCTTTAGTTTATTTCAGGCACTGCAGAGGGCTGAGTGGAGTTTAGGGGACCAACCCTTCTTATATTTACCCTCGATCTATGAAATTTCCAGTTGGGCTCGGGTTTGTTTTTTCTGTTTGTGATAGGCCAACGTATGAGCTATTAAGGCACCCCTGGCAACTGCTTTCATGGCGTTCTACATCGTAGCTGGGGACGATAGTTCAGTGGGTTCTCCTGAATATAGTCCCTTATTGCTTTCGCTATCCGATTCCCTCAAGGCCATATCATTTAAGATTGGGTCATACCGGCTCCACTGTGGTCTGAGAGGCGGAGCTGGATCCCAGGCTCTAACTTGCAGAAGAACCGGGGCATGGTCTGAGAGAACCCTGGGGGCAATAGCCACCCTGCCCATAAATGGCTTAAGCTGGGGTGACACCAAGATCAAGTCTATACGGAAGGAGGAACGAAGGACCTGTGAGAAAAAAGTGAAGTGTCTCTCTTCTGGATATAATACTTTCCAGGCGGCAACCCCTCCCAGGGATTTGAACAGATGGAGGATGCTCAGGGTCATTTTGAAATCTTTAGAGGAGGGGGCATGCGTTTAGTCTTTGTTAGGATCAAGGATGCCATTGAAGTCCCGCTCCGATAACAATCTGGCCCTCAAAGAAGGGGAGGAGGGATGACTCTAGTTCTCTGAAGAAACTTTACTGTCATTCATTCGGGGCATAGATCGAAAGTAGGGAGTGTAGTTGACGCAAGAGCAGACCTTTCACTCCAATATACCGACCACCAGGGTCTCGAATAATTTCCAACTCTTCAAACTGGATGCCTCTCACCAACAGGATCGCCGTCACCCTGTTTTAGACCCCCCCCCTCAGACGCCAAGAATTGCTTATGGAAGTCTCTGCTCTGGGTCATTTCAGCAGCAACATCTTTCTGGATCAAGTGTGTCGGGGAGTTTTCCCGAGTTGCGACTTTTCTCGTCTCTTGACCAGTTGGAACACTGTGTTTTGGTAGGTGGCCCTTAGCTCCCACGAGAGTGCTCGGTGGGGAGTGACCCCCTTGTCCGGGGAAGAAGGGTATAGGATCCCATCTGCATCCTCCAGGCATGAAATTGACTGGGACACTCCCTTAAATGTGAACTGTACGGAGGTGGGAAACAGCCAGCGGTACCTGATCCTTTGGTGGCACAGGAATAGAGTTAGAGGCCGGAGTGCTCTGCGTTTCTATATCGTGGCCGATGCTAGGTCCTGGAATATCTGTAGGGGGGAGCCCTGAAAGGTCAACTCGTCCCAGGTGCGGCCCAAGGCCAGGATCTCTTGCTTTGTTGTGTAAATGTGGACTCGGGTAATCACATCCTTAGGATACTCTGACTCCAGCCCCCTGCAGGAACGTAGTCTATGAGTGCGGTCCAATAAAAGCAGTAGTTTGTCAATATGTGGCCGGAGAAATTGGAACAGATCCCATACATACTGCACCAAATCTTGATCTTGGACTGATGAAGGTACTTCTTTAATTCGTAAATTATTTCTTCATGCCCTGTTCTCCATGCCCTCCTGCTTATATTCCAGAATCTTATTCCTGTGCTCCAATGTGCAAATTTTCTGTTGAACCTCCAGCAGGGTGGTTACGTGGTCCAGGACTTGTTCCTCTATGTCCCCCAGTCTTTGTTACAACTCCACCACTCTCTGATCGGTGTGCTCCAACTTGGTAGCAAGCATAAAATATTGAATATCCTCCTTGGTGGCTAGTTGCCGGGGAGGCCTGCTGGAGCCTGAGGTTGAGACCTTGCCAGTTCTGGTCTCTTACTTTTCTCCGCCAGGAGCAACATAGTAGAGATCTCTGTGTTTTTATGGGGCTTGGGATGTTTCAAAATAATACCGTTTCATGAAGCAGGGTCCCATCAAGTTATTCTTGCTTCTGATCGGTTGGCATTCTCCAGATGGATTGCTCATCATCAGGAGCCTCGTGGAGTAGGAGACTGCCTCTTCCCCGCCTATTCCCGCGGGTGATAGGCAGCAGAGAACAGCACTAGCTAGACCCCGCTGGGGGCAGCAGGTTAGGGGGAAGTCTCTAAATCCCTCAATGGGACTCCATGCGGTGTTTCGCTGCAAGCAGAGCCCGGCCTGTGATGGAATTAGTGGGGGAAAGGCAGAGTTCCATGCATCTATAGTGGAGAGGTGTGGGAGCCCAAAAAGCCTCAGAGTCACAGGCTCCTGGTAGGCAATGGAGTGGTGCTGTGGGATATTGGTGCCCCAAGAAAGGGGGGTGAATGGGGAGGAGGAGCTGGATCTCCTGTTCTAAGCTGCAGAGGTCCAGGAAGGCTCCCTCAGGGCGTGCGATGCCGGTTTCTCCCAGGAAGAGCGCTTCTCTGCAGAGAGAGTAAGTGCCCCCCCACCAGGCAATGGACATTCACTATGCTCTGATCCAGTGAGGAGGAGGGCATGTGAGACATTCCATGGTCACTGCTTCAAACGCGTGTCTCTGTCTGGTAGCCAGTCGTAAGCCAGGACCGGCAATGGAGCAGTGCTGCAGGCTGTTGGTGTCCCATGGAGGGGGGGTTAGCAGGAGTGGGGAGGCAGTCGGTGTTACCGCTTTGCATTTTGGCATTCCAGAAGAATTATTTTACGGAGCACATTTCCTGTCTCTCCTGGGGAAAGTGCACCACATAGGAGTGCCCTCCCCAGGGGCTGTGACTCACTGTGATCAGTAACATTGAGGAAGAGGGCGAGTGGGACGTTCCGTGATCGCTACCTCAGAGGTGTCTCTCTGTTGGCTGTGAGTCAGCCCCCTTCACGGCTGTCTGTGTTTCCTTTACAGATGGCTTCACAGCACCATCTTGAAAGCACGTTGTTGCCATCGTAGGCCTCAGTGCCTGCTCCGGGCCGCTCCGACTCCCAAAAGCTGCTAAAACTTGCTTCACACCTTCATAATCCCATTGCTGGGGGTCCGCTCCATAGTGTCAAGCGGGAAGTGCAATATTTTCTCCATTCACAACAGGCTTCAAACCGAGGCCATCAACAGAGCAGCCACATCAGTGGCAATGCTGGTCATGCCCCCTGTGGGTTCTTTTACCCCCCCTTTTTTTTGGGTCATCTGGCCCTGGCCAAACTGCACCCGTCTTCTCCACACGGGAGCGGTCATCATTACAGAAATCTTTCAAGAGCGGGTTAAGCCCCACCCATTTGTCTGAGAGATGCTTCCGTGCTGCAATAATGGCAGCCCGCACTGCATTGTATTCAATTTCATGTAAGGGGCAGTTGTTTGTTTCACCTTATGTTAAGTACAGTTTTTGTTGTCTCTCGTGATTTATGGCTGCACCCCCACACCCCATTATCACTAACTTTTGTGCAGAGGCTGGCGTTCAGTGTGAAGTGTTTGTAACCACTGCTTAGGAGCTGGAGGAGGCGGCAGGCCACTTTGTCGGGGAAGTGCCCGATGCCCTCCACTTCCTCTCCGCCACCCTACACTAGCATTTAGGGTGACGAGGTCGGAATCGTACCAAGAGCTGCACTTGGATTTGGGCTTCAAGTGGATCCTCATCACAGGAGCAAGGACATCAAGAGTATTAGAGGTAGAGAGATGAAGGTTGGAGAGGGCTGTGTCAGGGTGCGAGTCAGCCAAAGGTGCAGGAGGAGGAGAGAAAGTAGAGGCAAAAGCCTCAACCAGAGGAGAGAGAGAGAGAGAGAGAAAAAAAAACTGGGTATAGACAAACTGAGGGGCAGAATCACAGAAACAGAACAAAAAATGCCAAGATTGGAACATACGCATGGATGACAGCTGGAGCAGCTTCAGATCATGGTCAAAAGGCCAGCTTCCAAACTCAGTGGACATGTCCAGGTGTAATAATATTTGCTTACTCGGCCTGCCAGAGGTAACCCAGAAAGTCATTATGGAGACATTCAGAAGAGCAAGAGCGTAAAGGAGCAGGTAGACAGTGAGCACACAAATCCCACCCAAAAACAGTTGTCTGAATTCCTCCCAAGAATGATAAAGATCGGATTGCTGAGATACCAGGACAAGGTGAAGCTACTGACAGGAGTAGGGATACAATGCAATCCAATAGATGACCTAAAATGGGAGATGGACAGCGAGGGCTGCCCTGCGCTTATTTATTTGGAGTTATCAGCAGCTTTTGATGCCATCAGCCATATCATCTGCCTGACCAGACTCAAGTCAATTGACATCAGCAATTGGCTTTGGCCGCTTTTCCCTTTTGAAGCCATCACCAAACAGTGAGTGTCCCCCACATTCCTACACTCAAGTGCCACTTGTAGAGTTCCACTGGGATCTGCTCTCCGTCCTTTTTTTTTTTTAAAGGTGTACCTCCGGCCTCTAATGTATATCATTCGCCTGTCTAGCCTTGATTTCTTTAACCACACGGTTGATGCCCACATCCTTATCAAAGTAAATAGGCCACATTAGACCTCCATAGAAACTTTTGAAACTTGCCAGAAGTATGTTTTCCATTGGCTGAAAGTAAAGATCTTTAACCTAAACCAAAAAAGATTGAGTTAACTTGTTCCATAGGTTTGTTTTCAGCTCAGTCTGGAATATTGCCCTCAGGTCCAAGGTCCACTTCCTCTGTTCAGTACAGAAGTATGGTAAGCAGATGTAATCCTTGTGCATACACTCTACTAGCCCTCAAATAGTGGTCCAAACCTCTTGGTTTAATTTAAGGCCCCCCAGGCACCCATTTTGATATCTAAATATCACTATATATGTGCTGTTATGACCCTTTTTGCAATGATTGGACTGTGCCAAGGCTTTCCATCTTGGCCCCCCAGGCAGTAAACAGGCTAGACTTCAAGGTATGCAATCTGCCACAAAACTATTTCTTGGTAGGTCTAATTCTGTATCCAGCACATAATCCTCTTATGAACTACTTTTGTTGCCTGTAAAGAAAAGTGTTCTATTCAAAACCTTTTATATGGTACATAAATCTGTGTTGGGTCTCATGCCTGAATTTATTTCATCCAGATTCCACTGGGAGACCCTATTTCGCATGCTTTATTCCTCTAGCTGCTTCCTCATAGAGGTACCCAAATACAGATGGTCATGAGCCGGGGAATACTAGCTGTCTTATGTGAGGGCAGTAGAATGGGATGTTATGTTATTAGGATTCCTACCGCATGCCTCTGCCATTTGCATGGTCTGCAGATGCTCTGGTTGCTCTGAAAGAGAGGAGGTGGTAGGGTTAGTGAGGAGAGTGGGAAAATGCAGGCAGCTTTGTTGTTGGGTCGATGTGCGCAGATCGGAAATTCTCTGAGCTCCACATGGCCTGTTTCTAGGTGTCATGTGATAAGAGAGTGGAGGCATTTGTGTGAGGAGGGGAGCTGTGTATGCTTGTTGTGGTAGGATGCATTTGCTGTGAATGTGATATGTTAGGTGTACTATTCTGTTGTTTGAAATCAGTTTTGAGGGTCATCCCAACTTTTTGAAGTAACTATGATTCACAGGTGGTGTCTTGTAGATGTTCTCTAAGCAAACACATATTATATGATTACTGTGTGTGAATGGCTCAGTTAGCCTGCTTATAATGTGTTTGAGCATAGAGGTAGAGTTTTAGTGCAGGAAAGTTAGTGGAAGGTCACCTGAAGAATCATTTCAAGTGTGGCCATGACAAAATCACAGAAGGTGTGCCCCTTGAGCCACATCTGTTATTGTACCCTTCATGTAAGGTACTTGAGGGGATATGTCCCGAGGTACACTTGAGAGGTCCGGGGTCTCTGGCAGTGGACCGTGGCCAGCGACTGGTCCTGCATGAGAGTGGGAGAACACGGGACTAGTGAAGACCAATTGTGGTCTGCAGACCACTAGAGGGAAGCACAATATCCGCAAGGGAAAAAAAACGGATGCACAATACTGTGACATACTTCCCCCTACTAGAATACAGAGATGTGCAGTGCCCTTACAGGCGCAAAGCAGGTTAGTGTCATCAGGGATAGGTATTGTAGGAGGGCAGGGTTTACAAGAGGGGGGCCATTGAGTAAAGAATATAAGGTATCCCTAGTGCACTGCACTGTAAGGTGCATTGTGCAATTGGCAAAACACAGGAATTCCAAAAGACAGACATAGATTCTCAGTACTGACAGTCTTGGTGTCTAGTCAGTTTCCCCATAACAATGAGCAATGGGCAACAAGAGTATTGAAGCTGAGGGCTTTACTTCCCTTAAAAAATTCGTACAGGCTCAAAAACAAGCAATATGAAGGGTGACCCATTGATGGAAAGGTACAGAAGAGAATCTCTTTCCTAACAGCAAGGCTCCTAGCAATCCCCAATAAGTAAGAGCATGACCAGGCATAATAAATCAGTGTAAGTTATGGAATAGCATGCAAAGGCCTAACATGGCCAAGCAACTTGGTCCCCTCCACACACGCCTATCACTAACCACTGCAGGCAACTGCCATTTCACTTTCTCACCCTGTCAATAAGTCTCTCTCTGCGACTCCTTCTCCCTGTCTCTCAGTCTCTCAAATAGACGCTTGCATAATGTGTACAGTGATGATCTAAGAATTGCCAGATATGGGGAGGGGTGAGTCTGGTGCCCCCAATCAGAGCTCTAAGGATTATTGGAGGCAACAACATTAGGCTCACGGAACGGGCTGCCTGAGATATGAAAAATCCCTTTACCTTCCTGCATATTATGTTTAAAAGGCTGAGTGCCATGTAAAACCTCACTAAATTAAAATCAACCTCACTCTAATTAGCTAATGTGCTGTGCTGAGTGTCCTGATTTTAGCCCGTCGGGGACTGTGCATTGTTTTTCAGGCATTCAACAGTCGGTCAGGGCAGGGACCAGAATCCCTTGTTGGTTCTCCCAGTGGGGTTCTTAGAGGAAGTTGGATCAGGTAAGGAGCTTGCAAGATAAAAGATGGAGTGTGGATTACTCAGTGTCATATGAAGCTGGACACACCAATCCCTTTGCCGAAAGGGGGGTGCAGTTAATGCAGCAGGGGGAATAGAACATGTTGGCAGTGAAATAATGTATGGTGTATTGTGGAAGAAGGGTGGTCTGGGATTGCAATCCTGCAACACTGCAGCCTCATATGTACTTCATCTGTGGCCCCTTATTAAGTATGGATACCAGGCAGATCTCATTTGAAAGCTCTGTTCACAATATAAACAATGGACACTGACAAAAGGCACTAGAACTGAGGGTTCCATCATCAACAAGGGCAAGATTTGTTATTCCATCGACATGGAATATAAAGGCTGCATTCAGCAGGAGGCTGTGGCACATAGGTCTTAAATATCTGCCATGGAGCAGTGTGCTTTGTCCCTTGGCCTAGGGTTGCCCAGTTCTTAAAGAAACAGAGTTTATCCTTTCATATCATATTCTGGAAACAGTTGAAGAACTACTTATTCACAACTGCATACTAATATGCCTTCTGTCCCATGTATGTTGAATGAATCCGGGAGACTTGTGTTAAGATGCCAGTATGGGGTTATCCCTGCCATCCATAAATCTCAAATAACAAAACTATGCTCTAGCATCTAGCAGTCCCACAACTAGTAATATAGATAAATCAATTAATAATCAACACATATCCTATATGTATGTCAATATACTTCAACAGTGTTAAATACAATTCAGGAAAGACATCTGATACTCTCTAATCTTTCTGTAGATGCAAAGGGTTTCATTACTTTGTTTCGTTTTGTTTGCCCACAGCTCACAATAAGCCGGCACTTAGTACCTGGCTTCTATCACTATCCCTACTGACACCAACTTAATTAACTTCTTTCTTGCTTGTCAATTTTGGTAGGTGATGCAGCTGATATTTAGGTCCTGATTCACAGAAGCATTTCATAATGGCGTAATCCCATTGGAAAAGGCTCTGTGAATCAGGCCTTCGTATCTAAGCTTCAGGGTACGGTCTCCCAACATCACGCCTCTGGGAAGCTCAGATCTACAACTTATTAAGATTCTCTTCTGAACAGGAGTTTTCACTGCATTGTCCTCATGCTGGGGGGCGATCTCTGCTTAACATCCCCTAGTACCTAATTGCCCTTCTCTTGGAAAGCGGGTGCAAAGTTAATGCATGGCAGCCAGCATGCCCATGCAGATGCCTGCCACAAGATTTGTTTCTGCAAATGGCCAGGCACAGAGTCTGCGAGTTCTAAAGAGCACCAACAAGTGATATGGATTTATACACTGCTGCCCAGTTGTAGGACAATTAAAACAACATTAGAGCACAACTAGGCGACTCAAGCTACACCTAGAAAACCCAGTCCTGGGTATCTTAGATCCTATCATTATTCATGCCAACAATATGCAAAGGCAACACTCTATCTTAATCCTGAGAGAGATAAGAACGGTTAATCCTAATGTTCTTTGCACAGCATTAGTGAAAAGGAAAGCCTAGTGGAAAAGGTGTTCAATAAGCAAATGAGATTACGAACCTTTGCTAAAATAAATGTTATTGCAGATGATGGACGTTATGATAAACAGCGCCAATGCAGCCCAAAATCAAATGAAGTCACAGGGAACTTTTAATCTAATTATTTTAGAAGATGCGCACCAGAGGAACAAGATGTATATCTATAGGAATAGTTCTTCAGAAATTTAGTTCCGTTTAGCTTATATATCTACATTGCTGCTTATGGCCCGAAGACATCCTGGGGTGAGATTGCAGAAACTTTGCACCGCTGGGACACATTAATAAACCATTGCACCTCGACAAGTGCAGTTTGGCATATTAAAAGCACCAGGGCAAAAAGATGATGCATTTTCACTACATTTTTGCACAAGGGCAAAGTTTGCCCTATTGCTAATAGGGAATGTTATTAGCACTAGGGCAAACTTTGCCCTGATACAAAAATAAATAAAAAATGTATCTTTTTAGCACTGGGGCAATTTTAGGGCTGGTGCTTTTAATATGCCAAACTTCACCTGTCGAGGTGCAATGGTTTTTTAATGTGTCCCAGTGTTTTTTTTTTTTTTTAAATAGGACAATCTTTGTCCTACTGCTAATTCCATGAAAACTTTGCACTTGCACCAGTGCAAAGTTTCTGTAATCTGGCCCCTGGAGCTAAATAAGCTACAAAAACAGTCCAGACTTACATAAACAATCAAATGGATTGTTTACGTAAGTTTGATACAGTGCAAGAGAAATAAAATGTGAAAAGAAAGGTTTACCAATATTTTTGGATGTTGTGGTGGTTGCTTCCCTTCCTTAATGATATTGGTAAAGTATTTCAAACAGTTCCAGAATGGGATGAAAAGAATCATGACCTCTGTTTAGATAGGAGGTCTTTGGCTTGAAATGAAAGATTAAGATGTTCTGCTTGCAAAGGGCACATTTGGACATGTTTCTTAAACTTAGTACTAATGAATCCATATCTTCGTAGTTAAAAACAGTTATGGGCTAAGCATATAGTATTTTATTAAATTCTCTTGGTAATGGGAAGCCAGTGTGCTTGTTTTCAGGATGGTCATGTTTGGGACTTTGTCTACATAAGTTTGATTCAGTACATGAGAGAGACAGGAAATGTGAAAACAATTAGTCTATAAAACTATAATAGATAAATGATGGGTACAACACAGTGGATATGCTTTCACAAGGGCTTAAATATTGAGTTCTATCAGACAGAAAATGTCTTCAACAAGGACAGCAAAGAGCTAGATATTCCAAAACACTAGAACCTACCCACAAAGATGGAGTGGTTTATAGTATTGAGAGCCCTGAATAGGTCTAACACCATGAATGTAACACTGCAGTACCACTGCCATCAAATATCCTCCTTATGTCATTCATCATTTAAGAGGCCACTATGTATGTGATGTAACCTGAATGGAAACCTTTCTTCCTGTAATCAAAATTCTTTGAGGATTTCATCTGCTTCATTATTTGAATGCCGGCAGCTGACTCAAAGATCTTCCCACGAAATGGTATCCTAGATATGGAACTAATATTTGAAGGGTGCAAGGGTATTCACCTTTCAATGTGGTTAGAAGAATTGCCAAGAAAGGAACAGGATGTCCTAAAATAAAGCATTTATTGATACATTCTATGATGGCTTTTAGAATTACTGTAAACATAGATTTTACTCACTTAACAGGGCACACATCTTTTGGTGCGAAAGAAGGTTTTACCATGTCTAATAAAGACAGCGTTCCAACTCACTTAATGGAACAAAAGTCATAGAATAGTAATCACTATCCAAGCTAGTGTTGAAACAATAGTTTGGAGTTGGGCAGTTAGCTGCAATCTCAGTTTGAATGGTAAAAACATTGATAAAGAATTGGCCATATTTTCCCATATCTGCCTCAAAGGTTTGCTATCAGATTTAGTGCTATAAAGTTTTTGTGTCAAATCATGAATGAATCAAAACTGAATGCCTACATGGTCTTGCCAAGAAATCGAATGAGGCGAATCAATGAAAAAACAAGAAGCTGGAAAAAGTGACCAACTGCAAAAGGCTGCTTAGAGAATATGAAAGACTTTTTAATCTGTAATGCATCTGTTCTAACTAAAAAGTAAAATTGCTGCAATATTTTGGCAGATGGCAATTAGGGAAGAAGCTTGATCTGATAAATGGAGAGTGAACAATCATATGTTGGATGTCTGTATAAGATGATAACGTACAGGGAACAGTTTTTGGTAATTAAATATTTTACATAAGGTAAATTAGTGTATTTGGAAATGTAAATATTTTTCAACTCCAAATAACTTTTCAAAATTATAGCAATGCCACCAGCAGACCTTAATTGATGCATCTCAATAATGCTTTATAATTTGACAGTAACGTATCTTTGAGAATGTGAATGTTATTCTCATTCAGTGAGGATTCGATAGTGCAGAGGATTTCAGGGCTGAGATCAAGAATAACATTCGTACTAAACATGTTGGGTTAGATTCACAAAAATGAATCCACATTAATAAAGAATAGAGGATGCACTTACGGCATATACAAGCTCTGCTTGGTCCTTGGGACTCGAGGTTGAAGCCCTAAAGGCATCCACAGTAATCATCCAGAACAGCTGAGGAATTTGAATCCCATGTCCAGGTCCATGAGTTCCTGCAAAAATATCCCCTTTTGTATGAGTCGGGTATTTGTTGTTTTGGCAATTAGTCAATTATGTGCCCACATCCCTTCCCATCTCGGAAATATCAAAAGACAATTGAGGTGCCTTGAGTATCTCTGCCTCATAACAAACTTGATGAAAGTGCTGCTGGCATTCACCTGCCATCTGGACATAGAGTGCAAACTTTGCACTTCAAATGGTTCCACAAGATCTCTAATCTTAGCATTGCATGGGTACCCTCATCAATGAACCACTACATTTGCTGTTTCTATGTAATATGATTTAAAGATCAGCACATTCCCCATCCATTGATCTGGAAAGCTGTAATTATCTAATGCCTATTTTCACCCTCTTTCAACAGAAATGTAAAAGAATGATATTTACCTCTCGGGGGAGGAGGATGGGGGTGTGGCTAATGCAAAATGAGGAAGTGGCAGCATGAATAGAGGTTGAACCACTTGTGTAAGAGCGCGATATAAATAAAATATAATTTCATTTACATGAACACAAGGCTTAGCAATGTTGTCAAGGTGACCCCACCAGGAAAGTGTTGTTAGCGGCCATTTAGTTATCTGGATCTTTATTTTCGGAATAATCTACTCTAAATTGTGATTGGCTATCACCTTCAAAGGGATACTCAACCATATTCCCAGATACTTCAATGGATCTGACGCCCAGGCAATAAGTCTAATGGGATGTCTGCCCAACACTGAATCCTTGTGAATTACAAAATCCTGTGTCTTGTCTGAATTCAGATAATTGCATATTCAAAATATGAAGGAAACTCTTGGGGTTCAGCAGCAAATTGCAGAATGTAGTCCATGAGGCCCAAGTCTTTGAACTTCCCTAATACAATTTGTTTCTTAAAAGGACTTGCAACTCCAGAACTTCCCATTCAACGGGAATATAAACAACAAGAATTAAAGGGGATCCCTCTTGCTCAAACATGTACCTAGCTCAAAGTACAGTATGTTATGTTGTTAAAGTAAGAAAATGCTCCTGGGTGGGTACATACAACTTTAATTATTCAAGTTGAGGCTATACCATTACACAGCCCTAAACATGATTCTACATTCTAGACAAGCAAAAGCCATTTTGGTCTCCAGTGCAGCCACACAGCACTTACACATTCTGTTCTCCATCCGTCCTATGACATCATTTTGCAAGTTGGGTGTTGGAGAAAGCCACTTACCCATTGTTAATTCCTTTTTGATCCCGACTGACCAGTTTAAGGAGTTGGAAGATTTAAAGAATTCATCTCCTTCTAAGTTCAGAATTACTCTCTATACAAAGTACCCCACGTAATAAGATTAATCTATGAGTTAGTAATACCAACTATAATAAATACACGTTATCTCTTTAGGGAGACCGGATGGACCATGTCTGACGAAGAGACAAAAAACATATTCCGAAATGCATAGTGCAATAGCAGAGCGCTTTTCCCCACATAAGTTGATTATGTCTAATACATATAGATCACTATTCTTTCATAAAACCTCCAACATTAAATCAATACAGACACGAAATGACAATACATTACAACATCAAAAAATAAAAGTTCATGAAACCACATATTCCTGACATGTGACATGTTTCAGTTCTACAGGCCCTTGAATGGTAGAACCTTCTTCAAGGGAAATCATTATTATTCTTTAAAATTCCTTCAACACCGTGCGGTAGGGTTCCAAAAGACATCCACCAACGGATGTCATAAAACCTGTAACAGAAAGAGAGGGAAAACTTATGATTCTAGAGATACCAACTCAGTACTCTAATTACTACCTTCACCAACTGAAAAGGAAACTACCAAAACAGTGTGAAAGAACCACCAACAGTCACCATGACAGAAAAAAACAAGCGTCTAATAATGCACCCTTGAATAGAAAATGAATTTCCAAATGTGAAGTGCCATCTATTGCTACTTCATCCAATGCGATCCATTAATTTATAAGTTTGCCTTGCCCCTTAAATCAGGCTAATAATTATCTATTTGATGCATATGTCACCAAAGGAATTTTGGAAAATGGAAAACAAAGATATAACATGATAATATGATATAGAAGCAATAGCCTGTTACTCATTCATACTTGTCTGAAAAGACTGAGTACCTGTTATATGTTCAGGGCAATCAAACTTTCAAGGGGGTGCTTTTCAGTTCAGCACCTTTTCATAACCACCCGGACAGGAGTCTGTGATGCAATTAGTCGATGGCCAACAATAAGAAAAGCAATCATGAGTATACCCCTATAGGAGAAAGGTGTATTCCCGAAAGCATCACCAGAGATCACATGGGAAAAATACCTGCTACAAGTCGCAGATAAGGTACAGGGGTCCAGAAGTGCATATTCAAATGGCTGGAAATCCCATCATCCGGCAAAAAACATTCCTCAAATTGAATCAAAACGCTGTCTGTAGCAACATAACAACAACCGCCACATTTTCATCAAAATGATGTAATTACAGCTGTTTTATGCCTCATGCATTTCAATCAATAGGTAGTTCACCGCCTCACTCAATTCAAGGACCAAATCAAAAGCATTGCAGCTTAATCCATGCGAATTACGTTGAAGCACCACACTGACAAACCAACAACTGTGTCTGTCTTCAGCGTGTCTATTTACGTTATCTCAGAGCGATTCCTATCATGTTCCTATAACGTGTGGACACTCACCCATAAACTAGTTCTTCAACAAATATAACCACGGTTCTTCAAGCAGCTACAACTTCAGTGTTTCAAGATCTACGCCGGCATAGAAAGAGGATTATGGCCTAATTCTATGACTGGCGCCATTTTAGGTGAGGATGCGGTATATATAGATAGAACGGGAGTGTACAATCACACTCAAAGATAACAGATGGACTCCTACGAAACTCGGTACTAAAGGAATTTTACTGACATATATTTAGAGTATTATATATGCCATAATGGTATAACCAAGGTTCATTTCAAAAACACATACCTAGGTACATATTTCAGCTGGGCATATATTCAATATATACATGATCAATTCATCAAAATGTTGAACAGACCATGAAGAGCAGCAAATGGACCATAACCGAAATGAATTACAACGGGGTACAATCTGATAGGTGTACAATGCTCCAACACAATTTTTATATATATCTCACAGAAAATAAATGTCAAGGTGTTTCTTCATTAAAGCACACTCAATACATAAACGCACAATTTATATATATCTCGGAGCACATAAGTATCATGGTGTTTCTTAATTAAAGTAAACTCAACAAATCGAGCCAAACTCAATAAATCGAACCCCATAGCTCAAAACATGTTATAGTCCACATACTTGTTTAGAGAGCCAATACATGTGTATAATTTCAAAGATGGACCTGGTGCCAATCCACTCCTTCATTAAGGCCCACAATATGAGTTTTTGATCAATTTCACTTTTGCTGTTACCTTCAATTCTGTTCAGAATGACCCAGATCAGATTTGTATGGTCGTAGTCCTTGTCTATATAATGTTTTACCATGGGAGCTTCAAGAACCTTATTTTTGATACAGCTCCGGTGTTCAATCAATCGGGTATGACATTTTCTATTGGTTTTTCCGATGTAGTGTTGCCCACATGGGCATGTAATCATACAGACAACATTCTGTGTATTACAATTGGTCATTCCACTCATTTTCCATAGAACATCGGGACTGATCTGAACTGACTTGGTAACCTTCGTGAATTCACACAGAACACATTGACCACATGGAAAATGTCCTATAACCGGAGGTAAACTCCATAATGTAGTTTGCTTCACTGGTACAATAGGTTCTATAGTTACATCGTTCCTAATAAGGATATTTCTCAGATTTTGACTCTTCTTGTAGGCCACCAAGGGGGGTAATATATCTTTATTTTTGTACACTTTCTTCCAGGATTTGCTGATAATCGTCTTAGAAAAAGTGTTAACAAAAACTGTCCCCACTTCCTTTCGTTCTTTGTCTGTTTTTTCCAGTAGTGCCTTCCTGTTGTTATTATAGACCCTTTTTCAGGATGTTTTCACCAGCTTAGGAGGATTTTTCCTCTTTCTGTTACAGGTTTTATGACATCCGTTGGTGGATGTCTTTTGGACCCCTACCACACAGGAATTTAAAGAATAATTGTTTCCCCTGAAGAAGGTTCAGCCATTCAAGGGCCTGTAGAACTGAAACATGTTACATGTCGGGAATATATATGTGGTTTCATGACATGTTTATTTTTTGATGTTGTAATGTATTGTCATTTCGTGTCTATGTATTGATTTAATGTTGGATGTTTTATGAAAGAATAGTGATCTATATGTATTAGACATAATCAACTTATGTGTGATTCTAGGGTCTTTACAAAATGTATATATTTTTAGATTTGTATGAGTATTAATAAATTAGATTTTTTGATAAATAATGTGATATATTGTATTATATCCATTATTTCAAGATATAAGTACCGGATCATCATTTAGAGAGGTATATTTGCGAATACCAGGATCTGTTCAAACATTTTTCACCTATCTCTTTTAGATTTGACATGAATACATTACCCCTGATGGTAGAGATAGGAGATTTTTTGAAAATAGGGGAATTTCTTTGAACCTATTGAAAATCACAGTATTTTATACATGGCAGTGATGACAAAACAGATGGTACAGCAATCATGGGTAGACATTTCACATTAGCAAGTAGGGTACCGCAATCAATCCAGTCTTGGGGCTTGGGAAGTTGAATTGGTCGAATCATCATCTGTATCCTCCGATAAGGAACAGATATAGGATCGGAATGGAGACCAAATGTTTCTAGGCCTAGATACTACCGGTTGCTGGCCCATCCTTACCTCCTTCGTGTCCAAAACCCAGGTAACGGCCCAAAGCCATTAAGCATGCGTGGGGGCCCTAGAGTGGAGCAAGAGTAGCAAAATACAACAGACTGCCAACAGTAAACATAGTCCAGCCAACTTCCCGGAGTCACACCCAAGTCGGGGGAGTTTGTGAAAGAGACATGTCAGTGGGGATGGGGCAATAGTGCACTCCAGGAATCCGGACACAGTTGAGCATACTTCCTCCCAGAACCTAGACAGGTGAGGACAGGACCATATCATGTGTATGTAGTTAGCTTTATCTGAGCCACACCTATGACATCTGGGGGGGATGGTCCTGTGACATATGATGGAGTCTAGTCGGGGTATAATGGAATCTGTGGAGCACCTTAAACTGGATTAGTTTGAAACTGGAGTTGAACAAGATGTTGTGAATACAGGCACACATGTGGTCCCAGCGTTGGTCAGATATTTCAATGTGTGCCTGAGTTTATTGAAATGGGGGCTGGACTTAGACTAAAGGAGGGCATATAGTCTGGAAACCTTCTGCTTAAGAGACATAGTATTCAGGATTTCAGATAATATAGGATCCTCCGGGGGATCGTGGGGAAGTCTGGATATCTGTTCTTGAGAGCGTGGCGGAGACCCGCATAATGAAGCCAGTGGCAGGGAGTCCTCTGCAGGTGCTCTGGTAGATCTGGCCATTCAAGCAAATTACCCTGGTCAAAGACGTAGTGGGTGGTCGCGAGACTCGCCTCAGCCCAACGGCCTATTGCCATGAGGTTCATACAAGGGGATTCCGGGATGAGGTTCCAAAGGGGGAGGTCGCCGTGGAATGGATGTTGGGTTTCAGTCCTTTTCTACAGCTTAGCCAAGGCTAGTGTTGTGGAGCCTACAGGGTCGAGGGATCTGAATTCTGTGTGTTGGCGGGGGAGAACTAGAGAATGGATATCACGGCAGATGACCGCTCGGCGTTCGAGTCTAGTATGCTGTGGGAGGTCTGTAGCTTCAAACCAGTGTGTGGCATCCTGTGCTTGGGAAACAATCCAATGCCCCTCGAAATCAGGGTCATTGAAGCCACCCCTGGACATTGGGGTAGCCAGCATGTCTAATTTAAGGCAGACTGCACCGGAATGGCAGAGAAAAGAATTGACGATGCGGTTTAGTGTCTGAAAGAATTTGCGGCCTGGCCATAGGGGGATATTCAGCAACTTATATAGGTGTTAGGAAAACACAATCATTTTAAGGATGCCAATCCTGCCAGCCAGGGAGATTGGTAATTTAGACCAGCCTGTACATTTTCGGGCCAGGGTGGTTAGGTATTTCCCAAAGTTGGCATTGTATAGGAGAGTCTGATGTCGTGGAACCACCACACCAAGATATGTCATCTCGGATTGCGACCACATGAATCCAAGAGGGTCTATTGGGGGGCGAGTGGTAGCTTCGGTTAATGGAAAGAATATTGACTTAGCACAGTTAATCCCAAGGCCTGATACTTTGCCAAATAGAACAACGTAGTCCAGTATGGGGGCTAGGTTTTGTGCACGAGAGCGGATAAACAAGAGGGCATCATCAGCATATAGGGAGATGATCTCAGGGGAACCGGATAGTCTCGGGCCTCTATGTGCGTGCATCTGGCATATCTTGTCTACGAGGGGTTCTATGGCTATGGCAAATATTAAAGGTGAGAAGGGACAGCCCTGTCTCGTGCCTATGGCTATATGGATAAGGGCCGAACATCTGTCCTCGGTGCGGACCGAGTGGAAAACCCTAATCCACAATCAAAAATGTGGTCCGAAGTTGCATTTTTCAAGAACCCACCAGAGGCAGCTCCAGGAGACAGAGTCAAAAGCCTTTTGCATGTCGAGGGCGGCCGCCACTGCCTGTATTCGTGGGTCAGTCCGGGCTAGTATGTTAAACACGTGACATAGATTAAAAGATAGGGTGCACCCTGGGATGAAGCCAGACTGGTCTGGGTGTACAATGAATGGCAGGCATGGGGCTAGTCGCAAAGCCAACACCTTAGCATAGATCTTAACGTCACAGTTGATGAGGGACAGAGGATGGTACGACTCGCATTGTGTGAGAGGTTTACCTGCTTTAAGTAATACAGAGATTATGGCCTCTCGAAGAGAGGGGGGGAGAACACCCAATTCACAAGATTCTACCCATAGTGAAGCCAGGTGGGGACCAAGCAAGCTTTGTAGTGTTTGTAGAATTCTATAGGAAGACCATCGGATCCGGGGGCTTTGCCAGAAGCCTTAGATATTTCCTCCGGTAAAATCGGTCTGACAAAGGTGTCCCTGGTCTCGGCGGAAAGGACAGAGAGTGGGAGGCTATCCAAGTATGGGGTACTGTCACCATTATAATAGAGAGTCTCATAGAATGATCGGAATTCAGTATTGATGTCTTGTGATGATAGAGCCAGGGTGCCATCGGTCCTCTCTATGGCCAGGATGTGAGGTGAATCATATTCCTTGCAGAACAGCCTAGCCAGGACACGGCCAGGGCACTCACCCTCGCCATATCTACGAGCAGAGTGGGGGGTCATCTAGGAACTTAAGTTCCTGTTCTGCATGTGAGCGGAATTAATCTAATTCCGTGCCTATGTCAGAAAGGGTATTAGGTAATTGATTGGAGGCATACTGGATTTCAGGAGAGGAGAGCCGAGATTCACTATTTGCTATGTCCCTCCTGATTACTTTGAGAATCCCTGACTCCTTGTAGATCGCAATGCCTCTTATGTAGGCCTTGAACAATTCCCATAGAGTAGCCTGTGATTGGACAGAGCCGTCAATGGCGGTTCCCAGTTCGGTCTCAAAGGCAACGTCTAACAGAGAATGTGACTTCAATCTCCATGAGCGAGTTCCAGAATTGATTGCACCCCAGTTAATGGAGATTGTTACCGGTGAGTGGTCAGAAAATGTTCTGGGGCGGATCACCACCTGTGTAATGGCTCTGAGAATCATGGACACAGCAGTAAAAGGAGTATGATTGGGAGTCGGAGTGATGCATCCTCCATGCATCCGAAACCAAGATTTGGGCCTGTACTTCAATGAAGGTTTTAGCTGCTCTGGTGAGCTGGCGGGGGCTGAGCCCGATCTATCAAGGTTGATATCTAAGATTGTGTAGAAGTCCCCAGCCCAGAGGATAGGGACAAGGGGGAATCCAGGAAGCAGGCTTGAAAGGTGCTCATAAAAGTCTGGGTCATCTATGTTAGTGCCATAAATGTTTAGTAGCACAACCTCTCGGTTCAGCAGAGTCCCAAACAATAAGACATAGCGACCTAAGGGATCAACATGAATGACTTTATGCTGAAATTTAAGACTCATGTATCAAAATCACAACACCTCTATTTTGTGTAGAATAGTCAGTGTAATAACGCTGGGGAGCCAACGCTTTAGCGAACCTCTCACATCCGCGAGCGTGAGCATGCGTTGCTTGTAAAAAGAGCAATTTAACTTAGTGCCGTTCAACATATAATTGTAATTTACGCATTTTGGTGTGATTGCCCAACCCACTGACGTTCCAACTCATGCAGATAACACTATCATCAGCCATCTGAGAACGTGATGAATGTTGAGGAACACAGGATAGGCACAACATTTGGGACACTGGGCCTAGCCCAGATGTGCATTGGTCCCAGATCCTTTGGTTGCAATCCGAGCATGTATGGATGTTCTAGCCTCCCGCCGCATCCAAAGCATTTTTTAACAGAAATCCCCTACCAACCCACCCATCCCCCAATTAGAGAGGTGAAACCCAAAGCAACTTCTAACAAAACCAAGGACATTGGCAACATCGCCTGGGGGGCTGTGCACTGGCCAAGAGTGGCAGTGCTTCACGGACAGGAATTTGACAAGGTGTTAGGTGGTGCATGGTAGAATAACAATGCATGGTAACTATGGAAAACAAGCTTGTGAAACTAGATGAGGCATCTATTAAATTGGTGGAATCAGATATCTCTAGGTCGAGTCGCAAGCACATCTAGTTTCGAATTCAATGGTATTTCACGATCCACAAGGGACCATCAATGTAGCTGCACCATCTGAGGCATGATCGGTCATCTGGTAAAAGGTGTGTCAAAGAATGTAGAGGCCTCCTCGGGGATGGTGAAGAAGAAACCTTAGTTAGAGTGTTCGATCCTTAGTTTAGCAGGGTAAAGCATCGAATATTTGACTCCCAGGTCTTGCAGCCTTTTCTTGGTCGTCATGAAGGTCTTACGCTCCTGTTGGACAGTTACAGAGAAGTCGGGTAAAGATGGATTCTGGAGGAGCCGAGTAAGAGAACGCCCCTTAGCTCTCGCCACACATAGAATAGAATCCCTGTCTCAGTAGTTCAACACTCTTGCAATGATGGGATGAGGAGGCACACCCGGTCTGGGCTTTGCTGTCAGGGTGCAGTGGGCTCTCTCTATAGCAAACTGTGGCGAGAGTTTCGGGGAATCCAGTAGCATCAGCAGGGTATGTTCGATATAGTCTTCCATGGGGCCATCGATCGTGTCCTCTGGGATCCCGATGATGCAGAGGTTATTACGCCTAGAGTGCAACTCGAGGTCCTCATTCTTTTTGCTGACATCCATGACCTGTCTGGAGAGGGCGGCCACCTCTGCTCAGATAGCGACAATGTCATCCTCGGTCACCCCGACCCTAGTCTCCACCTCTGTGACCCGATTATCGGTTTTCTCCATATGGGCTTTGATCGATGAAATAGTGCCAATCACATCGTCCAGCTTGGAGTGCAGAGCAGTGAATCCCTCGTGGATGTAATCAATCATCTTTTGAGATTCAGTAGCTTCGGTAGTCGCTGATGTGGAGGTTTCTGGTTCAGACATGGGTTCCCTCGGTTTCGGCACTGCTCTTGCAAACATGTTGAAAGGAGCTCTGCTTTTTATTAGCTCCTTTGGTCAGGGTCCCGACAACACAGAGATGAGGTAGCTTGTGCGGTGTGCAGGGTCAGCAATGTTAAGTCCGGCTCAGGGGGGCCTACCCTCCGTAAGAAGCAGTGAGTAGCAAAGTAATTCAATGTATCCTAACAGTGGATAGTTGTGGTCCAGGGTACCGTCTGTTGAGGCTATTACAATAAAAGTATAGCTTGCCTGGATGTGTCGTTGCAGTGGCCACCACGGTCAGGCGCAGATGTAAAGGGGTCTCAGCATTCTTGACTGATATGGCACAGTCCTATGATTGGGAAACCGTTTAGTGCTGAGATGCCCCACTCAGCAGAGCTGGGCCACGTCGCTGGTAACAGTGCCCGGGGACCGAATAGCGAGGATGATCCAAAACGCCCCAGAGTGGACTGTGTTCTCCCCCGTAATGTGGGCTGACGGGTGTTATAGAGCGGGGGTATCTCCTGTGGCTGCAAACCCGATGGAAATGAGACCCCAGCTGCTCACAGTGACATCATGGAGTGTATGATTGCACCTCTTCTGTTGTTGTTTGAAAGAGAATAGGGGTCCGGTTAATATGCACCGAGGCGGCTAGGCCCCGCCAGACTGGGGTGATGAGGCACGTCTCGGGAGAAAGAAGGAGGCGGTCAGGGTCTACAAGTGCCGAACCAGGGTACAGGTATGATAGAAGTGTTGACTCCAGGGGGTGGAGGATGGCAGATAGCAGGTGGGGTGCACGCCAGTGATCAGACCGGTGGGCTAGTGGTGCGAGATCTCCCTAGGGCAATGTTGACCAAGGGGTGTCCCCAGCTTCCACCGTGCAAAGAGTGGGGTCCTTGACTGCAGTGTATCAGAGCATAGGGGTGGAGGTAATTGCGGTAGTAACGCGGGCCAGCACAGTGTCAATAAGGGCACATTCGGCGCAGCCGTCTGACACCTCAGGGAACCAGCAAGTGCCTCCATGAGTAGAGTTCAATTGGGAGGAGTGCAGTGGTGTGGGGATGGTGGAAGGAGCAGAGCATAGTAGCTGCACCCCCGCAGAAGCCGCAGGGCCACAGTGACAGCGGATGGTTGGCGAAACTGTTGGGGCCGAGTCAGTGCAGGCCAGGGGCTTCAGGCACCGGCTGTGAGCGAGGAGAAGCACGTTGCACCCCGAATCCAAGTGATTTGACCGAATGTCAAATTATCGAAAGTGAAAAGTTTGAACACTTTTTCGGTCATTTCAGGCCCGATAATTTGGAACACACACACACACACACACACACACACACACACACACACACACACACACACACACACACACACACACACACACACACACACACACACACACACACACACACACACACACACACACACACACACACACACACACACACACACACACACACACACACACACACACACACACACACACACACACACACACACACACACACACACACACACACACACACACACACACACACACACACACACACACACACACACACACACACACCCCCCCACCCACCCCTTCCCCCCCCTTTCTGTGAAAGGGAACCAGCGCTGCAGGGTCCTTTTCTTTAATTTTCCTTAACACGGAAGGCTGCGGGGGTATCCCCCGCTCACTATACCATAAAGTATAGTGACCGGGGCAAGCGGGGAACACCCCCGCAGCCCCTGTTTCTTTTTTTTTTTTTTGACCACCGACGGCTGCGGGGTGTCCGCTACAGCCCCCGCTCACTATACCATAAAGTATAGTGAGTGGGGGAATGCGGGGGACACCCCCGCAGCCCCCGTTTTTTTCCAATGCTACCACCAGAGACAGAGACTCTCGCGCAGTGTTGAGGCAAGCCGAGTTGTGGTGGAGCTGGGTGAGCGCCGGCACAGGCGGTACCGGCAATAGGTGCCGGGCAAGTCACCACGCCTTCAGTGCAGGCACCCTGTGGGTTCACACCCTCCCACCCTGATGTGGTGGTCCTGCCAGGCCAGAGGTGTGTTTATCAACCGAGTCGTGGGACAGCAGAGGCTGCCTCTGCAGGGGTCAAAGCCGCCCCTGCCAGGAGCAGAGTGTAGACAGTATGTGGGCTCCGGTCACCTCCAGCCCCAGTCCGGAGGCACAGAGCTGCGGGCGGGAGAACCACCTCCAAATCCGACGCAGCAAGAGGGTGTCAACAGTCTCAACGCTCGCCCCCACTGAAGGAGCTGGTGTGGTGATGATGCTTTCTGGTAGTCCGGGGGGACTGCCAGCAGGAAAAAGGCACCACGAGTGGTGAGCGCCCCTCCCCCGACCAGGCCCCTCAGCCTCTGCTTCCACGATGGAAGTGCGGCGTGGGTCATTGCAGGTGTTCTCACCGGCAAACACCAGGAGAGCTGTAAGTTCGAGATGGTGCGTTCCTGAGCCACCAAAGTCAGGCCCGGGATGGGGAAGACTCTAGGTTAGTTGCTCGGATCGCTGTAGATCAAAACGCTGCACCAACAAACATTTATTTGAAAGAAGAATTTGTCCTGTCGCGGAGCTGCCTTTCAGGCGGCCATGCTCGAGCTTGTGCAACAGCACTCCCGTGACTTATCTATTGTTAATACGTTTACTTGATTGTTCTGTTATGATTTTTTTTACTCCTTTTGATTTGTTGTGAATTGGTGCTCACTAATCTGAGTTTGTTCATTTGCATATTTCTGTTTAAACTAAGTATTCATGCACACATTGAAAATGTATATAAGTATATAACTTCTGCTTACAAATCTAAAAGAGAATTTGTATTGAAGATTCTTGTGAGATTTATCCAAAGAGAGCATAGGTACTTCGATGTGTTATCTCACTGGACCTGTTTTGTTCAGGGAAAAAATGACAGTCATACAGACAATTGATGGCGCGTTTCATCTTTGAAATCGCCCAGACAGAATACTTTACATTATTAACCCGTTGCAGCTCTTTACCAGTTACTTGAGTCTGGAAACACTGCTGGATGAAACATTGGTTCCCTGTGCAGCTGTGGGAAAGCACCACCTGAAGCCAACCTCCTTCTGGCCTCCCCACTGGAGTTTTAAATACGAATCCTTACCTCTCTGTAACAGGAGTAGGCAGTTGGCAAGCCAGTGGTATTCCAGACCCCCACCTTTATAGGACAGCATTGCATGACTCTGTCCTATTTGAAATCCCCCTGAACATTCGAGAACCAAAACTTCAAACATTACAATTGGGGAGGAGACTCCCTTTACAGCCCATTTAAAAAAAAAAAAAACGTGGGTAGATGAGTCCATCGTCAATGCAGATATCCTTCATACACTCACCTAACCAGTTCCTTCTAGAAAGCTCCTGCTGGTGGATAACCAAAATTGCCATTGTCCCCCACTAGACATGCTAGTGTTTTTCCATTATCTTGTCTCCAAGTATGCCTTCCCTGTTTCCTTCACCACATAACATCTGAGAGGCTGTCCATTCAGAAACCCTTCACTCTAACAATTAAGTTACATGCACATAATGTGATATTACTTATTTTGGAAACATTATCTTTTAAATCGGAAGAAGATAATGGAAGAGATCTACTTTTCAAAATGAACTCTATATAGATGTATATATCTGCAAAGAAAAATAGTGTGACATGTAGGCTGAAACATTGTAACACGGGCTAAATATTTATTTATTTATTGTTTGCTTGTTTTAGGCGCTTATACAATAAGAAAATACTATTTCACAGGGCACGGAGGGAGCAAGGTTGGGAAATACAGAGCAGTGGGGGGATAAGGGAGCGGGACGAACCTACTATGCCTTATGTGTATTCAGAACTTGTAAGTGCAGCAAGGAAGAGGGGGTAAGTGCTGGGAAGTCAGAGCTCAATCTGTGAGCCACAGATGAAGTGCTAGGAATGTTGAGTGCTACACGGACTGGAGCAGCGGGAGGTGTAAGTGCAAAATTCCAGGGCAGAAGGTGTGCCGAAGTAAGTGCTATGGATAGACAGGAGCAGGGCAGAATTGGTGTGGTAGAGCAGGGTCCATAGGATGCACAAGGGCCCAGGACACTGATTCAGCAACTCTGGGATTAGCAGAGCAGACAAGTAGGGAAGGAGGAGGAAAAGAGGAAAGTCTTAAGGAGCTTCCGATAGTCGCATGACAGTAGAGGTGAAAGTGGAAAATAAATATTCTTATATTATTTATTATACTGCTTCCTGGTTGCTTTCGGTCTTTGAACATGAAGACTCATCGAGATTATTTGATACTAGTGGAAAAGCTTGTGTACACTGGCTAATGTGCCTAAAGGAAGACATTTTCAGAATGTACATATTTATGTGGTGTATTTTAACGTAATTTGTGTTAATAGAAAAATAATGTTTCTTGCTTCTTTTAGTGGACGAGTAGCAAACTCAAACAAAATCTCACCAAATCCATTATAAGTTGAACATAGTACATATGGCCAATTGTATCTGCTCCTCATTGTCTTGGATTCCACTTATGGGTTTTGGACTCATATTGTTGAGGGATGTCAGAGTAATACAATTCACGTGCAGCATAATTCGAAGTACACATGCAATCATAAAGTAAAGTAAATTGTAGTCAAATAAAGTTTAAAACTTACATGAAGACTAGTATTGATATATTAATGCATACCAAGAAATATCACAATGAATAATTATATAATACATAAGCACATTGAAGTAATTTATTCTGTTAGAGAAATAGTGCTTAATCAAATGAATTTCTGTTTTTTTTTTTTTATGTATATATTTTCTTAGTGTATGCCACTGGAAGTATGCTGTCAAAGTGGTATCCCTTGTTGAAATAAACATTTTGTTTGCTTGGAAAATGAACTTGAAATCTTATTGTTGTATGTGTAAAACAACGTCTGCCTTTGGTGGTGATAACAGATAAAATCGGCAGGACGGCTTCAGACATTTGACTTTTTATTATATAGTTTGATTGCTTATTGATAGGGTTTGGGAGGGTGAGAACTGATGGTGGGTGTGCAACTGTGTCATCTGAAGTGTGAAGTGTTATCTTCATGGAGTGTAATAGACAAGATCTCAGAGTATAAAGATCCTTTTTTTGACAGTGTGGTGGAATTCAGTTGCATAGAAATTTCTGATGGGGCAATTGTAGAAGTGCAAGGTAATTACTTTTCAAGTTATAATGAGATCTCTTTCACGTGTAGTATCTGGGGTTGGAAATATTTCAACACAAGCAATCGACACACACATGCATGGCTGCTGGGATAGTGTTAGTGGCAATTATCACAATGTTAGATGGTGTCATGGATGTGATATCAACAGTGATGGTTAGCACTTGGCTGCACCGTCCATTTTGATTAACCAAGGTTCTTAGTGGAGTACTTTAGGGATTTCATTGAGGAACAATAGATGTCCACATTTTCATTCCCAGCTTGGAGAAAGACTTTCCTAAAATAGTTAGCTTACATCCATATTGTTTTATCAGCTGAATTTGCTGCATCATCCACAGATCTTGGTACAGGGTTTGGCCCCAATCTATCTTTGACATTGATCAGATACAGTCTTTCGAGATGGTGTTTATCACTTCAGATGTATATAATTCTCTGTGGCAGCATTTGTTGCAGGGTTGAAAGCTTACCTTACATACCTGAACCGACTGGGGACCAGGGTTCGTACCTCATGGACTGGGTGACCACCTCATTGATTGGGTGACCCCTCAATTATGAGTCCCACCATTTGATTTTCTTACTGCTGCTACATTTTAATACATTCATTAATTCACACGTTTTAGGCCTGCTGCATTTATTAAACATGCATTAAATTACACTTAATAGTTTTGATTTACCCTGTGCTTTTTCAATTTCTTTTACTTTAGAGATTATTCTGTTTCAGTTTTTTGTGTTGTAGTAGTACAATGGCATTAACACAAAAGCAGCAAATTACATGTACAAATTTCGGGTTACTTGTTTGTACATTTTACCGCTCTGCAATTTATATATTTATGATTTGAATTTTTCTGATTTACAATCATAAACAATTGACTGTGCAATACACTTCTCTGTGAACCCCACTCAACTACACTCCAGGGCCAAACTCAAGAGTTCAGCTCAAGGTGCATTCCCATGGCTCCCCTCCTGCAACCATTGATCCATTGCAGCATTGATATAACGATTATTTTGTATTTTTCTGGCATTGTAATTACTTGACATCAGCACTAGAAAAGAACTAACATTTATTTTTAAAGTGCTGCTTTCAAAAACGCAGTTGTGCAGGTTGGAATAGGACAACATTCCTTTCCACTGGATGCGAAGGCTCTCGCCATTTCGCAACTCGCCCTGTGACGATGAAGCCTTAGATGAGCGTAAATGAACCACAACCCATCCCAATGCGTCACAATGTACTCCGCTAAACACTGCCAATGCACACAGCTACAAAGTGATCAGGACCTTCCAGGTCTTCACGTTATGCTTAATTACAGGATTGCTGACGAGCCGGCACACACCCTTACGCTCTTGTCTCTTGCTATCCCACCCCATCCCTTGAATGCTCTTTCCTCTCCGCCTCTGACCACTCTTACAGCAGAGTTGCACACTCACACCCAACTTTAAACCGTTCCCCCATTATTTACATGATCATAGCACTCTAATGGGACCCTGGTTAGTGGGTAATTGTGTGCCAAGCACCATAGACTCTGCCCTTCCCATCTTGTAAATTCACTTTACATGACAGCAATTAACATTGTTCCAATGCTGCACTCCTTCCTCTGAAGACATTGAAGTTGATCCGATTGCCAGTCACCTGGCAAACACAGTTGCGTTTTAAAAGCCCAGGCAGTATACCAATGTGGCACTGATCCTCTCTGCATTCAAATAGCCCCCGACCATTGAAGCAACAAACTTTTACAAGGTATGCGCCCTGCCACACAAACTCTTCTTTGATTGGCCAGAGCTTGGGAGACAACTTCCCACTCTGAAGCAAAAATTGGCCGTGATGCCCAGGCATGCCAAAAAGTCACCTGAAAAACCTCCTAACTTGGCACAATAGAGCAAGGTGTTCGGCATCAAACAGTAAGTACTGTACTGACCACCCAGTTAACTCTTTCCCTTTCCTCGTTCCTCTTGTTTCTAAGTACAGTATGTTATGTTACCATACATACAGTGTATACCATACACCACTGACAATGTCAATCATTGCCTCGTCGACCCTCTCTCCCTGTCTTAAAGTAATGTAATTTTTTCTTGCATACAACACAGGAACATTACACTGCAAACTGCTGAAAAATGCCATATGCTGCCAATGTCTCTCTCATTGCCTCTCTCTCTGTCTCTCGCTCACTCTTTCTTCTGAAACTTCACACAATGTGTTCTGGTACTATATCTATGTGTTTATGTAGTGTGGCGGCATGGAATGAGGATTCTGACTAAAAGGTGGTATAGTGAATGCTATAAACATTAATTTAAGGGTTAATGAAACCAGCCTATCCCTACCTAGAGGTGGTTTCCCTACCTCAAACAAACTCAGCAGTCAGAAAGTCTGTGTAGTCCAAATAAAAAATTCACTGTTCTAGTCCAAACTGCTATCCGATCCATGCCACTTACATATATATATGTATTACATGGCCACGGTAGTGGCCATGTAGTTATGGTAAAGTTGGTGTTTCCATAGGAAGAGCACTTTTTGGGCGGCTTATAACTTCGCTCTCCCTGAACGGATCGTCACCAAACTTTGCAAAAAAAGTATTTGGGTCACTCTGAATTATTTTGCAAAGTTTGGTGAGGATTCGTATTCTGAAATGTTCGCAAATAAACAAAATGGGGGTGTCCTGAGGACGCTGTCCGTATTGTTCTCTGTCAAGTTGAATGTGTTCTTAGAACACTCATGGTGTCCTGAAATGTTCGCAAATAAACGAAATGGGGGTGTTCTGAGGACACTGTCCGTATTGTTCGTTGTCAAGTTGAATGTGTTCTAAGAACACTTGCGGTGTCCTGAAATGTTCGCAAATAAACAAAATGGGGGTGTCCTGAGGACGCTGTTCGTATTGTTCGCTGGCAAGTTGAAAGTGTTCTAAGAACACTCATAATGTCCGCGGACATTAAAAGTTTCCATAGACCATAGTTGAAATGTTTGACTCTATGGATGTGATATGCTGCGGTGGTTGTTGCCAGGGCATAAAGTCTTGGGTGCATGGCCATTTGCACCCAAGACTCTATGCCCTGGCAACAACCACCGCAGCATATCACATTCATATTTGCTTATAACTTTGGGTGAAAAACAAATGTATAAGGAACAAAGGTATTAGATACTATGGATGTGATATGCTGCTATGGTTCTCATTATTGTATACTTACTGTGTGGTCTAGTAACCGGAGTACATGTATTTCTTGTTAATTTCTGTGATAAAAGAAAATAGCATGTTAGTATTAGTATTTTGTAATGACTTATTACATTGTATAATCAATATACTTTTTTTTTGGACCCTCATATTTAGTAGATTACAAATCAGAGTACTGTGCAATTTGCTCCGTTTCTGTATTTGTTGCTAAAATCATTGGGTCTCTGGGAGAAAAAAAAATCCATGTTGGATTAAAAAAAACCTTTTTCTGTTATGCTACAGTTTATTTGTTTGTTTGTTTTCCGTGTTCACTTGTTGTTTCTGGCTAATGCTTTATACTTTGGCTTGTTGTATTTTTTTGGAGCAGTAACATATTATTTATTTGTTTTGATATTATAAAATTTTGGAGCAGTTAGATACCAATTGGCATATTCTAACTGTCTATTTTTTTGATTATATTTTAGTGGTATTGATTTATCTATTCGGATATTGTTAAATTATGGGACAGTTAGATACCAATTGGTGTATTCTAACTGTGTATTTTTTGGTCTAATTTACTGGTATTCATTAATCTGATTAGTTGTTGTAGAATCTTTGAGCAGTTAGATAGCTTTTGGAGTATTCTAACAGTTTATATTTTTTTAACACAAGTTTACTTAGGTTTTAAATACAGTTTGGTTATCAAATTTTGGTTTTAAGAACATCAAATAAGCGTTTGTAAGATTTCCTGGTAATCTCTGCTTTAGAGTAATGGTACTATCATTACATTCAAACCATCCACATTTCTTTTTTATATATGCAGTGTAGTGCCCTGAATTGGTTGTGGCTCCTGCGTGGTAGATTATATCTATTGTTTTGAAGGTTTTCTTACCAAGTGATATTTGACCATGTGTGAATCCAGTCAGCTTGCAGTTGTTTTTGGTACCATCTGCATTGTAACGTAGAAGCATTAGTATTATGTATTTACTATGTGTTTGTATTACTAACGTGGAGCGATTATCTGAATTGCAGGTAGAGCATAATCTACCATGGTTTGCATTTAGTACAAGTCGCTGAAATGGAATGGATTCACAATTTGGTATTGATATATATATGAAGCGTTCATTGGGGATTTCTTCTTGTGTCACATTGTTGCAGAGAGTGCATATATGTTTCCACATGTATGAAATCTGAAAGATTTCATTTATAGGTATGTTTTTGTTTTCCAGTACTTGTAGTAAGTACATTAGAAATTCTTGTGGATCTTCCTGTGAGTTTATAGTGAATTTCACCATTCCAGCAAGTAGTCCAATTGTTGTCTTATTCCATAAACACTATACGTGTTGTCAGGATTGTTTGCTGCATTTCTGTGAAGTACTAACATTTGCAAACACAATGGGTCTGTACTGTGTAAGTAAATGTTGTCAACAATTGGTGGTAATTGAAATAGAATATTCATTGCTACATTTGCGTAGAAACTTACACCAACTATATTTGAGAATTTAAATGGTCCAGGTAGTTCTGTATCTAACTGCTTTTTTTGGAGTTTGTCTTCCATCTTTAAAGAAGCACCTGGTTTATTTTCCCTAATTGATTCTTTTTTGCTTGTGGTACTTGATGAAGTATTAGTTTATTTTACTCTCTTTGGAGGATTTGCAGTGACATCCTGTTGCATTTCTGTTTGATTTATTTTTCTTTTATAACGTTTTACTTTTTGTGGAACAGAATATGTGCTTAGGTGGGGGGTGTATACTGAGCGAGGTCTATTGTATTCTAAAATGCAAGGAATATCAGCGTTTATTTTACTTGCATCCAGGTTGATTAGAAATAGACCGTCAAGTGTACGTAAACGTGATAGTGCTACAAAGCTCATGTCTTCTTTAAAGACTGTGTTACCAATGTCTATCATTGCTTTGTCTAGGGTAAGACCTTGTGATTTATGAATCGTGACTGCGTATGCAAGAGTTAGAGAAAATTGTTCTCTGCGTACATACATATCTTTGAAGAGAAGGAATCTAGCTGTTGAGCGTCCTATCCTTTTTACTTCTGAAAGTTTGTCAAAGAGTATATTGACAAACTGAATTTTGTTGTCACGTGGGTATGTTTGAAAGCCAACAACTGTACCCAGTGCTCCATTAACTAGTCCTTGGTCCACGTCAAGGTTACGTTTAAGCATTACTCTGCAATTTAAGGATAATTTTAATATCTTTTCTAAGCCTGCTGTGTTTGAGATTGATTTTTCTAAACTATTTAGTCTTGTTGTGGCTTGGTCACACATGGGTAGTGTCATACCATGTACATCTAGTTTGTCTGTGGCGCTAATTTCCATGATTGGTTGCATTTCTTTACTTAGCAAGAGTTGGCATTAAGGCCATACAATTGACATTTTTGTGGGCTAATTGTTCCATAACATCTGTAGCACATGCATTATCGCCATAAAGTGCATTAATGTGCCGGGTTTTCAATATTGCTTCTGCTTCTTTAGAAAGTATACCAACTCTGATTCTTTTTAAAATGTTGACATAAGTGAGATCTGCAGATTGCCACATGTTTTCTGTTAATTCTCTGTATTGGAAATGTTGCCAAAGGTTGACATTTCCAATGCCGCCAACTGTTTTACGGCAGAGTTTGTGTCCTAATGTTTTAAAAATAGGCTCACATTTTACTGGTGTTAATTGAAGCAGATCTCCAAAAACAATAATGTGTTTTCCTGCAAAGAGCTCTTCATAGTCTGTTTTGAGTACTTCTTGTAATCTGAGGTGAATCAAAGCTAACATCAGGTTGGAGACCATGCTCACTTCATCTATTAGCAGCATTTTCATTTGTTTCAATACTCTGCGTAATTCCATTGCAGCTTCTGCAGAAAGTTTGTAATAGTCTAATTTGTTCTGGTGTTCTATTGGGAATAGTAGTAATCGGTGTAATGTAACACCACCTATGTTGTAGGCAGCTAAACCTGTGGGGGCAGTGACAACAGCTGACAGTTTGTTGTTTGTCAATTGTTAAAGGAACTTACTGATGATTTTGATTAGGAATGTTTTGCCAGAACCAGCTTCACCACTGACGTACAGCAGTATAGGTTTATAATTATGGCAGGAACATTCTTTATTTTCATGTTTTACACCATGTGCAATTTGTTTTGTTACTTCTTGAAAAATGCTACTTTGCTCATTGTTTAGTTTTGATTGTAGTATAGTTAAGTCTTCCTTATCTTCATACTGACACATGCAGGGTCATTCATAGAATTTCGCACAAAGTGGCGCACGCAGCTGGCGCACAGTGTCCCCGTGCGATACACTGCGCCAGCCGCGTGCGACAAAATCCATTTCATTCGCGATTGTCCTGGGTACGTGTACATCAGGGGTGCGCGTGAAGTAACACACGCGATTCCATCAGGGCAGGTGTATTCCAGGGGTGTGCGGGAAGTATCACACGCAAAATCAGCAGGGTATGTGTATTTCAGGGGTGCGCGGGAAGTATCACACGTGATTCCATCAGGGTACGTGTATTCCAGGGGTGCGCTGGAACAATCACACGCGATTCAATCAGGGCACGTGTATTCCAGGGGTGCACGGGAACTATCACATGCGGGAACTATCACACGCGATTCCATCAGGGCACGTGTATTCCAGGGGTGCGCGGGAAGTATCACACGCAAAATCAGCAGGGTACGTGCATTTCAGGGGTGCGCGGGAAGTATCACACGCGATTCCATCAGGGTACGTGTATTCCAGGGGTGCACGGGAAGTATCACACGCGATTCCATCAGGGCACGTGTATTCCATGGGTGCGCGGGGAGCACTACACATAAATTGGCCGTGTGGGTCCTCCCAGGTGTTCCCTCTACACCCTGCACGGCCCCTGCAGCCAGCCCACACCAGAGGGGACCACCCTGCACCCCTGCCCATGTCCCGCAGGCAGACCATCCACCATGGCCATGCCCCCCAGCCAAGCCACATGTCACCTTGCACTACTGATCAACAATGCATGTCTCCCAGCACCCTCACCCCCCAGCACTGTGGGGCACCTGCCAGCAGGCCCCCACACATGTCCAACTCATGTCCCCCTGCACCCCCACCCCCCAGCACTGTGGGGCACCCTCCTCCAGGCCAACACTCATGTCTCCCTGCACCCCCACCCCCCAGCATCCAGGGGCACCCTCCACCAGGCCCCCACTCATGTCTCCCAGCACCCCCACCCCCCTGCATCCAGGGGCACCCTCCAGCAGGCCCCCACTCATGTCTCCCTGCACCCCCACCCCCCAGCACTGTGGGGTACCCTCCACCAGGCCCCCACTCATGTCCCCCTGCACCCCCACCCCCCAGCATCCAGGGGCACCCTCCACCAGGCCACCACTCATGTATCCCAGCACCCCCACCCCCAGTATCCAGGGGCACCCTCCACCAGGCCCCCACTCATGCCTCCCTGCACCCCCCACCAGTCAGGGGCACCCTCCACCAGGCCGCCACTCATGTCCAACTCATGTCTCCCTGCACCCCCACCCCCCTGCATCCAGGGGCACCCTCCACCAGGCCCCCACTCATGTCTCCCTGCACCCCCACCAGTCAGGGGCACCCTCCACCAGGCCCCCACTCATGTCCAACTCATGTCTCCCAGCACCCCCACCCCCCTGCATCCAGGGGCACCCTCCACCAGGCCCCCACTCATGTCTCCCTGCACCCGCACCCCCCACCAGTCAGGGGCACCCTCCACCAGGCCACCACTCATGTCTAACTCATGTCTCCCTGCACCCCCACCCCTGCATCCAGGGGCACCCTCCATTAGGCCCCCACTCATGTCCCCCTGCACCCCCACCCCCCAGCATCCAGGGGCACCCTCCACCAGGCCCCCACTCATGTCTCCCTGCACCCCCACCCCCACCCCCACCAGTCAGGGGCACCCTCCACCAGGCCCCTACTCATGTCTCCCAGCACCCCCACCCCCTGCATCCAGGGGCACCCTCCACCAGGTCCCCACTCATGTCTCCCTGCACCCCCACCCCCCAGCATCCAGGGGCACCCTCCACCAGGCCCCCACTCATGTCTCCCAGCACCCCCACCCCCCTGCATCCAGGGGCACCCTCCAGCAGGCCCCCACTCATGTCTCCCTGCACCCCCACCCCCCAGCACTGTGGGGTACCCTCCACCAGGCCCCCACTCATGTCCCCCAGCACCCCCACCCCCCTGCATCCATGGGCACCTCCACCAGGCCCACACTCATGTCTCCCTGCACCCCCACCCCCCACTAGTCAGGGGCACCCTCCACCAGGCCCCCACTCATGTCCAACTCATGTCTCCCTGCACCCCCACCCCCCAGCATCCAGGGGCACCCTCCACCAGGCCCCCACTCATGTCTCCCTGCACCCCCACCCCCCAGCACTGTGGGGCACCCTCCACCAGGCCCCCACTCATGTCCCCCTGCACCCCCACCCCCCAGCACTGTGGGGCACCCTCCACCAGGCCCCCACTCATGTCCCCCTGCACCCCCACCCCCCTGCATCCAGGGGCACCCTCCACCAGGCCCCCAATCATGTCTCCCAGCACCCCCACCCCCCTGCATCCAGGGGCACCCTCCACCAGGCCCCAACTCATGTCTCCCTGCACCCCCACCCCCCAGCATCCAGGGGCACCCTCCACCAGGCCACCACTCATGTATCCCAGCACCCCCACCCCCAGTATCCAGGGGCACCCTCCACCAGGCCCCCACTCATGCCTCCCTGCACCCCCCACCAGTCAGGGGCACCCTCCACCAGGCCGCCACTCATGTCCAACTCATGTCTCCCTGCACCCCCACCCCCCTGCATCCAGGGGCACCCTCCACCAGGCCCCCACTCATGTCTCCCTGCACCCCCACCAGTCAGGGGCACCCTCCACCAGGCCCCCACTCATGTCCAACTCATGTCTCCCAGCACCCCCACCCCCCTGCATCCAGGGGCACCCTCCACCAGGCCCCCACTCATGTCTCCCTGCACCCGCACCCCCCACCAGTCAGGGGCACCCTCCACCAGGCCACCACTCATGTCTAACTCATGTCTCCCTGCACCCCCACCCCTGCATCCAGGGGCACCCTCCATTAGGCCCCCACTCATGTCCCCCTGCACCCCCACCCCCCAGCATCCAGGGGCACCCTCCACCAGGCCCCCACTCATGTCTCCCTGCACCCCCACCCCCACCCCCACCAGTCAGGGGCACCCTCCACCAGGCCCCTACTCATGTCTCCCAGCACCCCCACCCCCTGCATCCAGGGGCACCCTCCACCAGGTCCCCACTCATGTCTCCCTGCACCCCCACCCCCCAGCACTGTGGGGCACCCTCCACCAGGCCCCCACTCATGTCCCCTTGCACCCCCACCCCGCTGCATCCAGTGGCACCCTCCACCAGGCCCCCACTCATGTCTCCCAGCACCCCCACCCCCCTGCATCTTGGGGCACCCTCCACCAGGCCCCCACTCATGCCTCCCTGCACCCCCACCCCCCACCAGTCAGGGGCACCCTCCACCAGGCCCCCACTCATGTCCAACTCATGTCTCCCTGCACCCCACCCCCCTGCATCCAGGGGCACCCTCCACCAGGCCCCCACTCATGTCCCCCTGCACCCCCACCCCCCTGCATCCAGGGGCACCCTCCACCAGGCCCCCACTCATGTCTCCCAGCACCCACACCCCCCTGCATCCAGGGGCACCCTCCACCAGGCCCCCACTCATGTCTCCCAGCACCCTCACCCCCCAGCATCCAGGGGTACCCCCCCACCCCCCAGCAGTGCGATTCGCCTGTGTACGTGTATATCAAGGTTGCGCGTGTAGTCTGACACGCAATATCAGCAGGGTACGTGTATTACGGGGTTCGCGGGAAGTTCCACATGCGATTTCAGCAGGGTACGTGTATTCCAAGGTGCGCGGGAAGTTCCACACGCGATTTCAGCAGGGTACGTGTATTCCAAGTTGCGCGGGAAGTTCCACACGCGATTTCAGCAGAGTACGTGTATTCCAAGGTGCAAGTGAAATTCCACACGCAAATCCAGCAGGCTACGTGGATTCCGGGGGTGCCGGCCAGTCCTACACGTGAATCCGCTGTGTGGGTCCTCCCAGCTGTTCAACCGACACCCTCCACGGCCCCTGCAGGCGGCCCACACCACAGCGGACTACCCTGCACATGTCCCACAGGCAGCCCATCCACCATGCCCATGCCCCCAAGCCAACCCACATGTCACCTTGCACTACTGCCCACCAACGCATGTCTCCCAGCACCCCCATCCCCCAGCACTGTGGGGCCCCTGCCAACAGGCCCCCACACATGTCCAACTCATGTCTCCCTGCACCCCCACCCCCCTGCATCCAGGGGCACCCTCCACCATGCCCCCACTCATGTCTCCCAGCACCCCCACCCCCCTGCATCCAGGGGCAACCTCCACCAGGCCCCCACACATGTCCCCCAGCCAACATGTCATCACAATCTAGATCCCTGGCAATTATGGTCAGCCTCCAAATGCCAAACACCCACCCGGGTATTGCATCCACCCACTTAGAAATGGCAATAACATGATAGAACCCCAATTGCAAGTTTGGAAATGAACACATGTCCCTCACATACACACAGTGGGTGTCAGTGAATGTCAAAACCCATATCATGTTTTGCATGAAACCAATGAGATGATACTACACATTGAAGTTTGAAGAAAAAATATGTATTAAAAGCAACATAAATTGAATCAAAAATAAACAAACAAAAATGGTTATTTAAAAAAAAAAAAAGCAGCATGTCCGTGAAATAATGCAAAACCACAAATCATAATCCAAAGGAAAGGTGTCCAAAGTCACAGTCCACAAAATTAAATCCAATGGAAAATTAAAATCGTAAACCATTGCTCCATGGGTAAATCATGAAAAAAAATGAAAATCCAACAGTCAACTATATACAGATAAACAATCCAGGGTCCATGCAAAACCAAAGGAAACCTAACACTAACTACAGAACTATTTACAAGGGCAGCGGGCTAGTCCGACGGCTCACTTTGGGATGTTCCGGGTCAGGGCATCATCGAATTCCTGTTCAATGTCCCGGAGGCGGTCCTCCTCCATGGCCCGGAGGATCCGCAGGGCCGTTGACATGTTCACCTCCAACTCCCTGCGGATTGCCTCGAGGCACTCGGCCCGCCTCAGGGCCCTCCGCATGGAGTTCTCCGCCCTGACCATCGTGAGCCATGCCTCTTCCGCCCGCTGCCGCTCCGCCTCTATGGCGTGGCCCAACCGCTGCCACACGGAAGACACTTCCCATCCTGGGTCCTCCGGCCGATGCCTGCCCCTCCGATGTCGAAGGCCCCGAGCCATCATGGCTCCCACCTCGTTGCTGATGCTGCTGTGCCTCTGCCCGTGCCCTGCCTCCTGCTGCCTGCACATCCTCCACTGGCTGGGGTGCAGTCGTTGATGTGGCCACCCCTGCTGGACCTCCGACTCCCGACTGTGGCAGGGATGCCTCCTCCTCCACCAGCCTGGCCGCACCGTCAGAGGCAGCTGCACAGGGCACCCAGTTGACTAATGGGTGGGAAGATGGCACGGAGGACGACTGGCGCATAGGGGGTTCAGTTGAGGAGGGGGTCTGAGCAAGCCCCATCAAACGGAGGAATCCGGCCTGGGTGACCTGTCCCAGTAGACCGACGAGGTCAATGGGCCATTCGAGATGACATGCAGTCTCCTCATGAAAAGACTGCAGGTCACCTCGCATGGCCTGTTGACGCAAGGCCACACCAGTCAGGACAGGCTCAACCCGGACCCGGATAGCCACATCTGCAGGCAGAGGAAGGCCAGTTGTTGTGAGCTCATCCCCTGCCTGAAAACGGGTCTGGACTTAGGCATCCCTGCTGGTGCAAGAAAATGCAGTGACAGGATCAGGGACAGGATTGCACACAGGCAACTCCGCGGCAGCCTGTGCTGCCTCCTGTCCCTGGTCCTGCACTGCACCACTAGCACCAGTGGAATCCCCACCTCTAGACCCCGTCTCTGTTTCTTGCATGGCCTCCTCCTCCACCAAACCCCCACCAACCTGGATGACTCTGTGCCATCTTCCCCCGTTGGGACCTGTGGGGTCCCAGCTGCCCCTTCTGCTGCCGAGGAGTCAAACCCCGACCTCCGCCTCTTGGACCTCCCCCCGGCAGCTGCGGCCTGGGACACGGCACCGGACTCCTCACTCCCCGACGAGATCACAACCTGGGAGGGGAGCCGGGCCTTGCGTCTCCGGCTGGCTGTGCGATCCCCGCCGCTGTGCTCCACAGCACCTTCTCCGCCCTCTTCATCAGTTGACGCTGCAGACAGGGGGAAATAAAACACAGGCATCAGGGCACTGTACAATGGACACATACACACATGACAGTTGTACATGAGTGGCATTGGCAAACCTCAGACATGGCATCACAATCGCCAACACACATGTCATTTCAACTTGCACACATGAGCCATACCACAGCCATATCTCAACTGCCAGCACCATCCATACACATACAACAGCATGAGCAGGCAAAGGTGAGCCAGACATCACATGCAACACAGGGAGTGCACTACACATGCACACACACCACCACACTTGCATGCATGTGTACACCTCAGCCAACTGTTCCAGTGTTCCGATGGGCATCCATGTCACATCTGCCAATCAGGCTTCCACATCCCGCTGTCACATGCATCCATGTTGCATCACTGTTGCACCCTTGTCAAATACACACACATGCACATGTACACAGTGCTGATACATGCAGCTGAAAACATACATGTGTGACATCACGAACATGCCTACTTACATACACATTCATCCAAACATGTGTGCCCACACAACTGCATTTGGCATGCAAGCCTACACACACAAGCACCATCCATGTCTCACACATGACAGCCCTCGCGTGTGTTAGCCTCACGGCCCTCTACACCCCCACCCATACTTGGCCCCATACAAACAGATGTGCAACCTGCACACTACTGGCACATCACCACACGCACAGCTTACAATCATGATGCATGTACACTTACCGCTCGACTCCAGACGGGTTGCCTCTCAAGGACCTGGACGTGGAGCGCTGGGGATATGCATTCCAGGACCCTCATCTGATCGTCCGACAAGTGGCCCCGGTGCCCCTTAGCATCCGCTGCCTTCAAGAGGCGCCGGGCCTTGTTGAGGGTCCTGGACCTGAAGTCCTCCCAGCGCTTCTTGACATGTTGGAAGTCGCGGACTGCCACCCCCTCCGCGTTGATGGCAGTCACGATGTCCGTCCAAATCCGAGTCCGTCCTTCCTTGTCGGCGCGCAAACTTCCGAAGAGGGCATCATACTGCCCCAGGACTTGCTCCACCAGGACACCAACTTCGGTGGCAGTGAAGCTGGTGCCCCTCTGCCTCTCTGGCCGGGGGTTGTCAGTGGTGCCAGATGTTGCAGTGCCCGACATGACAACCCCAGAGGCAGGAGTGGGTGGGCAACTGGGTCCTGGGGCTGGGCTGTGGAGCGATGGAATCCCAGTCAGGAGTCTTCGGTTCCAGCAGGGGTGGTCACAGCAACAGCACCCCTAGCTGATGTGCAGGCAGCAAATGGCAGGGTACGTGGGCAGCAGGCAATCAGGCAGCAGCAGATGGCAGATGGGAGCGTGCTCGGGGCTCTGGGGAGCAGTAATTAGGCCTTCTGGGCAGGAGCGTGGTCTTGCGTGTGCTTACGCGTGGCCAGCTTGATACGGAGTGATTTGGCACGTGAAAATCCAGCACATCTGCGTGTAATTCGAGGAAAGGGCCTTAGCGCGTAAGCGCATCAGCACACGTACGCGAATTCATTGGCCCAAAGGCCAACAGCGCGTATGCGCGTCTGTGACGTGCGTGCGTGGGCGTTTCCCTGTACACCAGTGCATGTTACACATCCAATGACTGCACGTCAGAGTGTCAGCGCGTGTAATTGGAGGATGGGGCCTTAGCGCGTACACGCGGAAGTGACGCTGGACGTGTGGGCATGTTTAAAAGGTACGTGTAGAACGCCATTTCCTTGTACGTGCTTTTCGTGGAGAGCGAGTGGGTGAAATCTGTACTTCTTGTCGGTTCACATGCGATTTACTTCACAGCGTTCCAAGTTCGTACTCCCTGTTACCTCTGACAGCTTTTTCTCTTCTTGTTTTTTTCCTGGGCCTGTTTCCTCAAACAGCGTTCACTTCTCCTGTTGTCCTGTCTCCTCAGACAGCGTACAATTCTTCTTTTGGCGGGGGTGTTGCCAACGCGCGTATATTACACGAGTTTTTTCCTGGCAGACGGTGAGTTGCGCACGTATTTGACATCTGTGCTTGCCCCCTGTGTTGCTTACCTCTTCAGAGGTCAGTCTAGGCTGCGTGTGACACGCATACGTTCATTTTTGTGTTTCTGGGTGCCACAGCGTAGTGCAGGTTTTTTTTTCCCTACCCCTTTGGCCCCCAATTGCCCAGGACAATAGTTTACTGCAACTCCCATACGCACAACAACAGCAGTGCCATGGTTGGGAGGGGAGCTCGCGGTAAGGGTGGCAAAGGTGGGCGAGCCACAAGAGGTGGCCATGGTGGATACGGTAGGGGATGTGGCCAGGACTTGCAGGGTACCCCTAGCCCCCCTTGTGTGGGTGACCAGTCAGGGACACCCATGCCCCCCCCTGGTTGAGGGTAACGTGGCTGACACCATCCCTGCTCAGCCCTTGTTGGACCAGCCCCTTGTGGCACCAGACCTGGCACTGGGTGACTCCATGGCTGACTTCCAGGTCAGCAGGTCTAGGCCACGTGTGGCGATGCACGTTGGTGTCACCAGCCCATGTGGATCAGGGGCAGCTATGTCATCTGCTGCCCCGAGTAGGTAGGGTGGGGAGGCTGTAGGGGCAGCTGTGGCTCCATCCACCCCAGCGCTGAGTGTCCCAGCCAGGGCAGTGTCGGTCCTAGTCCATCCTGCTGATGTTCCCCCTGACCACATCACACTTCAGCTAATGCCTGCATCAACTCCCATGGTGAGTGTTCATTCCCAGACTCCTAGTTCACAGTCCACCGGAGCTCCTGCCCCTAGTGTCCAGAGCGGCGTAGGACACTCAGTATCACCACCACCTTCCAAGCGGAAGAGGAAGAGTGCTCGTCCAGTACAGGCTGAGGCCCCAGACACGGCTACAAAGTCCGGCCCACCAAGGAAGCCCTGCTTCAATCGGGTCGAACTTGATGCACTTGTGGAGTATGTGTCCGCACATGACAGCGAAATGGTGATTACTGCAGGATGCAAGACCACACCTGCACAACGTCAGGCACACTGGCAGACCATTGCGGAACTCATAAGTGCCCTTGGATTCGTGAGGCGCACAGCTAATGATTGCTACAAGCGCTGGAATGACATTACGCGCAGGGCAAAGAAAAAGCTGGCCTCAAGTCATGCCGCAACTCTAGTGACTGGAGGTGGGTCTCCGGCAGAGGTCATAGAACTCACTCCCCATGAGTATGTTGCTGGGACCTAAGTCACGGAGGAACAGATCCAAGGCATGGGAGACCTGCCAGATTACGAGGCATTGTCCGGTGAGTGCACATGCATGTGTGTGTCATCCATGTGCATGGCGTGTGTGTGAGTGCTTCTGATTGAGTGCCAGGTGAGGGGGTGTGTGCCTGAGTGGTTTGGGTCACCCATGTGCTTCATCCAAAACATTCTGCGCACCAGGATTTTGGGTGTTGCAGTATCCCTTCTGGCAACAGTAGACATTCAGCCCAACCTCACGCCAGTTGCCCTTGAATTGTCATCTTGCCACAACATAGTTGCATGTTATTCTGTGTTCATTCAGACTGATTGATACATTCCACCACTGTCACTAGGCATTTCTCAGTCCTATTGTCACATGTATGACATGGCTAGGGTACATGCCATCTGTGTGATGGCATGTGTCATGTATGTGTATTGGACATGCCAATCACAGGCCAATGTGTGATGACACTGCTAGGCAGCATGCAGCAAATTTGTTGGTCTTCCATCTTGGTGTCATCAATGTGTGCCATTTGCCTCCCCTTCATACGCAGTGACAGTGCATGCATGGGAGGTTATAGTCATGTGGTACATGGGTCAATGAAGTACTGTTTCTGTTGCTTCTCAGCTCTAATTGTGTTCCATGTTGCTAATGCCTGTTCCCATTTCTTTTCTTTCATGTCTTTGCAGGGGATGACGCACTTGATACTGCTGGGGTTGTGGAGATGGTGCAGACCCAGGAGGGGTCTCAGGCCCGACCGGGCACCAGTGAGGGACGTGGTGTGGTGGTGGTGGGTGAGAACCCACACTTGCTGCAGGCTGTCATCTCAAGGGGTGTCTCTGGGTGCACCTCCCCCGAGCTCTATTCAGGTGTCGATTCGGATGATGAGACCTACGTTGCGTCGCAGGTAAGTGTCTCTGGGAGGGATTCTGTACTGTCCAACCCACCTGCACCAGGGGTAGAACCCTCAATGGGGATGTCAGTGCTGGTAGGTTAGCCTTTGGTGGTTACGGATGCAGGGTCACACTCCGCTACATCTGATCCTGTTCCTGGGCCAGCAGATCAGAGGGGGAATGCAGTCCTGCAGCCTCAGGCAGTGCCGGCACAGCAAGGCACAGTTCGCCTTGCCCCAGACAGGTGTGGTGCCCGCCGACGCGGTGGCCATACGCCACCTGGCAATACCGCATGGGAGCAATCCATATATGGCATGGCAAACCAACAGACAGCATCAACTGAGATGATGGCTCAGGCCATAGATAGGGTGGCCACTTCCATTGTCCCCCAAGAAAGGCTAATTGAACAACTACAGCAGGCAACAGACTCCATTAGCCAGTCACACAGGGAGGACATGTTGGCGTCCAACAGGGACAGGCGGGCGGCACTGGAGACTCTGCGGGAAGTAATTTCCATTGAGTCCCAGGGCCACAGGAAAGCCCTGAGGGTGGAACTCTGTCAGCTCAGGGCAACTCTGGTTGAGCTTGAGGCTTCAGCTAACACAGAACAGCAGCTGGAACGGCTGACACGTACGCTCTCAGCTGAGATGCAGGCAACCAGGGCCGAGGTCCGTGCATCCCGTGAGTTGTTGCATGGGGACCTCTGCACAATTATCCTCCAGAACCAGACCTTCAACACCTGCATGCTTGCTGCCATGGAGGATCAGACTAGGGCTTTGTGTGGGCTGCCTCCTATAGTGCCACCACCTCCTGAAGCAGCTGCAGAGGGTGAGGAGAGCGACAGCAGTGATTCTCCCACAATAGGGTAGCCGTGCAGGCCATGAGCCCATGGAGGTGTTTTTTTTCGCAAGATCCACAAAGGTGGGTTTTGGTGTGCACCCTGTCCTTGGACCTCCTGGGTGGCCTCCCCCACCCCCCCGGGCCCATTAATGGCCATTTATTTTTTTGATTTTTGATTTTTTGGACAGTGTGTTGCCTTGTGTGGCTCCCGTGGGCATACGCTGTATTATGGCTGGGCACATGCAGGCTTGTCCTGAATTTGGGTCAGATGCTTGGGTTTGTGTGACACACACCCCTCCTGCTTCCCGTTTCCATGGGCTTGCAAAGGGTGTGCCCAAGTGACATTGACTTACACAGTGACGTTGGACTCCCATTTGATGCATGGTGTATTGATATGTGCCTCTGCATCCATCTCATCCTCCTAATTTGCAGGTCCATTTCTCATGTCTTCACGAGGTGGTCTACTTTGGGACTGGAGTCCATGTTGTAAGCACTGCACCTACACTCTTGCGTGGCGCTAACACTGTATATTTGGAAGTGTTCGAAGTGCTGCCATTATCAGGTAGTGAGTCTACCAATTTTTTAAGTCCATACTGTCATGTTTATGGTAGGTTGGAGGTTGTGTAGGTGATTGGTATTCTTGGTAAGTATTTGGTAATGTGTGTTGTTGGTCCTGCATTACTGTGAGCATTTCATGTGTGGCACTGTAGTTGATGACACTTGAGGCATGTTGTGAGGATTAATTTGTTTGCTCTCACATTGCATGACATGCCATGGTGTGTTGTGTGGCCGTGCCAGGGAGGGGTTGGGTGACATGGCACTGTTCTCATGTTGTATTTTGCAAGTGGGTATTCATTTTTGCTGCATGGAAGTGTGTCTTTTGATGACACTGCATTGGTGGTGTTTGTGTAGGTAGGGATGCACACATTGTGACACTTCCAGATGAACAATCTCAGGCTGCTATGGTTCTGACAGTTGACTGTCCCTTTGTTCATCATAATTGTCAGATTGAGTCATCATTGATTTTCAGATGGTATGTACCAGGGCTGTGTGCACTCCACAGGGGTGTGCTTTCTATGTGAAGTAATTAGCCACCAGCTGCGTAAGGGCTGCCTCACCCCGTGCCCTTTCCCCTCCCATGCGCAGCGGGCGTGCATGTGGTTGGGGATGTGGGGGCACCACCATGTCCACAGCCAGGCCCCGGCGTGTTGCAACATTGTGCAGGACACATGCTGCCACTATGATCCTGCACACTACTGGGGGAGCGTATAACAGCTGCCCGCCAGAACGGTCAAGGGAGCGAAAGCATGACTTGAGCACTCCGAATGTGCGCTCCTCTATGCCCCGTGTTGCAATATGGGCTGTGTTGTATCTTACCTCGGGAGGCGTGATGGGGTTCCGAATTGGCGACATCATTTGTGTACTCAGAGGGTATGCACTGTCCCATGGGGAGGTGTTGATGGGGATCATTAGTGGGGTATTGGTATTACTCTGTATCTGTCATGCATGCGTGTGCTGTGGCATTTCTACTCACCAAGCAGCCATGCATCGCCATGCCGCCCAGCTTCCATGTCCCGGTTTAGGGTTGACATCCTGTAAATGAAGCTGTCGTGGGTGGACCCTGGATAGTTGGCATATACTGAGGTGATGATTCCCTTGGCATCATATACTACCAGGACGTTGATGGAATGCCAGTGCTTGCGGTTTCTATAGACGTGCTCAGATGCCCTGGGGGGACATAGAGCCACATGGGTGCAATCAATGGCACCTAGCACTTTGGGGAATTGTGCCACCCTGTAGAAATCCTGGCTGCCAGCTTGCCTTTCTGCAGGTGTTCTGGGCAGGTATATGTGCCTGCGGACTGATGGGCGTGCAGTGATGATGGACAACACCTGGTGTAGGCACCGTGACTGCGTGGCCTGTGACACCCTCCCCCCCCCACTATGGCACTTGTCCGCTGAAATGATCCGGTAGCCAAGAAGTGCAGTACCTTGAGGACCTTCCCCAGGGGGCTGAGTGCTTGGGAGCACAGGGTGGGTGATGTGAGGTCATCCTCCCACTCACTGACCAGGTCGAGTATTATGTGTGGTGGAAAACTGTACCTCCCATACACCTGGTCATCTGGCATACCAAATAGGCTGGTTCTGAGTGTGAAGATTCTGGCCCTGACTATCCTTCTCCTCCTCCTGCGGTATCCCACGGCCACTGCTGCTAGGAACGGTATATTCATCCTGGCGTCTGAGTTTGTTTGTCGTTTGCGCACTTTTTTATGCTGCGCGGGACGTGCGCCTGCTTCATGCTGGCGTACGTGTTTCAGGATTAGTCCTTTTATTTTTTTGGCGCGTTGTAGGCGAGCATGTAAATCTTCCCGCCCACCCCAGGAATACACGTAACACGCTCTCCCAGGCCCACTCGCGAGTAAATAATCCCGCCCACCCCTGGAATACAAGTACCCACTCTCACAGGCACAGTCGCATGTGTAACTTCATGCATACACACCGAAATACACATACCCTGCAAATTCGCGTGTGAAACTTCCTGCGCACCCCGAAATACACGTACCCTGCTGAAATCGCGTGTGGAACTTCCCGCGAACCCCGTAATACACGTACCCTGCTGATATTGCGTTTCAGACTACACGCGCAACCCTGATATACACGTACACAGGCGAATCGCACTGCTGGGGGGTGGGGGTGGTAGCAAGGAGTGGGGGCCTGGTGGAGGGTGCCCCACAGTGCTGGGGGGTGGGGGTGCAGGAGGACATGAGTGGGGGCCTGGTGGAGGGTGCCCCTGACTGGTGGCGGGTGGGGGTGCAGGGAGACATGAGTGGGGGCCTGGTGGAGGGTGCCCCTGGATGCAGGGGGGTGGGGGCACAGGGAGGCATGAGTGGGGGCCTGGTTGAGGGTGCCCCTGGATGCAGGGGGGTGGGGGTGCTGGGAGACATGAGTGGGGGCCTGGTGGAGGGTGCCCCTGACTGGTGGGGGGTGGGGGTGCAGGGAGACATGAGTGGGGGCCTGCTGGAGGGTGCCCCTGACTGGTGGGGGTGGGGGTGCTGGGAGACATGAGTGGGGGCCTGGTGGAGGGTGCCCCACAGTGCTGGGGGTGGGGGTGCAGGGAGACATGAGTGGGGGCCTGGTGGAGGGTGCCCCTGACTGGTGGGGGGTGGGGGTGCAGGGAGACATGCGTGTGGGCCTGGTGGAGGGTGCCCCTGGATGCAGGGGGGTGGGGGTGCTGGGAGACATGCGTTGGTGGGCAGTAGTGCAAGGTGACATGTGGGTTTGCTGGGGGCATGGCCATGGTGGATGGGCTGCCTGCGGGACATGTGCAGGGGTGCAGGGTAGTCCCCTGTGGTGTGGGCCACCTGCAGGGGCCGTGGAGGGTGTAGAGGGAACAGCTGGGAGGACCCACACGGCCAATTCACGTGTGGGACTCCCCGGCACCCCAGAAATACACGTAGGCTGCTGGATTCGCGTGTGGAATTTGCCGCGCACCCGGAGTACACGTACCCTGCTGAAATTGCGTATGGAACTTCCCTCACACCCCGAAATACACGAACCCAGGGCAATCGCGTGTGGAACTTCCCGCAAACCTCGTAATACACGTACCCTGCAAATTTGCGTGTGAAACTTCCTGCGCACCCCGGAATACACGTGGCCAGGCCAATCGCGTGTGGAACTTCCCGCGAACCCCATAATACACGCGCATGCTATTTTTCACACAGCGGGTGTCCGTGTTTGTCGGTACCCCTTTGCACCTCATTTGTCCTAGAGGGCCACTGTATGGACCATTCATCATAGCTGTATATGGGTGCCTTTTGTTAGCGCACATTTTGGCGCACATTTATTTCAGGCGCAGGGACGCTACCGCCTGCTTTCTTGTGGCGTACTTGTTTGGCCCTGTGCGCATCTTTCACCATGAATACGGGTTGTAGGCGAGCGTGTGGGCGTTCCGCGCACTTGCCTCCTGTAATTCCCCCGTGACGCCCATATTTTCACGCATTGATCCCCATTCCGAGTGTTATGCCCCGTGTTCTGCCTACTTTTGTTGTGTGCGCCGGGCTATGTGCGATTTCGCAGTGGCCGTGGCGCACGCCGTTGGATGACCTGTGTGCCGGCGTGCGCTGTGCACTTTTTCAGTGCACATCCAATGTTTTTCTCGCGCACGGACTTCCATGAATCGATGTGCGCTGGTTTCCCTGCGATTTTCGCAGTTGCACTGCGATTTTTGCACTTTTACTGCGAATCACCCGTTTTGGCACCTCTGCGCGGGAATTTTCGGCACACATTAATTCCATGAATCGACCAGTTGGTGTTTTCTACTTCTATCATAGCTAATTCTGCCTCATTTATTATTAGTGGTTCTCCCAGTGGTTCTTTGCTTCCATGTTGCAGAAGGTTGACTACTGTCAGGAGTGTCCTTATATAGTTGGGCTTGGAGTTCTTCTTCGTGTTGCTGTTCATTGTGCAACATTGTTTTGTACTGTGTAAAGTTTACCTCAGTTATAGTGCTTTCATTTGCTTTGTAAGCATCCTCATATGAGTCATAGTTATCTAGTAACTGTTCTTATTTTCTCCATGGTTTGAAGAGTTGTAGCAGGGACATGTAATATACTTCTTTATGTTGAGGAGTCTTTAATGACAATTTGATATGATTAATTAAATTTGGTTTAGTGAGTTTAACTAAGCTGCCTTCACAGTTTGTCACTCTATATTTACCTTTTTTTTCAGCAGGTTTCATATTATTTTTGTATGTGTAGTTTTGGGCTATGTGGTATAGACACATGTTTTCCAAAGTATTACTTCTGTTTGGGTAGTATGTGTCCAGTAATATTTTTTTTTAAAATGTCTTGGCTGTTGGGATCATGTTTGGCTATTGTTTCTATATCTTCATATGATTTTAGAACTCTTTTTCTAGATTTAGCTGGACCAAGACTTAGCCATACCATATTTTCAGATTTACCATACAATGCAGTACCAGTTAAACGATCAGCTGCTTCATATGATCCACATTCTCTATGGGTGAGAATTTTTATGCCCAAGCTGTATAATTTCCGAGATACTGTTTTATCTGATGACAGGTCATTCCAGAGGTCTTGGAGCTCTGTCTTTTCTGTTTTAGTTAAGTATGCTGTGACATATCGTGCAACTGCAGTAGAATTGTCTGCAATGTACTGCACATCTATGTTTGCATTCCATAAGTGGGCAATGATTGCATTATAATCATTGATATATTTTTCTTCTTCTTTTCTTTTTATGTAATATGTATTTTTAGGTGACTTACCTTTAACCACTATGTCTAACTGAAGACATGAGGTTGTTCACTTGACCTGTATTTGTAACTGGTCTAGGGAAACCAAATCGGCATTTGGTGTAGTATTTCCCTTTGTTTTTGTATTTGCGATGACAATATTTTCCACATTTGTGTCTTTGAAATTGTAAAATTTGTGCATGAAGATCACTATTTGTGGCTTCTGATGGAATTTCACAAGTGACATATTTTTCAATAAATTGTAAAACAGTCGCATCAATGTCTTGACCAAATTTAGGAGCATCTTTAATCCATAAAAGCATGTGGATATGTGGTGCTCCTCTGGCTTGGTATTCTTTTCTCCAAAAGAAGTGTTGCACTTCTCCAAGGGGAGGAACAGTTTTATGACAAATAGAATGTAGCATAGCAATGAAGCGATGGTGAAAATATCTTGAAACATTAATAGGATCCAAAGAACAAAGTTCTCCAGGTGTTAGTATATTTGTTTGTTTTGTTTTTATTTGATATGCGTAGGAAATCATGTAAATCTTCCCATGCATATTCTCCACAACTTAATGTAACAAACCAAGTTGATGGGACAAGGTTACTGATCATACAACGTACATCTCCATGACGTCGAAACCAGTACTCTTTAGTACCACGCATATTTGCTAATAGATTTGTAATATTTGATTGTAAAACCTCATCCTTTTGTTGCACTTTCTCTAATAATTGTGTAGCTGTCATATTTTGAAGTGTGATCCTGATTTTAATATGTGTGCAACACCGTAACATAAAGTTGCTAGTTCACTTTCAAAGAGTAGGTGGAATATGTATTCCACATTTTGTCTAAATCTGGGATCTTCAGAATACATCCGTAATGAGCGGTATTCTGAAGCTGATATTTGAATAGGTCTATCATCATACCTTCCTCCTTTGCCAGTAGGAAAGAGTAGAGGAAAAGCACATGCTTCTATACTTTTTTCCCGTATGGTGATTGGCGATCCTTTTGTTTGACGCATTTGGTAAGTTTCCAGTACATCTTCTACGGTGTCATTACAGTGCAAAGGATGAATTGTATAATGGTCTAAAGTATTTGATATTGTAGCAGGATCTAGTAGCTCAAATCGACCAGCTTCTTGTGTTTCTTGAATTATTTCAGTTGTATCTTTCAAGTTTTCTTCAATATTAATTTCTTTGTAATATTCATTATTCTCTTTAAGATATTGGAAGGCTTGTCTAACTTTATATAAATCTACCAGCTGTTGCCATATTTTTTTGTCTTTTGTAGGTACTCCATTTACTAAGATAATTAAAGATTGCTGCATTGGACGTTGCACTCCTAGAGTATGCACATTTTCTTTTAGATCTAATGGCAAATAAACTACTTTTCCACGAATGCCTTTTACCAATTCAGAGGGAGGTATTTTGCTGTTTTTGGTTGAAGGCGTATTATTGCTTGAAATGGGTGTACGGTTTGAATTATGATGCTCTCATATAAATTAAGTTGTTGTAGGGGTTCTGGTACTGGGTATAATTCCAAATTATTTGCGATAGCACGTGAAGGAGTTTGGTTGTTGTCAAGTTTTGTAGTGCAGTAACTGAAAAGTATTAAGGGCTCAGTTATTTCGTATTTATTTTCTGCTACAAGGTAGAGAGCTAATTCAAACCATTTAGAATCTTCATTGTCTTCTATTTTGTATGATAGGTCTACAGTTTTTGTGTTACTCTTATAAAAAGTTCTACGGCAACATACACATACATGGTTTGGTACTTCAGCTGATGTACTTTTAAATTTTATATTTCTTTTTTGTATGCCTTTAGTAAAAGGTTTAAAGCTATTGCATTCTGTAAATGGCTTTCACTTCCAAAATATTTTTTCTGGATATAGTGAATTTCTTCAAGTAGGTCTTTTGCTGTACCATGTAGAAGGATGTTATTTAACTTTGCTAGTGCTAAAGCAGGACTTTTAGCATAGTACAGTTTATAGACTAGATTTCTTATAGTTGAATGATGTGTTGATATCCTTTTGATATCATGGAAAGTGGTTTTACAAGTAGGTCCTGTAATGCAGGCCAATGAATGTCCTTGTAGTCCTGTGTATTTGCGCACTGGGCAGGTATCCATATTTTGCAGTAATTTAATTTTGATTTTGTCTTTGCTTTTTACATATTTATTGAGGAATTGGCGTAAAGATTTGAAACATTGTTTGGGAATGTTACACATTGACGTGCATGGCCATTTGTACACTAGACGTTCTGATTCAGTTGAATGGAGGGGTAATTGTAAGTTTTCAGGGCATATTTTTGTAAGGAGTACTTCTTGTTCCATTATGGTATGATTCACTTTTTCATAACCTCGACCACTGCTATGTATGGCAATTGTATTTGTTTGCTTTTGTTTGTACGCTTCTTCATTAAAATATGGTTGTGTGCTCGTAGTGTGATTCCATTCACCTCCGCAGATACTTAAGAAGTTCTTTCTGTTGACATTTCGCTTATTGAGAAGTCTTTTTTGTAATTTAGTTATTAGTTTTGTTAGTGGTTTCATTTTGTTTAACAGTACAATAAATAACTTTCTTTTGAGAAGAATTGCACTGTCCATCAACGCTTCTAAGATTAATTTCCTACGATAGGTTTTAAGCATTGAACCTGATTTCTCTCCTGTTTTTATAAGATTTTGAAGGACTTTGTGACGGTACATTTTGGCTAAAATACTTTTCTTGGTATGCTTACTTTGCACTATATTAAAATTTGAAGAAGTAGTTTTATCTGTAGTGATAGCTGATTTTCTGTTAATTGTTTTTTGGTTTGTTTTACATTTTGATAGAGGAAGCAAAGTTTTTGTACTTGAAACTTCTTGTGTTTCACTAAATGACTGTATTAGCTCTTTTGTTTCAACTTTTTTTTACAAATTCTGCTAGAGATGGATGCTCATGTTGGACACTTTTATTTTTATTTGCTCTACTTTTGAGTTGCTTTCTACGGACTTGACTTTCGGTAGGCATTCTTTAGGGTCTGTTGAAAAAAATAAAGAAGATATGGGTTGGGGTGTTCTGGAATGTATGTGTGCTGTGTGCATGAGTGTTTGAGTAAGATGATAAAGATGTATGTAATGGTGTGTGATTGTGCATTGGGAACTACAACTAGTAGGGATAGGTATACTTGAATTTGTGTTACTAAACTGGGGTTCAGATGACAAAACAAAGTAAGCTAGTGGTGTGGAAAAGTACAAATAGTAAATCTTATGTATACAAATAAAACAGTTGTTTGTTCTATAATATGAAAATTGTAGCGGTTCAGTTGGGTAATTTGTGTGTCCAAAAATAGGAATTTGTGGGCCATTCTGGCTGTAAATCGCTGTTTAAGACATGGAGATTTTTGGACAAAATGGTACACAATCTCTATTTTTAGGCACAGAAATAGCTTGTATTAACGTTATAGCATGTTTGATTAATAATACAAATATTATGGTGATATTCTGCTTACTTTTTTTCTTAAACTAACAGGTAACTTCTTAGTTCTTGTTTGCTCTTCGAATTCGGCTGCTTCTTTTCAGGAGACTGGTCTTCACTGCAATTGTAAAAGCTTCAAATTAGTAACTTTGTTTATATATAGCGCTGTTTTTAATTTAGTTATTGATTTTTTAAATTGAAATCCTCAGTGCCTTCTTTAAAATCATTAAACTAATTTATTTACATAAGATACATTGCATCAGTTCAGTACATATGATGTGTTCTTAATGAACAAATTGTATTGAATGACTAACTGTAGCAAAAAAAATATCTTTACTATGTCTTGTGAAATTTATAATATACCAGTGAATACCACTATTTCTGTAACTAAGCTGTTCTAGGTAATAGCGCCTCAATGTCATGTCTAAATTAAAGTAATTAAGTAAATAAATAAATAAAAACAAAAAATATGAAATTGTATAAGTATTTTTTTAAAGATTTAAACATAGATTGTGCTTGCATGCAATTTTGTTTGAATATATGTAGTCTATATATTTCATTTAAAAAATGTTAGTTTAACATGATTTGAGTGTGTGTGTATAAAGAAAGTAAATAGTATAAAGGTATATAAGTGATAGTTGATTTTAGGAAATTGAAAAAAATACAGTAAATTCATTTTACAGATTACACAAGCTAAAAGTCTGTTTGAAAATGTGTTCATCTACTGTACAGAAAATATGCATACCTGAAGTTTGTGTTCATGCATATGGATATGCATGGAGCTGTAAGTAGAAATCTTGGAGACTTGTACAGTATTTCTGGTAGATGGTGCTTGCCAGTGATATGACACTTGTACTCAGAGAGATTCACAGTACATTTGCAGTGCTGATCTATGATGATGCAGTTAGATGTAGAGGTCTTGAATGTGATTGATGCATGGTCATGTGATTTCTTAGCTACATGCAATGAGGGAATGGCAGAGAGAGTGAAGTGGAAATGGTAGAAGGGCTGTTCATGTTACGATATGTCCGCGGACATGGCGGTAGTTCGCGGACATCGGGAGTTACATCCGGGGATTTTTGGGTTCAGAAGTCATGCAAATGAGAATGAGTACTAAAAGGGATTGGTCAGGAAAGTTTAGTGGGTGTGTTGTGCCAGAAGAGAGTTTCTCATATACTGTTTTTGCTGAGAGAACAACAGATAGCTATGTCTGTGTATTTTAGGAAAAAGATTGCATGGATTTTGGGAGATTCATGGATATATTGGTTGAAGGTGCATGCAGAAAGCTGTGGAGTAGCTGTAGATCTTGGATTCCCACATGTGGAAGTATACTGGCATGGAGTACGTGGAATGAAGTGGTTGGACTTGCTACCTCTCTGTGCTACTTTGGAGACAGAGCAACATCCAGACATAATTGTAATTCATTGTGGAGGGAACAGTTTAGGACATGTGACTGGAATTTAGCTATGAAAGAAGGACTTGGGAAGGTTATGGACATGTTTCCTAATTCTCAAGTGCTATTTTCACGGATTGCGTAGAGACAAATGTGGCTTCGTTCTTCTTCATTTGGTCCACAAATGGAAAAAGCAAGGCGCAATGTTAATAAAGCTGTTTGTGCCTTTCTAAAAGCTTTTGGCATGTCTTCTTTTCACAATGAAAATATTCTGTTTCGTAGTACAAACATTTTTTGCAAAGATGGAGTCCATCTTACTTATGGTGGCAATCAGATTTTTCTGAGAAATTTACAAAATGCATTGCGACCTTTTTTGGAATTACATCCATGTAATTTTGAAGTAGGTGCTAAGCATTTATAATTTTTGACTTACAAACACCTCCCAAAGGCTCTTTTCAGAGCCACCACTTCCTCCCAGAGAAAATTGCAATGTTTGTGATGGGGTAGCAACCCAATTTTTTAAATGTTTGCGAACTTTCCACGGACTTCTAAAAAATACAAAGGACCCTGCTTCATTTATTTTCACTTCTATTTTTTAACTGTGAAAGGCGGCTCTGAAAAGAGCCTTATTTTTTTTTGATTTTTGATATTTGTATTTTTTGGGGTTTTTTATACACAACAAACTAAGAGAGGAGGGGAAAGGAAGGTAAAGGCGGGGACACCAACCACAGGGATAAGAAAGGGCGAGCTGAGAGAGGAAGATGTAGAGTGGGTTTTATTTGGGTAGTGAGCAGATCTTCTCGTGCTCTGAGACGATAGTCTCAAAAGCACTACGAAGTCGCTCCCCCCTGCAGAGTACTGTGTCACAGTACATCCATACAACTGTGACCCTCGAAAGGTAAGGGTCATCAGCATTTTGTATGGTCTGTGAGGCAGCTTGAGGAAGACGCTGTCCCACAGAAATGGTCCTTGTGGTGATAGGATCAGAAACAGAGGATGAAGTAGAGGAAATCAATCTGCTACGTTCTTCGCAAGGTACAACCCTGCGAATAGCCCCAGAGTGAAATGACCTCAGGTGTCGCTTCATAGTAGTGGTCCCAAAGCTGTACTTACCGTGCTTCCTGCGACTGAGTATCATTTTGCACTCATTGCAGGTAACACGGTTCGCACAAGCCTTAGGAACATTCCCATGAATGGTAAATAACCGCCACACCCAAGACTCACGCCTAGTGCGGGTAGTAGGGTTTTCCTCTACCTCATTCTCATCATCCTCTTCTTCCTCCTCCGCATCCTCACTCCTGTTTCCCTCTTCAGGCCCTTGGTGGAGGTGGTGGTGAGGAGGGACAAGTACATATGGGGCAATGATACGAGGTTTTTGGTTTAGAATGATCTTGCACAAGTTTTCAAATTATTAAAATTATTCAACAATAAATCCATTTTTTCTTCTATACTGTGAAAAGTGTTATCCATAACAGGTTTTTCTGAGGTATTCTCTATTTTGATATGCTCTGTACAAAAAAATATATATATGTTAAATGTATACAAAATAATAATAATTAAATGGTTTATATTATAAAGTGTTTACCATTAGTTTCACTATCTTGTGACATTTCTTCATGTGGGAAATGTTCCTCTAGCCATTCCAGAGTACTAGACATTTCTGTGAGAGAAAAAAAAAAGATATATTTTTTTATCTAATACAGAAAGTTCATAAATATATGAATAAAATTAAGTACACTTACTATTTCAGGTAAGATATGTCCTATGTACTCAGTGGGTCTACTCTTGTTCTCAGTTTTGTCGTGTTCGTGAGGTAATTATGTTGGAAGCCAATTTATTTTCTTGTGCTATATTCCATTTTAGAACATAGTGCATTTAAATGAATGGTTAGTGTGTTGTATATATGGGTTACATTTCTTATGTATTAGTACATATAATGTGTTTGTTTGCTTCTTTTTTAATTTGTTAAATATTCCTATGTTATGATATAACAATCAAACATACCCCCGCAGAGTTTTTAGGTAGTGGTACCGTTCTTCGAACATGTCTGCGAACATTAAATGAGTTTGCGGACATCAAGTACAGTAGTAGAGATTCAGTCAGTTCCATATGATATGTATATAAAGTGAAAGTCATTATTGTTAAGTTGCACTACTATAAATCTATGAAATTCAGTGAAAAAACTTTGTTAAACGGACGTTATGGTCATCAATGACATTTGTGATGTCATCTTTGATGTCGTGGGTGTTAGTCTTAGCAGTGCACATGGTGGTGGCGCGAGTTATGGTTGCTTAGCTTACCATAACTGGTGAATTTCAAGGGTTTTTCGGTTTTACTTGGAACCATAACGTCCCTTTAACAAAGTTTTTTCACTGAATTTCATAGGTTTTTATTAGCGCAACTTAACCATAACGTCCCTTTAACAAAGTTTTTTCACTGAATATATATATATATATATATATATATATATATATATATATATATAAAAAAGAAGTCATCCTGACTTACTGTCTGACTAATCAAGATCCCAGCTCAAACCGTCTAACATAGGAACGTGAGATTTGGAAGCCACATGTTTTCATGACGCAAGCACCCACTACGGAAGGATTTTGGAATTTCCGTCCTTAAGGTGGTGAAAAGAAGGGTCAAAAAAGGGGGGATGAATTTTTGACTGATTCATCAACACCCAACTCAAACCTTTTAACCTAAGAACATGAAATTTGGAAGGCACATTGTTTTCATGACACAGGCACCCACTAAGGAAGGATTTGGGTTATGTCCATCCCTAACAGGGTAAAAAGGGGAGGGGGTGCATTTTTTCATGGCACTACCCATATCTCAAAAACCAAAGATGTTAGAAAAGTAAAAATTCACATTTAAAATCTTCATTATAAAGTAGGTTTCTTAAAATTGGTAACAGAGAGTATCCCGTATTTGAGAGCAAAATTGTCATCCCTTCTGACCTAGGCACAGTCGTCAATTCCGTGGCAAACCTCACATCGAAAATGTACCCTGACATTAAAAAATCTACATAATGGTTATGTGAGCATGCCTTTTTAACGCCAAAGAACAGCCTGGCTGCTGTAATCAATAACATCATTTTTAATTCTTTCCGACGAGTACACATCTGCAAACTCATTTGTTTCAAAGTGATGACACAGTCCACAACCCCGTTGAGTTCTTGAATTCTTTAAATCCCCCTGGTCTTTCCGAACACAAACTTTTTCTCAAAGTTGGAACACCTGTGATATTATTGTGGAATCTCAACCCACCTAAGCTCTGTAATGGCACCAGAGTGTGAGTGAAAGCTCTCCACAGAAATGTGATTCAGGCTATGATGCTAAGCGGTTCTGGCTAGGAGGAGTCGGTGTTCATTCCACGAATACCTCTTATACCTTCTGAATATCTGTTTGAATTCAAAAGACTTCAGTACCCTTCAAATGTTTGTTGTGCCATGACCATCAACAAATCTCTGTTGCAGACTTTAAAGGTAGCATGGATTGACTAAGGGAAGACTACTTTCTAGCATTGACAGTTTTACAAGGCCTGCTCCAGAGTGAGCTCACCTAACTCTCTGGTAATCCTAGCACCTGAAGGGAGAATCACTATTTTACCAAATGCCCAAATCCATGCGAGCAAAGCCATGGGCAACAGCTATTCCTAATATAAGAAAAATAGATATTTCTACAACCAAGGAGAATTACTCCCTTCTCCTGGTTATGAGTCTCTCGCTGCAGCCTTCTCAGCTTCTGGAAATGTTCCATGGTTCATAGCCAAAGGAGAGGTTCCATGGTTCACAAACAAAAGAAACAAAGTTCCACAATATCCAGGTGGTGCTAGGATAATGTCTCCCTTCTCCTAGTGTGTTCCCCAGTTCTCTGTAAGCCTCATCCAAGCTATCTGATCTTCAACCTCTTTTACATATATTGTAATTCCTTTCAACGGTTTGCTCACCTCTCCACTTTCTTCACCTTGCTTTGCCTTGCCCCACTGGGATGAGGAGGAGGTTTATTGAATCCTCTTTGATCTTTCGGAAGCCAGTGTCTCTAGCACAAGGTTGGAACAAACAATTCTCATTCTTTTAGGAGAGACGTGTGTCCCATTGGTTTCAAGGGGGCCTGACTCTTGGTGGGATGCGGAGTTGTCGAAAAAGAAACGATTGATTGGGTCTGTTCTGTGATGTGGAGTTTCTTCCTTCTTCTTTCCGTTGGGAACCGCTTGGTTTCGCAGCCCTCTGCTACATTCAGTTTGGGTGCTTAGTTCAGACCCGACTTCCTAGCCTTTCCGGGTAGTGCACTGTTCGCTCTTCTGGATGTTTCTCATATAATAGGTAATCACATATGCATCTCTGTGGTAGGCCAGTGTTGGAGGTTTCAGCACCGTTCTTGGACCGCACAGTTCACTCACCACAGGTGACGCAACCACCACACTTCCTCTTCGTTTCAATTATGCATGCTATCAGACGACTACCAAGATACTCTCTGGGTGTCCCATGTTCAGTCTTTTCCGCTTTCACTTGATGTCTTCTTGATAGTTTATGATATGATATGCAAACCCAAAAAGCATCTTAACACTTGGTTCATGCCCCACTTGAAAGCTATCAGACTTGATAAGCGGAAGCATGAACAAATATGGAGACTAGACCCCTCCACCTCTAACAAAAATAGCCTCAGCAAAATATCCACACTCTACAAAAAAGAGATTACTCTCGCCAAACAAACCTCATACAATCGGCGCATTTCCCAATCCAATTCTAACACTAAAGAGCTGTTCACCATTCTTAAAGAGTTGGAAACACCCATCCAACCCCCAGACACATGTCTGAAGAATAAAGACTGGTGTACTAGCATCCAGTCTGCTCTATCGAATAAAATAACATCTCTCCAAGTTAAGATTAATAACAAAAAAGAAACACTCCACCTGACCACCAAGCCTAACACAACCCCTAAACCGCAGCAGACAACCAACCTACCCTGCACGCCACACATACCCTTCAATTTCAAGAAAGTATCTACCCTAGAATTTGAAAAAAACATCCTTACCATCAAACCTTCCAACTGCCACGGAGACCCATGTCCAGCTCAAATTATCAAAGATGCTGCCTGCGACCTATCACCATTCATATCCAAACTCATAAACGTCTCTTTCACCACAGGCACTGTCCCCAACAACTTGAAACAGTTGTGGGTCCTCTGTTAGGCAGAATCCTGTGCAGTTACCTCAGGGAGCACTACATAAGATTAAGACTACAGGTATGAGCAATAAATCCCCTTTGGTATCAGTCAGTAGCACAAAGATTTAGTTGGTAGCTGTGGCTAAGCAGTCAGACTTATCTCAAGAGTGAGATTAGCAGTATTCAGGGTTTACACAATAGGGCTACAGTACTATGGCACAAGGAAACACTGACCAAAGCTTTGTATTAAAAAGAATATATATTTTTATTTTACACACTTCTAGTTCAACACATTAATCACAGTTAATAAAGCAAGTTAAAATCTATCAAGAAAAGTATACACAACTCCCTAGTTATTATGTAGACAAGTTTGAGCAAGAGTGAAAACTGAGCAAAACGGCACAGTGAAAACCAAACACAAATGGCACTCTAGCAATTTCTCACAAGGGAGGGAAAAGCACACAGTTATACAGGAATATCTTCTTACACACCCTAGCAACACTTCCCATAGGTTTGTGAACAGGTTTAGGCAAGGCTGTACTTTAGCATAGAGAATACTTAAATGAAAACAGAGCAAAATGGCACTTCACGAGTTTTAAAAGTGGGAAGGAAAAACTGGTTATAAGAAATAGGTGCACCAACACAGTTCTAGTTGAGAAGCAATCTAGAGAAGGCAGTTCTAACAAATTTAGTCAGAGTCAATAGGCCTGTACCAGAGTCAGTGGTACAGGGCAAAGGGCCCAGGAGAAAAATGTTCTTGTAGCTGCAGTCAAGTCTTTGGTTAACGATTCGAAAAGGTGGATGCAGAAGGTGAAAGGCAATGTTTAGAAGATAGGGGCGCGGCCAACCCAACAGGTAGGTAAAGGATTTAAAACACCTTTAGCACTACCACGCGAAAAGGGTGGCCTGGCGGAACAATGTACCTTAAAATGAAGAAGTGGCTCCTGGGGTGGCGGTTGTTCCTGGTATTTCCTGCAGTTCGGGGGATCCAGCAGAGGAAGAGAGGCTCTCGTCGTGGAAGAAGGTTCGAGTTACTGCACTACCCAGGGATGAAACCAGCCGCGGTGCTGTCTGACGAATAAAAGGTATGCTCCTTTAAATCACGGTCCGGTTGGACGGGTGCCTGGCTATCCGGTCTCTGAGTACAGGGTACTGGCGATTCGACCAAGGCAGGTCCGGGAAGGTGATTGGCAAACTGGTTGGCCCCACCAGCTCAAGAGAAGAAGGTTCCTCGTTGTGTGGAGAAAAGTGGTGAGACGCTGCAGCAGGGCTTCACCTGTGTCACTGCGCTGAGGGTGCTGTGTAACACATGTGTATAGAGATGGTTCCTATGAGGGTGAGATAACCCCATAGACATTAAACACAAAAAATAGCCTAGAACATACATAGCAAATATGCCTAAGAGTACGAAAAAGAGTCACACTCTTAGCAGGAGAAAAAAACAAACCCTTCAAATCCAGCAAAGCTGCTGGGGGAACTATAGGTAAGGGAAATTAGCCATAAAATGAAAATTCTCCCTAACACCCCCCACCTACCCCCACCCCAGACTAAGGGACAGGAGGATCTAATCCACTCCTGGATGAGTCTCTTCCCTCTAGTCGGTTATAAACATCCTAGAGAGACCATCAGCATTTTGGTGGTGACATCCTGACCTGTACACAATGGTAAAATCAAAGGTTTTCCTTTGTAAGCTATATGACCTACAAACCCTTTGAGAAACATCTTTCTTTTTAAAGCTATCGGGGATCTGGTTGACCAGTCCCTCAGAAGTTGGTACAACTCCTGAACCTTTGATGCGCTTTTTCAAGGGGTCCTTATAAAGGATTCCCTTAGATCTAGAGGGGTCTCCAGGGTTCCTCACCACCTCTCTGTTGGGAGCAGGTTGGGTCTAAGGCCTCTTGGGTGGGGGGCTGGGGATAAGCAAGGTACATGCTTCCCCTTCCTCTTAGATCACACCTTACCTACTTTAGGAGTTTCCCTCCTAATACTAGGATTTGGGTTGGAGTCTTCTTTGGAAGGTCCAGCAGTCTGGAGGTTTTTGGCCTTAGACTTTTCTTTTCTGGTTTTCCATCAGCACTGAGAATTACCAGTTCTCTTAGGCCTAGAGAGGGGCCCAGTTGGTCAATCCCACTCTTCCTCAGGAGCAGGGGGAGTCAGAGACTTTAAAACTGGGGGAAAAATGATGGAGCTTGGTTGGGGCTCCCATTTCCCTAACATACTAGCCTGAAATGTGCCTGGGTTAGAGGTTAACTTACTAACACCAGGGCTTGTAGTGGGGTTCTCTGTAGAGGTTCCCACAGGCTTAGAGTGGTCCCTTAAGGTGGCCTCTCTAGCCAATTTGGTTTGGTTCTGCTTCTCTACACAGGGAGGCCTGGGGGTACTGGATACTACTCCTAGAGTTTTTAGATCATTCCCCAACAGGACTCTGCCAGGCACCTCAGTCTGAACACTGACAGGAATCCTCACTGTCATGTTATTACACTGAATGAGGGCTGGTAAAATAGGAACCAACTGGACAGGACCTCCAGAAAATTTAGTGGGACCTTTGGGTGCCTTAGCAACATCCTCAGGCCTGAAAAAGCTTTCATCCACTGCTGTTCTGCTGGCCCCAGTGTCTCACCTGGCAGGAGTTTCCTGGCCATTGACAAGAACACTGTCCATGTAATATACTTTAGTGTTTTCTGGAAGGGAGTCATACACACCCCTATTCTGTTTGCTAACCAGACCATGGACTCTAAGGATACAGTTGCTTGAAGACTCAAGGGTTCTTCGGCAAAAAATTCAAAGTGAGCACTAGCCATTTGTACTTCCTCCTCAGGAGTGAAGGCTAAGGAGATTCTGCTGATCCCTGCAGGTTTACCCTTGAACCTGGGATCTTCTTTGATATGGTCAGTTGACCTAAAGACATAGCATTTTCCAAATGCTCTCTGGAATGGGGGCTTCTGCTGACCTCCCTCTGGTTGAGCACCAGAGGTCTCACTAGCCCTATTTGATTTCCCTTGGGGCTTACCCTGGTTATTCTGTTGTTTGTGGCCCTCTTTGAGATGGGAATTATTAGAAGTCTCTTGGTGCTCTTTTGGTGGCTGCTTCCCCTCATCCTTCTTCTGAGTTGCCTCAGATTCCTTGTGAGTAGCCCTGTTGGCAACCCACAAGTTCCTAGTCTTGCCTAACTTTCTAGGATCCATTTCCTTAGAATCAGCCAAGTGCTGTCTGAGCTCAGGAGAGCAGGCGGCATAAATAGACTCCAACATAACAAGATTTATCATTCCCTCATAAGTGTTAACTCTGTAACCCTTAATCCAACCCTCAAGTTTTTCAAGCACTCATTCACCCAGGTAACCCAAGGGGTACCATCATGCTTTTTGAGGGTCCTCAACCTCTTAAGGTACTGGGAAGGAGTCTTCCCAAATCTAGCTATTAAAGCTACCTTTACACATTCATAATCCATCTTATCCACCTCCCCCAACTCCATTACCACGTCAGATGCAACGGGGGGAGCCTAGAGATTAACCAGGAGATCAACTGATTCCCTGTGGTATCCTGGAGCCCATGATTGTATTCAAACACAGCTAACCAATCTAATACATCTTAGGTTCATACATACCCACAATCTCTTTAGGCATCGGGGGTCTTTTTGGACTGGAAGATCTAGAGGATTTGGGGAGAGAAGCATTTTCCAAAGACAATTTCTTCATCTCAAGCTCATGATTGAGCTCTAATTCTTTGAGCCTTAGTTCTTGATGTCTCTGTTCAGGTTGGGCACTAATTCCTTTGAATTCTAGCTCAAGTCTCATTTTTTCTAGAGTGATAAATTCAGGACTTAATGTGGGACCTGACAATGGTCCAGTAGCCACAGGTTGAGGCCTTTGAGCAGGCCAAGGCCCAAGAGGGTGACATTGTTATCCTCCTCTTCCTCCTCTGCTTCAACAATAACATTTTCGAAATTATCATCCTCAATGTTTGCTATATTTGCTGGAGTAGTAGGCACTACAGCACCACTATCCAGACTTTGTTTTTCTAACAGTCTATCAATCATTTCTGATTTCTTGCCTTTGACAGGAACAGCTTTCTGTCTACACATATCCCTTAAATAATCAGCAGTATTAGTATGGAGGGTCTCCTGGCTGTAACTTTCCATACTTTGACTTAGTTTAAAATAAACTTTTTGTGATTGTTAGCTTTGTGTTTAATTGAACCAAGGCACTAGCACCACACTAAAATGTAAATCCAATACTTCTATCCTCACAGCTGTACACCAGTGTTAGGCAGAATCATGTGCAGTTCCCTTAGGAAGCACTACAGAAGATTAAGACTACAGGTATGAGCAATAAATCCCCTTTGGTATCAGTCCGTACCACAAAGATTTAGTTGGTAGCTGTGGCTAAGCAGTCCGATTTATCTCAAGAGGGAGATTAGCCGTATTCAGGGTTTACACAATAGGGCTACAGTACTATAGCACAAGGAAACACTGACCAAAGTTTTGTATTAAAAAGAATATATATTTTTATTTTACACACTTCTAGTTCAACACATTAATCACAGATAATAAAGCAAGTTAAAATCAGTCAAGAAAAGTATACACAACTCCCTAGTTAAATTGTAGACAAGTTTGAGCAAGAGCGAAAATTGAGCAAAATGGCACAGTGAAAACCAAACACAAATGGCACTCTAGCAATTTCTCACGAGGGAGGGAAAGCACAAGTTTTACTGGAATATCGTTTTACACACCCTAGCAACACTTCCCATAAGTTTGTGAACAAGTTTATGAAAGGCAGTACTTTAGCATAGAGAATACTTTAATGAAAACCGAGTAAAATGGCACTTCACAAGTTTTAAAAGTGGGAAGGAAAAGGTGGTTATAAGAAGTAGGTGCACCAACACAGTTCTAGTTGAGAAGCAATCTAGAGAAGGCAGTTCTAACAAATTTAGTCAGAGTCAATAGGCCTGTGCCAGAGTCGGTGGTACAGGGCAAAGGGCCCAGGAGCAAAATGTTCTTGTAGCTGCAGTCAAGTCTTTGGTTAATGATTTGAAAAGGTGGATGCAGAAGGTGAAAGTCAATGTTTAGAAGATAGGGGCAGCCAACCCAACAGGTAGGTAAAGGATTTAAAACACCTTTAGCACTACCACGCGAAAAGGGCGGCCTTACGGAACAATGTACCTTAAAATGAAGAAGTGGCTCCTCCAGTGGCGGTTGTTCCTGGTAGTTCCTGCAGTTCGGGGGATCCAGCAGAGGAAGAGAGGCTCTTGTCATGGAAGAAGGTTCAAGGTACTGCACTACCCAGGGATGAAACCAGCCGCCGCGGTGCTGCCCGATGAATAAAAGGTACGCGCCTTTAAATCACGGTCCGGGTGGACGGGTGCCTGGCTATCCGGTCTCCGAGTACAGGGTTCTGGCGATTCGGCCAAGGCAGGTCCGGGAAGCCGATTGGCAAACTGGTTGGCCCCACCAGCTCAAGGGAAGAAGGCTCTTGCAGATGAAGATCTTTTCTCGTCGTGTGGAGAAAAGTGGTGAGACGCTGCAGCAGGGCTTCACCGGTGGTTCAGTCATTGCAGATGTCTTTGGCTTCTCTCCTCTACGGCTTCTTAGTTCCAGTGGCGACGTCTTGCTCTTCCAGCCCTCAGAACCCTGCTTTTATGCAAAAAGATCCCATTCATACAGCCTAGCTGTCACTCACACAGTGGAGTGGTCATCTTGGCGGGAGACCATCCAGCCTATCAGGACAGAGTGCGACATGGGTTGCTGAGGCAACCCTGTCCAGGGGTCCTACTCCCCCTCCCACACAATGGATCCAGCCCAGACTCCGTGGCGCCGAAAGGAGGTCTTCTTGGCAGAAGCCTGCCAAAAGGATGAACAAAGGATCCCCGACCAGGGTTAGGAGTTTAGAGAAAGACACGAGAAAGAATTTATATTAAAGTTCTGGCAAATAAAACCCACCGGAGTAAAGTTAATAATAAAATAAACCGGCGGTATGTTACAGGCTGTCAGAAAATGTTGTAGCCTCGAACAATGGGAAAATCCCATAGGGAAATATTCACGGCAGAATATTTTTGGTAGTAACCACTGCCACCAGCCAGAGACTTTTGAGAGAGGGACTGTACGGTACCCTCTCGAAAATGAACACCAGGGAAAAACTATTAACCCTTCCCAGTACCTCCATAGTAAAATGGGTTGTACTGGTTTAGTTCATAAAAAATGACTAGTAAAGTCAATGGGGACTTGACATGCCCGGGGGAGACAGTAGTCAGTCCCAGGGTATGGAGTCTGTTTGGGGGTCACTATGACACACCTGTGTCACTGCACTGAGAGTACTGTGTAACAAATGTGTGTAAAGATGGTTCCTATGAGGGTGAGATAACTCCATAGACATTAAACACAAAAAATAGCCTAGAACATACATAGCAAATATGCCTAAGAGTGGGAAAAAGAGTCACACTCTCAGTAGGAGAAAAAAAAAAAACTTCAAATCCAGCAAAGCTGCTGGGGGATTCTATAGGTAAGGGAAATTAGCCATAAGATGAGAATTCTCCCTAACATCCTCCCGCTACTTAAAAAACAAACCCTCGACCCGTCCATCCCCACCAACTATCGCACAATCACCACAGTCCAAGATCCTAGACAGAATGGCCTACATCCAAATCCAACAATATTTGGAAAGTAATCACCTCCTAGGGGTACGACAATCGGGTTTCAGACCACAACATGGAACTGAGACTGCAGTTGTAGACCTCAGGGCTCAAATAGACTCACTGAGAGATGAAGGCAAGGCTGCCCTATTGCTACTGCTTGATCTCTCCGCTGCATTCGACTTAGTCGACCACAAGACCCTCTGCAATCACCTATACTCCGCAGCACACTTCTCACTAGAGGCGATAGGCTGGATCAAATCCTTCCTCGACAATAGAACCATGATCGTCTTCTCACCTCTAGCAGCTGCAGACCCCATACCCATACATGTGGTGTGCCACAAGGCTCTTGTGTATCACCCACCCTGTACAACATTTTCACAAAGCCCCTTTTTGATGATCTAGATGGCCTGGGTATCACCTACACTAATTATGCCGACGATACTCGGATCCTCATCCCGTTGATGGGAGATTATGATAAGGATTTGGCCTTTGTGAACAGAGTGTACCTCACCATCCAGGCATGGATTGCCTCCCACGGTCTATGCCTGATTGATGACAAAACAGAACTTCTCATCCTCGGCACTCCCGCCCACCTCGCTAAACTAGGACAACATTACTCCAACTTCATAATAGACAAAAACAATATCAAAGTAGCCAAAGAGATCAAAACCTTAGGCGTCTACCTGGATTGCACACTCTCCTTTGCCAAACAGGTCAACACCATGGCTTCATCCACCGCCTATACCTGCAAGCTAATCAGAGCGGCCAAGCGGCCAAGCCATTTCTATCCTCCAATAACTGCATCACCCTAGCAAGAGCCCTTCTCTTATCCAAATTGGACTATCGCAACGCCTTATTTGTGGGTAGTAAGAAATACATAATCAATCAAATTCAGATCTTACAAAATAATGCTTTGAGAGCCACCTTAAGTTTCCCTGAGACAGCCCATAATTCCGACCTTAGAAGATCTAACAACTGGCTCTCCACTAAAGACAACATTCTCCTCAAAACTGTCTCCTTGACACACAAATGCCTCCATTCCTCTGCTCCACAATATATTACAGCTAGATTCACTAGACAACACTCCAACCGCCCTACTAGATCAGCTAACGCAAACCTCCTACTGGTGCCCAGATTCAAATGCATCAGAAGCAGCTTCCCGGTCAAAGCTGCCCAATAATGGAACTCCCTTCCTCCTCCACTGAGGGAAGACGCACCCTACTTACGCTTCAGGACAAATCTCATCCACTGGCTCAAGGAAAACGACCACTGACAGGTTCTCATTCCTACAGACCTGACTAGCATCACTGCATGCTCTGTATATATCTATATTACTCTTACTCCTGTTATCTATGCTGTTTCACCGTTTTGTAATTTGCGTCCCACATCTGTAAACATTTGTAAACTTTGCCATGTGTTATTTCATGTCTGACCTCGCATAGCAATGTAACCAAAGCTGAACAATCCTCTTGTTGCCTCTTGCGCCTTGATACCCTTGGGTCTGACGCGCACTATAAATAAATAAACAAACAAAATGTGGGCCTTCTGGTTCTTCTGAAGACCAACATCCCTGCCTTTTTGCATTCAAGGTTTGTAGACAGCCACATCCATATTTGTCAGAAAAGAAATTAACACCGTATTGTGGATCACAAAGGCAAACCCATGCCGTCCCTCTCCTAACCAACAACTCTCTCCCTTCATCCTCAATGGGCTTTCCCCAGAGATGACACCCACCACTCCTGGCCTTGACCATTGGAGGTGAGTGCATTTTTTTATTGGATGGGCATAATGATTTACCACAAGAAACTTAGTGTAGCGAGGGGCCCCAAATGAATCAGGAGGGTTTGGGAGGATTCTCCCCCCAAGAACAGTTTTGTAATAATGTGTTAAAATGGTGCTTTATACAGCACATGTTCTGTGAAAAATTGTGTAAATAACCAGACAGTTTGCAATCGGTTTGTATAGGGCAACGCATGAAAAAATCCAATAGCAAGTCACCAACAGTGCAGAGGAGCATTTTCCCACAATATATGCCAGTATAAAAAACATTTTCATGCTGTCTATACCCATACATTTCCATGATGGCTGCACCAATACATGTCAGCATTCCCATATAATAACATACTCATGTTTGCTTAGTGCATAATGCCAGTAATGTTGCTATAAGAAAACATGTCCAAGCTGGCTGTGCCAATGCATGCCAGTAACTACACATATGCACATTCAAAATGCCATGTCACAATAAGAAAACATGTGTGACATATAATAACACTTATCATGTTTGCTTTATCATAAATGCCCAGAGCAAAATGTCATGCCACAGTAAAAAACGGCTAGACTGGCTGCACCAAAATGATGCCAGTCTAGCCATATAATAACACTTATCATGCTTGCTTTCTCATATTCTCAGTACAAAATGTCATGCCTCCATAAAAAATGGCTAGACTGATGGAAATCAAAGCGCCCATCTAGCGATGTAACAACACATATTATGCTTGCTTTATCATTAATGCTTAGAAAAGAATGTCATGCCATAGTAAGAAATGGCTAGATTCGCTAAACAAAAATGCCAATCTAGCCATGTTATAACACTTATCATGCAAGTGTTGTTACGTGGCTAGACTGGACTGTATTTCTGCTTGTGTTTTCTGATGGGCAGTAAAAATGTCATTTTTCACACACCCATACACAGACATTCATGATGTGCCAATACGCATGAATTCTCTAATCCACACTTGCACTCACACAACATAAACCCTTTCATTCATGCATCCTTGCACACATTGTTCGTTTCTTTCCGGCAGTCAAAATCCAATATCTACCCATCCAAGTCCTGCAATGACTCTTTGGCTCCTGTACAACATGAACAGGAAGCTTGGCCTACCCACACCAGCTCCCTATGCGCCCCCTCACACATTCATAGCTGCAGGACCCACACATGCATCCCCATTGGGTCATATAAGGATGGGAAAGCAAACGCCTCACATTTCCCTTTGACAGTTCAACCCAGCCATGAGAGTGTTCACTCAGCTGCTACAAGCATTTAGAGGCGGCTCGTCGAAAATGGGTGGGTTGGCGCCCCGTTGCCTATTGCCCATCACCACTGCCCTTGATCCACAAAGATAGTGGCAGCTGTCCATATTTTCCCCTTTAACACACCCACTGCTCCTGCCTTTGACCCCTGCACTGGTGGCAGATGTCAACCTTGCCCCTCATACTCCACCCACCACTCCTGCCCTTTGGCCCCAAAACTAGTTGCAGTCACCAACCCCTCCTACCAGGCCAACTTGGACTTTTCCTTCACCTTCCCTTCCTTTCGTTACACTTAGTAGACAACTCTTTCCTTTAATCTAACACTTCCCCCTACTGTGCTGCACGTATGTTCTTGCCCAAAATAAAGGTTTAGACAACAGTTGTTGTAGTACTGCATGTACATCTTTATTGCACTGTATTTTGCTGGGCCAATCTTAAATATTGGGCATAATATAAAAGCTGTGTAGCTCACTGACTTTAGATAATGATATGCCTCTAGGTTGATGCCCCACTGTATTTCAGGACCATGCCGAAAACCTTAATGGCGTTTATTGTCTCTGCAAAGGTGTCTGGGGTGAGGACCAACGAACATTATCATTCTTTTAAGCCAAGATGCACGAGAGAGTGCCCTATTATCCGTTCATGTGTGTGATAAAAAAAATGGGGTGAGGACCTGCCAGCAAAACTTCAAAATGCCCTTTTAGAATTCTGCCATGTGGGTTGGTTTATGGACATGCTTGAGGCATCCCTTACATTTTGCCCAAGTCAACTCTATCCGATTTTAGCCAGGAGGTTCTGGCATACTTTGAACCCAGGTGAGCTCCTATTCCACCATAAAGTGATTGGTGTTACTGCCCTGCATAATGCATCATTTATGGGTGTCCTTCGGGTAAGACTTCCTCCTCACATTTAGCAAAATTCCTTTAATAATTATGTTCTCTTTAAAGAAGAGTGCTTCCATTATGCCTTCAAAATAATTCACTGGTCCTGGGCTGTTCTTGAGATGCCACCCCAGACATGTACTCTGATGGGATGCTTTGGGCAGACTAGCTTGAAGTGTGTCCTTTGCTACTAAAAGTCACCCTGTTGAATATTTCCAGACCAACTGCAATCTTATCAATGAATAGGACATCCTTGAAGTCGTTCATCATCTCCGCCCTGACGCTCACTTGGGCCAAACATTTTTCCTTCTTGATATCATAGAGCAGAGCCTGTGGAGCATGCAAAATGAGTGGTTATAATTAATGAAATGAACACTCTCTTCTGTGGAGTAGAGTGGGTGGATGGGGTGAGTTAGAGTTGGGTGAGGTATCGTATTGTTGTAAAGGTCCAAGTTCAACGCTGCCAAGCGGGGCACATGTATCAGTTGTGCCAGTAACGTGAAATTGAGAGTGACGTGGTGGGTGATATCAGGAGTAGGGACATCATTGAACGCAGCACAGCTTGCATAGGGGGACATAGGAGCAGGTGCAGTGCAAGTAGTCCCATAGGGGGAAAGCAGTGATGGGTGGGTGATTTGGGTGTGGCAATGCGTAGTTGAATAGCATGGGCAGAAGGTGAGAGTGTAAGGTGCTTTAGAGAATAACATGGTAGGGGGAACCTTTGAGAAATATGAGAACAGAAGAGAAGCCATTTTCTTGTAGAAGGCATTTTTCACAGACAGCTCATAATAGAAGGGCCGTAGGCTTTTGTGACAGCAGTATGTATTTTTTGAACATTCAGCAGAAACATTGCACATAAATGTTGCAAGACTGAAGTTTCCCAGGAGAACGCAGCCCCATCGAAGTTGCTATAAGAGGTACTTTCGAGACCAATGAGCAGGGCACCTGGGTGCACAAGAACAATTGAGAGAGAAAAGAAATCAAATACAGTTAATTAAAATCCAGCCATGGTATGACATGGTTTTTCCAGACTAAACTTGGCACTAAGGTGTGAGAAGGGAGCTGGGGGGCTATAGACCTGGGGTAGGGATTATGGGGTGCGTGACAGGGATTCAATCAGTGGAGAGAGGTTTCGGTGTCCCTAGGTTGCAACATTGTACAGTGTCCTCGCTGATTTCCGCAGGGCACATCATTGGTCTGACTCAGTGTGAATGTCTCCACCCTTGGCATCTCAAGATGTTCTGTCCAATCTGTATTTAGCAGTTTATACATTTGTATATTCGGCATTGCCAACCGATGGCAGACAAGTGTTTTAGACTGATCAGCACAATTACGTAATTATGGGGCAGTGTGGGAAGGTTTATGACATCACAAAGGGTGTTAATGTGATGTTGGCCAAAAAACGGTTTACCCAATCAGGGTCACTTGACATATTCATTCTTATAGGGGACTGATGTAGTTCCACCATCTGCTCCTCTGACCTGCCCTAAAAATGTAACTAATATGTATGACAATTCTGTAATTCGGATATAAAATGTTCAGCCGCTGTGGGTGGCGCTGACAGTTCATTTCATTCAGTTCAGTTCCACAAAGCTGTCTGAACCGTGCGTCCCAGCTGTTTGGGTCCAATACATTTGTGTTACTTCCTGCTTGGTGTAGACTACATTTTTTTATTACTTTTTCTTCCCTGGTGTTATCTTTTGGCGCAGGTCCCCTGGTTAACATTGTGGAGGCACCAAGCAAGATCCTCAGTTCCCTTGGCGAGCTGAGGGTATTCTTGACGCACTCCTGATGGTGGTGGGCGGGCGGGCTGATACCAGTTTAAAGTGCACTAATGAGGAGGCCCTGCAAACACTGAGTTTGCAAACGTCTTCCTGGTCCCGTGCTCAAGGGGAGGTGTAGACCACGGAGAATCTCAGCGCCAAGAGAACTCGAGTATCTCCAGAGCATGTGAGTACACCCTTGCATGAACGTGCAGCGCTGTGCATCTATGCATATGGCAGGGTTTTCTATGGTGTTTATGACGCATCCCAGATGTTGGAGGACGATTGACCATAGTAGTGTCCCCGATAGGGACAGGGTGTGTGGGGAGTACGTATATAGTAGAATAGATTTTTGTGTAAATAGTGGCAGACTTCAATTAGATGGTGTGGTGCGTCGTACAGGCGATTGTATAGTTGCGTCATTTGGGGATTGAGAGAAGAGAATATTTAGGTAAGCGCTGATTTATTGTTGGGGAGCACACATAGTAGATTAGAAATATTGTGGTATATCGTGTTGGCCGAGGTGGAAGGTCTGGCACAAGAGTGTTGCTGTAAATAGTAGAGCTTAGTGTTTGTTTAAGTAACGTGGTGGCTCGAGGAGGAGGGATCTAGTAGTTGTATAATAAAAATAGATTAACTGGAAGCTAGAATTGTGTGGGCCTATGGAGAGGGCCATTATGTTTGATAAGAGAGTAACTCTGTGGGCCTGTGGAGAGGGCCATTGAGTGTTGTTTGGTATGTTTGATGTTGGATTGAAGGTGCTAATGTAAAGAGAGATGATGTGGGTATGAGTTAAGGGGAAGGTAAAGTGTGTGTGAGAGGGAAGCTGAGTGTTTATTGTGAATATATGGTTGTATGTAATGGTTATTTTTTTTTAATAATTTGGAGGCTTGTACAAATGAAGCAATTGTGATTGGCTTTTTATATCTAAATTGGGAGGGAAGATAAATTGCACAAGGGCAGGCAGGAGGAACTCTCGACTGTGGTAAGTGAGCCAGAGTGAACAAGCAAGGGGAAAATGGGGTTTAGTGGGATTATGGCTAAATCTTTGGACCACCTGTGTACTAACTTGCCCCAATATTGAGATAATATTTTAAAATACCACTTTCGGTGGGTGCAGGATACCACAGGGAAGTGTTTTCGAGAATGGCCAGGGGAAGGAACGTTTGATAGTGACATGATAGAGAACATGTTCTCATATTTGATGTGGACATATTAAGGCTCCAAATTAAAGAGTGCGCAACATATTTTAGGCCTATGGAAGCTCTATGAAGATAAAAAAGAAGAACCTGCCAATGAGGTAGGGGAGAGGTAGTGATGCGGTGTTGTCGCCTACCGAACTGCCCCTTCCCTATGGATTGTTCCCTATGCTGAAGCCTGCAATGGGGTACACACACCCACGACAGGTGTCCCCTATTAGGGACAAGAAAGAAAAAAGGAAGGGAAAGCCAGAGGCTAGAACCACTACTACTGAGCGAACAGAAGCAAGCTGACATAGAAAAAAGTGCACAGCAGCAGTTAGAAACTGTGTTCAAAGCAACTGAAGATGAGATAGAAAAGGCAGTTCGGAAAAAGGAGGAGGAGCAAGAGGCGGCAGGAATGGGAGGTGGCGGGATGTCTGGCAAAATATTATTAAAAAAAGACAGACAGACTCCAGAGGAGGAGGGAAGAGGGCTCTGTGGGGTCCAAACTGGACCCCAAGGACACTCACGAGGACAGAGGAACAATGCGTGAGAGAGGGGGGATGTGGGACAAAGGCGAATTGAATGAAGACAGAGCTAAAACAAAAAAAGGGAAGAGGAGAGAAGAGAAGGCCGAAGAGAGAAGGAGAAAGAGAGAAAGAGAGAAAGAGAAAGAAAGGGAAATAGACTGGGGGAGCAGTATGGACTGGTCCCAGACCCTCTGAAACTGGACAGGGAGAATGGTGGTAGCTAGCGCTGCAAAGGGCGGGGGTGCCCCTGCACTGAAAATACAGTTGCAACCGGTTACAGAAATGCAGGGGAGGAGCGCAGTATATACCATGGTAAAGCATGGATAGAGACAATTTGATGTATAGCTTGCCATCCCTCACAGCGGGATATATACTTTCAAGAAAGGGACAGCAGGGATTACCTTGGCGATTGGCGATATAAACAGCCTATTCACAGCTCTACTGGGTGGGCAAGGGGACAAAATATGGGAATAGGCGGGATATGACAGAGTTCAATTAAGTGGTCACATTCATGATGGTGCACCTTTCAATAACTGCTGTGCACATGTGTGGAAAATATTGAGGACTGTGCACTGTGATGAATCGGTAATGATTTGTCCCAGAAACCTGGCCTGGGACCTTCTCAAGTGGCAAGAAAAGGGCAGACGCTTCCTGATCCCAACCCTGGGTCTAGTGTATTGTGGGAGGATCACATGGGCGTGGGGACAGGTCAGAAAGACTGGGAAAGCCCCCTATTTAATTTCCCTGTAATCCAACACTTTTAATGGCTGTTTGTACAACAGAAGAAGTTAGAAAGTCTAACTCTGTTGTTGGGGACTACAAGTCCCATAATCTCATAAACACTGGAATGAGGAAGAGCGCTGAAGAGTTATGCTGTAGTAGTAGTCAGGTAATTTAGCCTCATAGTCCAACACCTGAGGGAAGCTGAGAGGCATAAAAGGCCCCCCTCAGGTGTAGGCAAGAGAGAGGAGCTAGTACTGTGGCTGAAGTGTATGCAGTATTAGCAGAAGCAGAAGTAAGAAGGCAGTGTTGGCAATCCAGGCAGAGGCAGGAGAACCAAAGGGATGCCGGAACTCAGATGCAGCAGATTTCACCTGCTTGTCCTGTGAGGGTCCTGTTCCCCCAAACTATGGTGTGCAGCGGAAGGAGTGCAAGAAGGCTGCCTTTCCCCATGTGAGCCTAATTGCAGAGATTGTGAAGCAAGAAGTGTGTCGGAGACCGTGGCAAGGAGTTGCCATGGAGCTTTGGGTCTCCTGAGCGAGAAGGGATCCTTAATTGAGTGGCTGGACCGGATACACCTTCAGCGATGAAGCGGGTGGGTCCCAAGTGAAGCCAGAAGTTGTAGAAGTTGCGCAACACACAGAGAAGGGAACACAGAAGCCGGTGACTTAAACCAGGCTTTCTGATTCCTTGTGCGAGCACTACCAGCAACAGTATCCTGCTTAATAATCACTCACATAAGAGTAGAAGTGATGCAAAGTTGTCGGTTGAGTCTTTAAGAAAGGGACACTTGAAATGTAGCACTAGCGTTTGATGGAGTAATTTCTGTTTCACTTGCGTGATGAGCAAATGCTACGGAATGATATTGTGAACCTTAAAACATTTTGAAAGGCATGTAAATCCTCATTAGAGTAGGGATAGTGAGGCATTTAATAACATTTATAGTTTAATGAAATAGCATATTTTTGGGAACAATCATCCCAATGTTGGCTGCCTCAAATTGCTGATCCCTCACAGACCCCAGACACATCAGACATGCAGGCCATTTTGGCACAAAAAAAATTAAACAGGATGAAAACCCTACAGAATAGATGCAGCAGATACAGGAGATGTAGACATTAGAGACACGACAATCATGGGATGTGTATATTCTATAACATATTGCTCCGGGACCTCCACTTGGATGTGCAAACATCCTTAGAAAAGGTGGTTGGGATTGAGTGGTGGCCAGAGATACAGACACACATTGTACATATTAGTAAAAGAAAACAGGAATGAGTGAAGGACCGGGCGGATAATGCATTTAAGGCAGAGGCGAAATTGGTGCAGAAGAAATTAGCAAAAACTCAATGGATGGGGCTGTTCTCACAAACATTGTTCCAGGCCAGCCCGAAGTCGCCCCTGCCCAACAAGGAAGGGTTTCCTGCAGGGGGTGTGACACAGGGAGGAGTGTATCCACAACAAGGAGGGGGTTTCCAACAGCAGGCAGGATATCCCCAAAAGGGAGTGTATCAGCAACAAGGATACTATTAACAAGGGGGGGGGATTACCCACCAATGGGATATTATCAACAGGGCAAAGGATACTCACAGAGAGGGAGGGGGTATAGATACGGTGGTGCAGGACCCAGATTTGGAGGACCATGTTTTATATGTGGGCAGAGGGGACATTTTGCACTGATGTGTCCACATGGGCAGCAGCAGCCGTATAACCAAGGGGACCCCAGGTATATGTTCAACCCATACAGATGCAACCCATGCAAGCACAGATACAGCCACTGCAAGCACCGATGCCACCATAGCAGGTGCAGGTGCCCTTCACACAGACAATGCAACGTGTCGGGCAAGTAGTGATGCAAACACCACAGGTAACCACCCAGCAACTGACAGCAGTACCACAGAATGCCTTACAGGCTCAAGCACAAATTTATACGTGAGGCACCACACACTGTTAGCTCAAAACACAGTACCACACTACACGGGAGCAACCGTTTTTGGAGGTAACCCGTTCCCATTATCAGGGCAAGGCCCAAATGCCCAATAGACTAGCCCATAAAGGACAAGTGTGTGCCCAATCCCTTCAGTACCTGAAAACCCTGATGAAGAACTTGAGGTAGCAGTGAAGATTTGACAAAAAGATTTCTCATTTTTGGTCGATAAGTAGCCACCAAATCCTGCATTAAGGAAGTTGTTGTTCCCCATTCGGACAAAGTAATGGATACGCAGGGATTTTCTGAGGCTGCTTTAACACTTCCTATCACAGAAGATGTACACCTCACAATAGGTACACAGCAAATAATAGTGCCCCTGTTGTACTCAAAATACACACCCAACAACATATTAGGAAGAAACATAAAGAGTAAATTAAATATGACTATTTCATTTTCAGAGAAGGGCATTGTATGCTCGATGTGCGGTACAAGGATTTGCCATGAAGCCTTGAGTCTCAACAGTGAGAAGGGCTTCTTAATTGAATGGCCGGACCAGAGACATCTTCAGCGACAATGGGGATGGGTCTCAAGTGCAGCAGAAGTTGTGCAACATGCAGAGAAAGGAACACAGAAGCTGGTGACTTAAACCAGGCTTTCTGATTCCTTGCACGAGCACTGCCAGCAACAGTATCCATCTTAATAATCACTTGCGTAAGGGTAGAAGGGATGCAAAGTTGTTCGTTGAGTCTTTAACAATGGGACACTTGAAATGTAGCACTTGTGTTTGATCGGGTAATTTCTCTTTCACTCGTGTGAAGAGCAAACGCTATGGAAAGCAATTGTGAACCTTAACACTTTTTGATAGCTAGGGAAATCCTCATTAGAGTAGGGATAGTGAGGCATTTAATAACCTTTATAGTTTAATGAAATAACATTTTTTTTAAACATCATCCAAAAGTTGTCCGCCTCAAATTGCTGACCCCTCGAAGTACCCAGACACATCAGACATGCAGGCCATTTTGGCACGCAAAATGAAACAGGACGAAGATCCTACAGAATATATGCAACAGATACAGGAGATGTGGATATTAGAGATGCGACAATCATGGAATACGAACATGCTAATATTCTATCACATATTTCTCCGGGACCTCCCCTTGGGTGTGCAAACATCCTTAGAAAAGGTGGTTGGGATTGAGGGGTGGCCAGAGATACAGACGCACATTGTACATTTTAGTAAAAGAAAATAGGAATTTGTGATGGACACGGCAAATAATGCATTTAAAGCACAGTCAAAATTGGTGCAGAAGAAAATAGCAAAAACCTCAATGGACGGGGTTGTACTCACAAACATTTTTTTTATTTTTTTAATTTATACCGCGCAAACCAATAAACCCGTAGGCATGAGGGCGCATACAGTACAAACAACATTGAACATAAAATATAACATTAATTGGCATGGAGAAAATCAAAAAAATGGGTAAATAACCCACAACAGGATGGAGCCACAAGACGCATAGTAGAGAACTAAAAACAAGAGCAGATGACATATTCAAAGGGAAAAGAGGAAAGAAGGGCATCATTTATAAAAACACCTCAAAGTATCAGATTGCAATTGGAGCCTCCTCTTGGAAAGTATTTACAGCGTCTTAGGAAAGCAGGAAGGGTACTAACCCCACAGCCAATTAAGACAGTCACTATTTGGTATCGTGCACTAGTTATTCAGGTTCAATCTACGAAGAATCAACAAATCAATCATCCTGACTACACCCGGTCCTGTTCTCTGTTATAGCCATGCAATGACTTTATTGCGTAAGGCTTGTTTGGATTCTTTTCCTTCAGTCTTGGGGATATTAGAAATGACAATTCCCTTTATCCATGATGAAGTCATGAGTGCTCAAATCCTTTAGTTTAGACATTTGTGAATTCTTTCAAGTGCAGACTCCACCAGGGTATCTTCTTGATCTTAACAGTCCCCACTACATGTTGTTTAGCTACTTGCTTGCCAGGTACGAGTACCCCTGGAGATTTTTCCTGCATTGGTTCTATGATAACAGCCTTGGGTGACTTTTCTCTCTCGTTATTGGCCCCTTAACCACTAAGGGGCCCTCGCTGGGGAAGTCAGTCTGTTTAGCATGATCTAATGTAACTCTTTGAAAGTTGACTTGGCGAGCGTGGTCCATTTTTGGGGGCTGTAACAAAGTAACTGGGCTAAGAGGCACGTCTGTCTGAGAGACCAAGGTCACCTCCGATTGATGTAGATCGATCACCCAATCATTCAGCGAGTCCACCAAGATGAAAGGGATTAACACATAGAAGAAGCTCTTTGGCAATGCTGGCCATGAGAAGTAGCCATTGATCAGGTTCACCTGACCCAGCTGATACTGGAGCTGGCGCCCCTGAGTCAAAAGCACCAGTTCCCCTCATGCATGCCCGTAGTGGTCATGTTCCCAGATAGTGGGTCAGATGCCCCGCACCCCTCACCCTTCTCATTTGAAGTCATAGCAACAAGTACACCTGGCATAAGAGCGCAGAACAGTGGGCACTATACACAGGGTAGTTGCACCCACCCAAAGAGGAGCTTTCACAGAAGATTCCAAGATCAGCCCTGGTTAGGACCAGGCTTACCGGTAGCACAGGGCTGCTCCACTGCGTTTGCAGTGTTCACAGCATTCCCTGCATTCCAGCCATACCAGAGGAACCAGAATCTCTTCCCTCCGGGTGCCTTTACTTGCGCATGGGAGCACCGCCAAGAGGCTGTGGGGCAGTTGGTAACCCCTGACAGGCGGCTGAAACCATCACGGAATGCTGTGGCACACTACGGCGGATCCAGCTGGAGCCGCTGGCCAGCCTGAGCGGACAACGCCGAGATGCTAGAGGAGTGGACCTAACCAAACGTCAAGCTGCACGGCTACAGAGGGTTGCCTCCCCCTCAGACTGTCATGCCCCCCGGATTCCTACGGCATTCTTATGCCCATGGGAGAAGCCCGTCGCGCTTGTCCTGGCGATTACATCAACGCCGGCATCATCGCCGGTAAATACATGGAAGGATGATGTTTAAAAAAAATGTTATTTCATTAAACTATAAAGGTTATTAAATGCCTCACTATCCCTACTCTAATGAGGATTTCCCTAGCTATCAAAAAGTGTTAAGGTTCACAATTGCTTTCCATAGCGTTTGCTCTTCACATCTCCCAATAGGACTTGCGCTTGGCAGGAGTCCTTGGAACGCTTTTTCCTTTGCATGCGTTCCCCGCCTCCTTCTTCTCCACTTCCTATATCTAGCCACGCCCTCAGAAAGCCGGTGCTCCTAAACCGTTGTGTTACGCAAGCAGCGCTTCTCGGAAGAAGTTTTCCTATTTTTTGTGTACCTTGTTGCTGACTTCTGCTTACCTTTTTGACCTCATTACCTGGTTTCTGATTGTGTTTTGGCGCCCGTCTGATCTGCTCCTCCCTGCTCGACCACGGAACTCGCACCGGACTGTCTTGGGATTCCGTTTCTCATGTCTGGCTCCCGGCTCCTTCTCTGATCCCTAACTCCGTATCCCTTACCCGCTCCTGGTTACCCGCTCTTCAAACGAAGAAGAAAATACCCTGCATTCAGGTGTTTGAGAAAGCAAACACCACATTTTTTTCCCCTTCCCGAAACCTGTTTTTCTGCACTTGGAAGAACAGTGCGGACTGCTTACACCTGGTGACATTCTAGCGTGGCCTTGTTTTGGATTTTGGGAGGCTCTGCTGTTTGCATCACCTTCTTTTGGATTTTGGGACGCTCTGCTGTTTGCATCACTTTCTTTTGGATTTTGGGACGCTCTGCTGTTTTCATCACTTTCTTTTGGGTTTTGGGACGCTCTGCTGTTTGCATCACTTTCCTTTGGATTTTGGGACATCAGCGACACTAACCTTGGCACTCTCTGTAAGTCGCCGTCTGACCCTCGCCCACATCTGGTCTTGTGTTTTATCACAAGTGGGTATTCCGCAGGAAAAAGGAATACACAGGTAAGCTTGTGGGTCTCGGAGGGTGTAGAGGGGTTGGTTCTTGCCATCAACGAACGGTATGTAATATTTGCCTTGTTTGTTTCTTCCCTCTAGCTCCACTGTGCGTTCCGCCTTTTTGCCTGAGCCCTTGGCCTGACAGGTTTTATTACCCTGCAAGCTGTGCTCTTAGGAAGGAAGTCTGAATTACTTCAGTGGCATCCAGTCCAAGTGGTCTTCCAGACTTACGGTGGAACATACGGAGTACGACACAGACATTCTACATTGTCCCAGGCCAGCTCAAAGTGACCCCAGCCCAACAAAGGGGGGGTTTCTTGCAGGGGGCATGACACGGGGACGAGTTTTTCCACAAGAAGGAAGAGGGTTCCAACAGCAGGATGGGTATCTCCAAAATGAAGTGTATCACCAACAAGGGTACTATCGACAAGGGGGTATTACCCACAGACCGTATATTACCAACATGGCAGAGAATACTCCCAGGGATGAAGGGGTATAGATCCAGAGCTGCGGGACCCAAATTTGGAGGACCATGTGTTCTATGTGGTCAGGGGGGACATTTTGCATGGATGTGGCCACCCTGGCAACAGCAGCAGTATGACTAAGGGGATGCCATGTAAATGTTCAATCCATGCAGCTACAGATGCAACCCATGCAACTACAGATGCAGCCACTGCAAGCACAGATGCCACCACACCAGGTGCAGGCGCCCTTCACACAGATAATACAACCTGTAGGGCCTGTAGTGATGCAAACACCAGAGCTAAACACCCAGCAGCAGATGGCAGTACCACAGAATGCCTTACAGGCTCAAACACACATTTATACCAGTAGACCACATACTGTTATTTCAAAACACAGTACCACACTACACCACAGCGACTGTTCTTGGAGGTAACCCGTTCCCATTTCCAGGGCCAGGACAAAGTGTCCAAATCGGCCAGCCCGCAGAGTACGCCTGTTGTACTCAAAATGCATACCCATCAACATATTAGGAAGAAACATAATGAGTAAATTAAATACGACTATTTAATTTTCAGAGAAGGGCATTGTATGCTCGATGCCTGCTATCTTTTATGAGCGGGTTGCAGCCATCATACAAACATTTTTTGCACACAACTCTTTGCGCAGGGCACCGACTTACCCCGAGATATCCCTCTATGGGGTACAATTATTGTTAGGGTGAGTACACAGAATAAAAGACAAGGGGCCACATTACAAGTATGGCGGTATCCCTGCCCGTGCTACCAGTGGGTTGCCACCAGATTTGTAATATTTTACCGGCACCTGACTTCCCGGTGCCACCGGTGCATTACCGGCCCGGGAAGTCAAGCGCTGGTAAAATGTTAGTCCCCAATGAGCATACCGGCACCCTTGTTTCCGGACCAGCAAACTTGGCCCAAAGTATTTCGATTAGCCACAGACATCTTGTTCCGACCAGCAGTACACAAGGAAATGTCACCAGGGTCAACCCTCACAATACATTTAGAAGCAGCACTCACAAGGAAGGACATGGTAATTGGATACAGGGCAGATGAAGAGGGTACAGAGTGGCGCACAGTCCTCTGTATTGACCCGACATTAAGTCTGATAGTTGAACAGCTGTTCTCAGAAGACGAAGAGAAAGGGGAGATGGTTTTCCAGATATGAATCCCATGTCGGGTATACATAGAAGAGAGGCAGGTGCCCCAGAGGATGCAAATAGTGAGCATAGCATCAGCTAACTTGCAGGATGATTTGATGAAAGGACCAGAGGTATTATGGACCAGTGGTCCCCATGATGATGGGTTGTTGAAAGGAAGCTGGACGGTCCACATAAAATGTAAGGAAGGGGCATTGTTGCCCGAGTTGAACAAAACCCATTAACGCGTGAAGCAGACAAGGGTATATGTGACATATTCCTCGCACTATGATGACAGGTCATTATAAAAACATCACAATCCCCATGTAACACAGCCATTTAACGTGTCAAGAAATCGAAAGGTGGGGTGTGGAGATTTATCCAAGATCTCTGCCCCTTGAACAACGTAGTGGAACCAGCGTTTCCATTCGTGCCAAATCCAGCCACCATATTGTGTGCAATACCAATGGAAGTGGTATGCTTCATATATATCGAGTGGAAGAATTAACTCTTTTCCATCCCATTGCATCCAGATTCACAGCACGTTACTGCGTTAACATATAGCAGTACCATGTTCCAGCACATTAGTTTACCACAGGGGTATTGCGAGTCACCTAGTCTGTTCAACAGGGTGATCCAGATGGGCCTAAGTAACTTGGAAATGGACAGCACAGCCATCTAGTATGTGGATGACCTCCTGTTGTGCAGCACAACAGAGGACCAGTGCAGAAAAGATTCAGTTACACTACTGATCTTGCTAGTAGAGAAGGGGTACAAGATAGGCAAGGACAAATTGCATTACTGCTAAAAAGAGGTAGTATAACTAGGACATATAATATCAGTAGACGGCAGGAGGATCACTGCAGAGAGATCAGAAACAATACACAGGGCCCCAGAGCCACACACGGTCAAGCAGATGCAGCATTTATTAGACCTGTGCAATTAAAGAGGAGTGATGACTTCTCCTTTCAACATGCAGAGATATTGTCCCGGCTAATAGAGGTACTGGCCCACCCAGCAGAGTTGGCGATAATAAAATGCACCACCCACACCAACAGCACAGATGTAATTTCACAAGGCAATAACCGGGCCGAATCCACCCTTGCCACTATACATAACACTGTTGTTGCCTTTTAAAAAGGATCAAACACCCTTGATGGCATTGCTGTAAAGTCAGCCCCCCACACTCACAAAGACATCCAAAGCATTAACCATTGTTCAAGTGATAGACTTGCAGCGGAGTGCACCCCAGAAAGGGCAGGAGTTATGGAAAAAGAGGGCCTGTTCACTGTCACCCACGGATCTGGTGTGGACACAGAATGGGAAAGGGAAACCGGTGATGCCCCAGGGGCTGCTCAAAACCACCCTGGATCAGCTGCATTACCCAGCACATGTGTCAAAAGAGCATGTTGCTACAGAGATTAATGAACAATAGTTTGTGCCTAATTTATAAGAACTGGTAACTGAGTTTGTAAATAATTGTGTAACATGCCAGAAATTTAGAACAGGGCACACACTCAAAACTGTTAAGCCAACATTACCACACCCCGAGGTACCCCTCTGGCATTTGCAAATTGACTATGTTGATATGCAGGATCGATGTTGCTCTAATAGGTACACGATCGTTGTAGCATGTCCCTTTTCACGTTGGCTTGAGGCAGGCCCATGCTCTCATAACAATGCAAAATCTGCTGCCAAATTCTTAATACGTGAAGTTTTCCCACAGTGGGGGGTATGTGACGACATGAGGTCTGACAACAGTCAGTACTTTGCCAATGATCATGAAGTAACCTCTTTACTTGGCCCCAAGCACAAACTGTGCTCTGGGTATCATTCCCAAGCCAAAATATGTGTTGAGCGCCTCAATGGTCTACTTAAGGAGTGAATTTACAAGCGTCAGAGACAATTGGCAAGAATTTTCTTCACTGTCTGCCTCACTCTTGAACATGCAATTTCGGATGCTAATGGTGCTGAGCAACTCCTGGGAGATGAATTCAAAATGTATTTAAATGAGCTCACAAAATCTCTCAATTATATTTCGCATCAGATTCAACCATGCCAAGGTAGGCCTGCCGACCCAGCATCTTGCACAGACACTCCATCAGTGCAAGAAACAGACAATTTTGCAGCACAACCTCCTCTTTATTCCATTGACTAGCTCCTCATCCACAACTTTACAAGGTCTTGGAAGGAGCTGCGCTTCACCAATCCCTACACTATGACGTATTGCACTCTAACAGCATTGAAAGTGGCTGAGAGGCATCCATGGATTCATTTTACAGACATCCATAGGGACAAGACTGGTGCTGCCCTCACAGGAGAAGAGGGGGGTTGACTGATGGGAAGTATGCACTAGTTAACCATGACACTTTTAGCTTCCTTCTGCCTCTACAGACAACCTGTGAGCGGTCTGAAGAAGCGGTAGCAAGTTGAAGGTGCAGGAAGGGGAAAGACATTGTACAAGCTATGTTGTTGTGTTTTTATTTTTTGTTTTTTAGTTGAAAGGGGACAATTTGCCTCTAGTAGGAGCAGTAATGCGGGAGTACAGAAAAAAAGGGAAGTGTTCAATTTTGAATTGTTTGAGGATGGCATTCAGGGCAGTCATGGCACTGTGTCTGGCAACATTTGCTATGACGGTATGAGACCGGTGGGGTGAGAGAGGGCCAATGGCAGATGTTGTGTGCGCTCTCATTCCACATGCTACAGGGGCGCCCAAGCTCTTTCTCCCTCAAGAAGTGTCAATTGAAGAGGGTGGGTGTTTAATGCATTTGCCGTTCTGCAAAACAAGAGGTTTGTTTGAGGGACACTTGGTTACTGTCCAATGGATACATGAGGGGGAGGAAGTGTACACTGACAATTACATGAAACTCATAATAATAGCGAATGCAGAGGCCACAAAACATAATATATTAGAATATGTGACAGAGGGGGCGAGAAGGGGGGAGAAACTATTTACAACACACACCAGATTAGAGTGTTGTAACGCCACTGGGCACAGTATTCCATGGTGGCATACTAGACCATTAACGCTCATTGAGGGGTCGGGTTGATCTTTCATGACAGGGATGGGACAGGGGAATGTTGAAATGTAGGGCAGAAGGACTGGTAGGGTTTGAAGAAAATGTTGTAAAGAAGATGAATGATAGCGGTCACATAATTTGGACCAAGCGTGTTCACACTGTAACGTGGATAGATGAGAAAAAGCAATTTTTACACATAAGCGAACTCACACACTTCTCCCTCTGTTGTTTTAGATGCAGTGGTTCAATATATTTGGGGACCAACACCGGCTGCGCTAAGGTGATGAGGTTACTGTCCCTGAGGAGCGGGACTGCAGTTATTGTGGACACATGATGGGCATGCAGGACCCAGGCATAAGCTCAGCTTCCTCCACACTGGGGAGCCTTTTACTCCCTCATCATTTTACACAGCGCCGGCCTGGTGGTGCCTCATTCAGACCTTATTCCATTTACCGACCTTCCTGCACTATTAAATAAAGATTTACACAATAATAAAGATTTGAGCAGGTGGGTGCATACTCAATCAGCCCGATCTATAAACGGAAAAAGCAGAGACAGTAATAACTGGTCCCAGTAATCTTCCGACTCTTCAGGAAAGCATCTACCTTTTTTGCATCACATGCTTCTAGGTGTCCAGAGAGCAGTGAATCCTAAGTAGCTCTAGATTACCTGCTATGAAGTATTACAGTTGGCGAATTCAACGGAGAAGGGCTTGAACGCTGTGAGAAAGGAGCAAAGGGTGATAAGACTGGTTGTGCTCCAAAGCAGATATATTTTGGATTTTGTTTATCAGTAATGCAGGGTGGTGTTTGAAAGAAGATACAGCCAGTAGAACTTTGTCGAAGGCTATTGAGGTGCTGCACACACTCCATGAGACTATGACAAAAGAAACGGGCACAGTAACATCTGATAACTGGTTAAATGGCATTTCCATCTGGGTCTCCACGTGGTTGGTTAACATTTTTAAGATAACTGTCCCAATCCTAATTTTGGTACTCATCACATTTTGTGCATGTCAAATAGGGCTAGGAATTTGTCAGGGAAACAAGGGAGGGTGACATATATGTTGCCCCTGTATGTTGACGTGGCAAGAGAAGCAACACCCCACATAAGACACACACACACACATAGACAGACATGCCTTAATATGCCCCCCTGAGAATGTTTAAAATGCCCCCACCCTGGATTTAGCTATCTATGAAGACTTTTGGGTAGATTGCTCAGCCGAGGAGGAGGCCTGTTTGATATTAGATTGCTCCTGGGAGGAGTACGAGGCACAAGGGGGAATCCTGCGCAGGGTAACTAGGATATGGATAGCAAAGGAAAAGAGCACAGACCTGCTGGCAAAAGATGTGTTGATCGATCGAAGGGTGGAATGTTGTAAAGAACCAGGTTCAACACTGC